>NC_137825.1:47017293-47382293 GCF_963921795.1 Nannobrachium achirus
CAAGTCTTCCATTGACCTTGATCTTCTAGCGCCACCATCAGGTCAAAATTACATAGTTCCACATAAGGTTGCAGCTGCTCGATTATGGCAGAAATTAACACAATTATTTTGGGATTTTTAGTTATCGCGGTAACAAGTCACTGTTTACTGACTGAAATACATTTTAATGGGATTATTTACTCCTTGAAACTAAAGTATTAACAAACACATGGTGTTATATCTTCCTTGTTGACCAAAAGGCTCTCTTTCCATAATCTTGTTTCAGATCAGAACTAATCATCTCAGTCTTAAAGGCCTCTCCACACCAAAAAGTCTGCAAAGGACTGCAAAGAACTTGCAAAGGACTGCAAAGAACTGCAAAGAACTTGCAAAGGACTGCAAAGAACTGCACAGAACTTCGTCTGCCGACTGTATGCCGACTGTACTTACTGTATGCAATTGTGCGCATGCGCGGAGAGATCGCATGAAATACCATTCCAAACCAGGAGGTGGCAGTAGTCTGAAAGGCTATTTTCACTCCATAGTTGATCGTCCCTGCATGCCGTCGCTGTCGGAAAATGCTGTTATTAAGCCTATTATTTATATTATTATTTGGATAAAGTAGAACAACCTTTAAAACCAATCATAATCATTTAAAATTGTATCATGATCTGACACTTTCACAACAGCTTGTTGCTGCTTCAGCGTTCTGCCTCCGTGTGACGTCGCGCATTGAAAATATCAGAGCTACAAGCTCACAACATGTCGGAACTTGAAGCGTTGTGAGCTTGTATGTCTGCTATGCTCGACACGCACCGTCATACGCTGAAGCACACATCCAGCTTTTCACAGCTGAAAGAGGAGGTAATCTAAACCAAACTGGACCCAGTTGAAACGTGGATATTATACAATCAAGCACCTTTCTAGGCAAGCAGTTCACTCGCGCCCACTTTATTCAGTTGTGTGTAGTGTGTTGTCTCGGTGTCCTCTGTGACTGTGTGGAAACAGTATGTATGCCAAACAGATAGCTACCAGCGGATTGTGTGTTGTCTTTTATCCGCTCTCGTTGGCTCATTTCACTGCCGACGGGCAAGGGACCGACTCAACAAAACCGGGCAAGTCCAGTTTAGCAGTTTTCGGTCGATAACGTTCCCGACCCGCTGCCGAAAACCTGACGATGAGCTCCCGTTCGGCAACCTACGCTATCCGCCGCCTTCCGCCGCCGAATCGTCGACGAATCTGTGCGGTTAAAAGTGGCCTTAACTGAGGTTGAGTTTTGCTTTTGTGTGTCTTGAGTGACACACAGATGTAAAATAATGATCTTTTCAGCCCTACTTTGATCACTCCCCTCACCCAGGTCAAATAAGGCTGCTTACAGTATGTTATCAAATACCATCTCTCATCCCCTCTTGTTAGTTTTGGTACATATTTATATCACAGCCCACTGTGATCAGCAGTTTTTGAACAACAATTATTTGTATCCTACGCTTCCTCTGTTTTACATGAAACCATTTCTAAAATACATGACACATCTTAGTCTTTACAACCCTATACAGTGAAGGGTGGGGGTTTTGCAGGGCATATAAGGAAGCATAGAAACAAATTTAAAGCAGAATTGGTTATTTTATTAACACATTCCCCGCCATTTAACAATACCTTCGTACTCTATGGTGCCTCTGGTCTCCATAGACTTCCATGTAATTCATAGTGCACGGATCATGCACACCCATGCCTAGATAATGCACCACGTGTGTCCACATTGCTCACAGCTTTCAAACAAAAAAATCCGAATGGAAATCCGTTCAGGCATTCATGAGATACAAGCAATTATGTTTTCCTAAAATGTAAACAAAGATGGCTGCCATGTTTGATAGATGGGGTTGCTATGGGGGTTAAACATGCAATTTCGCGATTTCTATCATGCCTACTACATTTTTTGGGGTCCAAAATTTTTTTTGAAAAAAACTTTTTTGAAAAATTTTTTATTTTTATTTTTTCAAAATGGCGGAAATTCTCGGGACTATCGGGCCTGGCAGGGAAAGACATTAAAATAATCTCGGGACTATCGGGCCTGGCATGCAATGAGTTAATTAAAGTCCTTGTTGAATTGCTTCATTCCAGACCAGAGTGTGGAGTCCAGACTGCAGGTGAAGATGAACTCTCCAGACTCAGCCAGGGCCATTTCTATTAAACAGGAGGAACCTGAAGATCAGCCACACTTCAGTAAGTTTAACCACTTGACTTGACACACTGTCAAGAACTTGCAAAAGAAATGTAGCTTTATTTAGCCATTTTGGTCATTTAGACCTTTATCAGGACGGACAATACAGGGTACAATAAACACCAAACATTTATAGGCTACAGCAGGGTTTCACAAAGTGGTTGCCGTGGCACTCTATGGTGCCATGATACCAGTCCATGGTAGCCTGGTGGTGCCAGCCTCTATTACACACTTCGTTTTGGGAAGAGAGTTTGGGGTTGCAGGGAGAGATTCCATTTCTGAAAGCCTGGTGAGCTCTTAATTGCTCCCTTAGAACTTCAAAGGGGTTGTACAATAAGGTAATTGATTGGGCCATACAACTGTCAAGACCTTGTTAGTGTTCTCTCTAATCAATGAAAGCATCATTGTCATAGAGGGGAGGGGGAGGGAGGAATGCCCTGGCTGATTGGCTAACCCTTTCTGCTGGTCCAGAACATTTTGATAATATGTGGAATTCATCAATATCACTTCAGTTTAAAGGACATTTATTTTTTACAACAAGCGGTCATATTTTAGATAAGTCATTAGAGAAAAGAAAAGGTTAGTGTTTTGTTTTTATTTACTTCTTTCTATCATTTTAGTGATTTTAAAGATTTTGATTTGCATGAAATAGTAACAAAGAAATTGATGTCTAAAAATACATAATTTAGCCACTTGTACGCATGCCCAACCACTGAAATCAAAATATCGGTACTAACATCCCTAAAACAATAGAAAGCAGTCAATGAAAACATTTTATCCCATTTAGGCCTGAACACATTATGACGCAATATGTTATGCTTTAAATATAAACAAATAGCAGATATACAAGCTCACAGCGCGGCACCGAGTGCCGCGCTGCGAGCTTGTAGATCTGCTATTTTAGAAAAATCGTGAAAATTAGAATTTTGACCCGATTCTATAAGTGTCTTTTGAATCCTTCTAAGATTTTTGGAAAAAAAACTATGTTTCTATGTCAGCAATCTGGCCAGCCATCGTCAAAGAAAAGGTCCTTTTCACATAACTGGAGCTCAGTTAGTCTGTTCTTGAGAGAATCACGGAATGGAATCAATGGGGGGGAAGTGTACTATTATCACATTTTTGTCTTAGTAATGCGACAAATAAAATAAAAATATATTATTGAACTCAAGTCTCCATGGCGTGAGTAATCTAATCAAAGAAAAAATAAAGTCATTTTGGGGATTAACTACTCCTTTAAACAAACAGCATCTCTCGTACCTAACTGCAACTGTAATACCAATAATGAAAGTAGCTATTTTACTTAATAATGAACACAATTTGTAAAATATAATGAACACAATTTGTAAAAGGATATACTGCTATACTGCTATAGCAGTGGCTGAGACGACAGGAAGAAAAACAGAGCGAACATGTGTGCGACATCAAGTCGCCTTTCATCCAATGCGGCCCTCACCCCAAAATGAGTTCGACACCCCTAACCACTTATTGTAGACTGTAGTAGACTTACTCTACAAGCGCCACGGTCCTATAAGCCCGATTTATACTTTCCCGTACAGCACAGCACAGCACAGCACAGCGGCTCTGGCTTTGAAAGTAGCAGATCTACAAGCTTACAACGCGTCGCGTCCACGACGCGTTCTGAGCTTGTAGATCTGTGCAGTGTCGGGTTTCTATAGTAACGCACTGTGGCTTCTCAGAAACTACATGTTGTGTGTGAACAATCAAACAATGAGACGGGGTAGATCGTGTGATTCTGTAAACTCACATCGCAATTCACATTGATTGAGTGGTGATATACCGGTAAACAAGTAGGCAGGTTTAGTTACCAGACTTGACAGAGAAGGTTGTAAGAACAACGACGGAGCACGTGTGCTGCTGCAATTGCAGTCAAAAGTAGTAAGTGACAATCCCTAGCGTATGCTCTGCAGCAGCCCAGCACTAGTTTCGTTTTCGGTTTTAGTCTTCACGCTCCGCCCGTATGAATGAAAAAGAAACTGCCACAAGGAATGTATAAACATACTTATGGAGAAAGTTTAACGCTGCTGCTAGGCTACGAGGGTACTGCTCCAGTAAGGAATTGTCTCCGACGCAATTTGACGGCCAGAGCTTCCAAACATGTGGTACTCGGGCCCAGAACAGAGCGGCATGGAGCGCTTGCGGTCCTCGCTTCTCCCCCGTTTTAGAAAATAGCCTCTTTTTTGTCTTTTTTGACCGCGGTAAGGACCCTGACACCGCGGTAGGCCACGGTATACTGCGGTACGGCGGTTACCGTATCCAACCCTACTTCCAAGGTTCTCCCCACTTTCTTCGTCCGCTTTCAACTTCCTCACACTTTGTGCTAGAAACTTCGTTCAAACTTCAACATGTTCAGCTTTCTACAGAGATGTGTGCTCGTATTTTTCTTTTTAAAATATTTAATATTTTTTGAAATATTTAACTTAAAAAAAAAAATCCTCCTTATGATGGGAGTCTATGGAGAGAAGTGCCCACTTTTTTAGCGCACATTCTTTGTGCTCTTATAACTCTTTCATACTTTCACATAAAAAACCTCGTTCCAACTTTGAAATGTTCAGCAAGGTTTGAAGTTTCATTGTTGTTTTAATAATTTTGAAAAGGTTTATACTGTTTGAAATATTTAACTTTATTCGTAAATCTTTCATCCCATAGAGAATGAATGGGATCTGACTTTCAAACTTTTTCACTCGACTTTGCAGCCTCATTACTCTGGCATACTTTTTAAAGTTGAAAAACGCTCACACGCTTTTGGACTTCTTCCTGGTTCAAACGGTATTCGAAAACGTTGTACGGTTTCTCCACAATCGCAGTCCAAACTCCAAAGGTAGAGTGGTTTGGGGTATTTGGGGGGTATTTTTGGCGGGAAAACCAGTCCTAGAGTGTGGCTAGAGTGGAGGAGATGTTTTCTTTTTCCCAGATTATCTGTGAATACATTGTCCTCACGGCCAAAATAATCAACTTTTATGCATGTTTTTTGGCACGTTTGTACCCACGCTCGTCGTGTTTCGTACAGTGCGACTAAAATGAAACGGATACTTACAGAATTTCATCTATGGCCCTCGGAGTGCCGGGCGTGACCTCAGACTGTCCCATTCACTCTCATTATATTTTCTTCTGGTTTTCAGATTTCTTTTATTTTCCCCCAAACATTTCTAACTCGCTCTCATGCGCTCATTTTTTTTCATACCAACACTAAAATCGCGAAGTGCGTAGAGCAATATCTAAAGCCACTCACCGAGCAAAATGTGCTTTCGACTTTTCATGTTTCCGGTATAGCGATCAGTTCGTCACTTGCGCTCCCTATTCAAACCAATGGATATGGCACATAGCTTGAACAAACAGTTAGTTCTACAGCTCACAAGCAAAGGTGCTCCGTATTAACTCAGTCAGTGGTCTCACATGATTTACAAGCTCACAATAAATTGCACTGTGTAACTTTGTGAGCTTGTAGATCGGCTATTTATCTGGTTCTCAAAGTGTGGTCCAGAGAACACATGGACGCACGCACGCATGTATGCACACGTACACATGCCTACTCACGCTCACACACACACACACACACACACACACACACACACACACACACACACACACACATGCATACTCACATGCACGTGTGTGGCACACACACACACACACACACACACACACACACACACACACACACTGAGGGTGATGTCAATTGACTTGATTACTTGAGTAGAGAGTAGAGGCGAGTACTTTTACTTTAGATACTTTAACAATACTTTTCACGCTTTGGTATTTTGAATACTTTTATTCTTTTGTATTTTGAGTACTTTTACTCAAATATGTTTTTACTTCATAATGAGGAATTTCGGTACTTTAACAATACTTTTACTCTTTGGTATTTTGAATAATTATACTCTTTAGTATTTTGAGTACTTTTACTTCGATACTTCGATACTTTTACTTCGATACTTTTATGATAATGTTTTACTCTTTGGTATTTTTAGTTCATTTATTCAAATATACTTTTACTTCCTAATGATTACTTTCGATGCTTTAACAATACTATTACTCTTTGGTATTTTGAGTACTTTTACTCAAATATGTTTTACTTAATAATGAGTACTGTTCAATTCTTAACGAGTGCTTTTACTTTTGATACTTTAACAATACTTTTACTCTTTGGTATTTTGAGTACTTTTACTCAAATATAGTTTTACTTCATAATGAGTACTTTTCAATTATTAACGAGTATTTTTACTTCGATACTTTAATGATAATTTTTACTCTTTGGTATTTTGAGTATTTTTACTCAAATATAATTTTACTTCATAATGAGTACTTTTCAAATCTTAACGAGTGCCTTTACCTCGATACTTTAATGATAATGTTTTACTCTTTGGTATTTTGAGTACATTTACTCAAATATACTTTTACTTCATAATGATTACTTTCGATTCTTTAACAAAACATTTACTCTTTAGTATTTTGAGTACTTTTACTCAAATATGTTTTACTTCATATTGATTACTGTTCAATTCTTAACGAGTATTTTTTTCTTTTGATACTTTAACTGTACTGCTGCCGTTGACAGTCCTCACCGTCATTGAAAGGGTTAAAACCATGGCGCCGTTGACGGTGAGGACTGTCAATCTTACTGTATTTACTGTAAAGGTATAATTACTTACAGTACATCGCTCCGCTCCCGCCCGCATCGGTAATGTCCGCGATTTGTTTACAACGCACGTCGGGCGTGCACGCGAAGTGAACGTCCTCCATAGTAAATCCATTGAGAGGCACATAAAGAGACTTCATTTACTCCAAAAGAGACATTTTGAGCCAAAGGATAGACTGTATAATGTAAACAAAAGACTCGGCTGGGCGCATCCATGTTTCCCTTCTGGACCCACACTGTCATGTGACTAGATGATGTAATCGTTGCCGTCAAGTGATAATCCAAAAAAAAAAAAAAAAACAACCCCCTTCCGGCGCTTCAAAATAATAGCGGCGGCCTATGGAGGAAACGGCGCGGCACCAAGGCACCAAGCAAACTTCAGATTAAAAGGCAGTTATCGTGTTAACAATACTTTTACTCTTGGTATTTTGAGTCCTTTTACTCAAATGTGCCCTCACACCAAAATACCTATGAGAGTGGAATCGGCGTTCCGCCAATGCATTTCAATTGGCATTTCAACCCTGGTGTGGTTGTTATGAGCAATTATGCATTCTCTTTTTATTTGGGTTTTTAGCTGGAGGATGCCACCTGCTGGGTCAGACGTGCCAATTGGGTTTTTAGCTGGAGGATGCCACCTGCTGGGTCAGACGTGCCGTTCCAAAAACACCCATCTTATATATACATTCCTCTAAGAGCCGCATCCCACTTCCAAGCCCATTCACGCCCACTCCGCATTCACCCCAATGCAAAAAGGAAATGTTTGAAGCCTAAGCCAGCCCCCTGTCGCCATGGTGACGACTGTCCATTGGCTCGTATTCCCAGCTATGGGACCGGCGGATCCAATTTCAACAGAGGGGGGCGTCGCCAGAAGCGCGCGCGCGCGCACACACACACACACACACACACACACACACACACACACACACACACACACACACACACACACACACACACACATAGCTAATAGTTAGCTCACAACTTTCCACTTTTCTCTTTCACCTCAATCGCAGTAACATCCGTATACACCACGTCATCGCATCACCAATACGTTTAATTTTTAATTTTTTCCAAAACTTTTTTTTTCCAATTTTTTTTTCTCAATTTTCTTTTTCTCAAAAGTATTTTTTTTCTCAAAACTTTTTTTTTTCTCAAAACTTTTTTTTTTCTCAATTTTTTTTCTCTTCTCAAAAAACTTTTTTTTTCTCAAAAAAACATTTTTTTCTCAAAAAACATTTTTTTCTCAAAAAACATTTTTTTCTCAAAAAAAACATATTTGGCCATTACACACACCACACCACACCACAAATAAAAAATAAATCAGATCGTGGCCACCCTGTACCTCAGGGGTTTGTTTTCAACGAATATCTACTCCTATAGACGCAACGCGACAACCTAGAGGGGAGGCCGGCATAGCCGGCCGACCTTCTAGTACTTATTACATCATAGAATCAACCCCTCCCCTAATTACCATTAACCCAAACCATGTGGGTGTGGCTAACTTCAGCTGGGTCACCACCCACCATGACAACCACGCATACCAATTAACTGGTGGGTGTGGCCACATAAAAACATCCTTTTAACTCTTTCTGTACACTTTTTTGGAAAAATTCTTCCTCCTAGTATAATCATAATAGTAGATAATCATGTTTTATAGAGGGGAAAATCATGGCACCCCATCTTTATACGTTACTTTCAAGTGAAGCTTATGGGGGTAAACCACAGGAGAAATAGCTAAGTAGCTAAGAATATGTAGAAATAGCTTCAGGTTTGAAGGCAGCAGAGGAGGAGAGGCCTGGGAGAGTATTCCTCCGGACTGCAGCGCTTAAACAAAGGTGTCGTGTCACACACACACACACACACACACACACACACACACACACACACACACACACACACACACACACACACACAGACAAAGTGTATGCATGGGGATAAGGCATAATGACATCTGTGTACACTGCAGTGCACTCAAACTTAATTGTTGATAATTTATGACTTGATGAAAGCATTTATTTTCGCAATGGGAGGTCAGAATTGTTTTTAAGTATTAACACAAGCACTAATCCATTTCTTTAATATTCGAATTGTAGTCAAAAACAGCCCTAGTCCCTTGAGTACTATTCACTGCCCCCTCAGTACTATTCACTGTCCGTTCAGTACTATTCACTGTCCCTCACTTCGTGCATTAAGCAGATGATACCTCATTTTGGACATGGAGGATGGAGATGTTTATCTACACTTACGGAATCCAGTGTTAGCTGTCACATTGTTTTTCTGATCCTAGACATCCTGCACCTGGTTGTGTGTAAAGAGGAGCCTGGTGGGTCGACGTCGACATTACCAGCAGTGAAAAGTGAAGACGGTGATGACGACACTTCTACGCACTGTTCTGGAGTTGAAGTGGAGCTTGAATCTGACTCTGAAGTCACTGAAGACAGTGACGATTGGGAGGAGACCAGTGGAGGTCAGTCAGTGTTAAACACAGGGACAGGACATATACTGTATGTGTGAGGAAAGAAACTGGGTGTTGGAATAAAATACATTCATGAAGCCAAAATTGCTCCTCATTTTATACTCACCTTCTATCCTCAACCTCTCTCTCTCTCTCTCTCTCTCTCTCTCTCTCTCTCTCTCTCTCTCTCTCTCTCTCTCTCAGGAGACACTGGAGAAAAACCTTTTCACTGTGAACATTGTGACAAGAGTTTCAATCAGTCATATAACCTGAAGACACACCAGCGTGTCCACGCTGGAGAAAAAACATTTCACTGTAAACATTGTGATAAGAGTTTCAGTTTTTCATGTCACCTTAAGATACACCAGCGTGTCCACTCAGGAGAAAAACCTTTTCACTGTAAACATTGTGACAAGAGTTTCAATCGGTCATCTAACCTGAAGACACACCAGCGTGTCCACACTGGAGAAAAACCTTTCCAATGTGAACATTGTGACAAGAGTTTCAATCAGTCATCTGACCTGAAGAGCCACCAGCGTGTCCACACTGGAGAAAAACCTTTTCACTGTAAACATTGTGACAAGAGTTTCAATCAGTCATCTCACCTGAAGAGCCACCAGCGTGTCCACACTGGAGAAAAACCTTTTCACTGTGAACATTGTGACAAGAGTTTCAAACAGTCCTCTCAATTGAAGGCACACCAGCGTGTTCACACTGGAGAAAAACCTTTTCACTGTGAACATTGTGACAAGAGTTTCGGTCAGTCATCTAGCCTGAAGAAACACCAGCGTGTTCACACTGGAGAAAAGCCTTACCACTGTGAACATTGTGACAAGAGTTTCAGTGACTCATCTGACCTGAAGAAACACCAGCATGTTCACACTGGAGAAAAGCCTTACCACTGTGAACATTGTGACAAGAGTTTCAGTAGGTCACATAGCTTGAAGAAACACCAGCGTGTTCACACTGGAGAAAAACCTTTTCACTGTGAACATTGTGACAAGAGTTTCGGTCAGTCATCTAGCCTGAAGAAACACCAGGTTGTTCACACTGGAGAAAAGCCTTTCCACTGTGAACATTGTGACAAGAGTTACAGTGAATCATCTAGCCTGAAAAAACACCAGCGTCTTCACCACACTGGAGAAAAACCTTAGTGATGTCACCAGTCTAAAAAGTGTGTCAGTGTGTCAAGTAGTCTGAAGGCACACCAGCGTATCCACATTCCACACTGGAGAAAAAAACCTTTCCAGTGTACACATTGTGACACGAGTTTCAGTAGGTCACATAGCTTGAAGAAACGCCAGCGTGTTCACACTGGAGAAAAAAAAGATTATTGGTGTCACCAGTCTAAAAAGTGATTCAGTCAAGTAGTCTGAAAGCACACCAGTGAATCCACATTCCACACTGGAGAAAAAAACCTTTCCAGTGTACACAATGTGACACGAGTTTCAGTTTTTGTAGTCATTTAAAAAGACACCAGTTTATTCACAAACGTTCTACTATAAAATATCTCACTGGAAGGATCAAATGAAACGCCTGTATGTTGGTAGGGTGGTGGATAGAAAAGCAGAAATACTCTGACTCCTGTAAACAGAGGCCTCCATAGCTCTCTCTCTCTCTCTCTCTCTCTCTGTGTGTGTGTTAATTCAATTAATCACAATTGACTCACTTTTATGTTAATCGCTATTAATTATTTTAGTCACAGTTAATCACACATTTATTTATTTTAGCCATTTGGCCTATTGGTAGTTTAGGACACAGCTCTCTGTGTGTGAGCATGTATGCTGCTTATGTTTTGCTGTTATGTGTTGTGTATTTCCATGGACATTGTAGATGTTACAGTACCATTACTGTTGTTACCCCACAACTCATTAGGCATTACATTTATTTCTTTAAGCTACTTTCAATGGAGAGTTAAATGCATTTTTTTTGTAGAATCACGTATGAGTTCCTTCATTTAGTGTTAATGTAAAAATCTATGTGTTAGAGTAGGACTACATTCATAAGCATAAAGGTGGACACTACAGTACTCATATTACTATGTGATGTTACAGTTAGTAAATCAATATGCCCGTCTGTTATATGTTGGGCTGGAGTTCATGATTTCAGCTTTTTTTTTTTTTTGGCTCCCATGCAAACCTTTTGTAAACAGGTTTCTGGACAGTATTTGCCATTGTTCCAATAATAATAATAAACATGCATTTGCATAAAGCAAGCATTTGTCTACTCCCATGTTGATAAGAGTATTACAAACTAAGATCTGTTTAACCCCGTAAGACCCAAATTAATTTCTACTTGCAAAAAAAAGAAATCTACTTTTCAGATGTGTCGTAGGAGTACTTTGGAAATGAAAATGTAATGTTAAAAAAAGGTTTTTGTAAGGTTTCATAGCCAAAAAGCAACAATTATAAATTTACATTTGGGAGGATATCTTTCACAATAATATATGTACATGTTCTAGACATTCTAATGATCACCAATACAAATATTACAGGCAATTTATGTGTAGATGTTGTTTGTCCAGACTCTGGACTCCAGAGATCTTGAAGTTGTGTGAATGTCAGCCTCTGTGGGGAGTATTTATATACAAATGGTGTGAACAATGGTATTGTAATACTAAACAATAGGATCCAATGGTGATGTGACAAATTATTTATATATTTTTTTCTTATTTTTGTTTTGTTTTATATAAAATATAAATGTATCCAAAAAGCGACAGTGGGTCTTGCAGGGTTAAGACAGATTTAGAACGGATAACAATATGAGATTAATATGTGATTAATCATGATTTGCTATGGACAATCCATTAGCGTGTTAGTTCTGGTGAGGAGAGGACACATGCTGCACCATTCTTTAATAATTGTCTTCACCAAACCCCTTTGTGAAAAATAGCTGATTTACAAGCTCACAAAAGCAAAAGTGTTACTCCCCCAGAACATGGATGCTGGGGTTCTGGGGGTTAATTTACTATGAAAACCAACAAATCTTGTCGGCGTATCTCTGTCTGTAGGTCACGCCTGACACTGTGGCTCCCTTGACACATCACTGTGACATCACAGGTGACAACCTGTAAATGTCCATATATGGGTATTCCCCAGAATCACTTTTATGCCCATATATGAAGATCCCTGATGTCATCAATATACATCACTGGCCAGATGGCCAAGAATGGCCCATATCTGTGTGGCTTGTTCAGATAGGGATCTCCATGTATTGGCATAAAATGGGATTGTATGTTGTGATGTCATGGGAACCACTCTAACAGAATCAATTGTATGCCCATATATGGAGATCCCTGATGTGATCAATATTAAGCCCATACCTAACAGGGGAATGCCCATATATGGAGGAAGACAGCCCATATCTGTGTGGCTGGTTCAGACAGGGATCGCCATGTATGGGCATAAAAGGGATGCATCATATACAGTACATGGATCTCCAAATATGGGTACCATGATGGGGTCTCCATAATATATGGGTAACTGGTCCGATATACATCACTGGCCAAATGGCCAAGAATTGGCCTGAGGTCGCATGTTGCCCTGAGGCGTCTTACTAGTATACACAAACTTTGCATAAATATATGCAGTGAGATTTTATCTTTTTTTTTTTTTTTTTCTGGGCATCCCATGTTTTCCTTAGAAATAAGGGTGAGTGTCGGGTAGTTGTCAACCCTACTCTGCAGTCGGAGCACAGCCTGAAGATCCTAGACCAGGAGGGGTCTTCGACATGTTCAGGCCATGGACCCCTTAGATGAAGCAGGGACCCCCACAAACTGTTCATAGATTCCATATAGTTTCATTATTTGACAGCACGATCATCCTGCAGGCTATTAAACTTGACCTTTGACTCTGTACTTAGTCTGCTCTTTTTTCCCTCTACACCAAACACCACCTTTGCCGAAAATAGCCGATCTTGGCTTGCAGACCTGCTATAATATAGCAGGTCTGCAAGCAATATTATTGTCTAGTTCTCAGAATATGGACGCTAGGACGCTAAGTGGTTAATTAAAACATTTAGGAGGAACCCCTGTAGTAACTCTGTGGACCACCTGTTGAAGACACTTGTCCTAGAGTGTAGATCAGCTTCAATGAATAACAAACATGAACATCTCTGCTTTATTCACACACACACACACACACACACACACACACACACACACACACACACGCACGCACGCATGCAACGCAACGCATGCACGCAAGCAAGCACGCACGCACACACAGTGTAGGCTACTGCTCGAAGCTATTTCCTAAATCACCGCTAGAGGGCAGCATTACCCCATTGATACACTGAGCTTGATCTGAACTGAACTGTCAGAGGTTTCCACCAAAGCTGTTCTTCACTGACGAAAACTAAATAAGAACTAAACTAAGATTAAATGTATTGACGATATCTTCAATAAGGGAGGAACTAGTGGGGAAAAGATCCACTGTAGAAGTCTTAAATGTTATTTTTGCTGATCTTGTATTCATTTCATTTCTGATTTCTGACTGTTAGGCCTAGATACGTTTGTTTTGTTTTAGTTTTCATATTTCTGTTGTCATGTGAATGAATTGAGTACAAAGAAAGGACCCCAATGTAAACAAGCCACCGTGCTTTCTTGGGTTTAAATCCTATTAGTAGACCTTGTATCTGAACTGTACTGTCCTGTCCTGTGATGTGCTTTCCCTTTGCAAACTGATAATAAAATATTCATTCAAATAATATTCATTCAATCAATCAATCAATCAATCACTCAATTAGTAGGGCAGGAGAGAGGGGTCTACCAGCACCCCAATGACATTTTTTCGAAACCTGTTTTTTTAGGACCGTTATGATGTCTAGTTATGATTTCTGCTTGTTGCCGTGGTCAACTAATGTCCCATGGGGTTCATTTTTAACCTTTTCTCACAACTATTCCCAATCTGAACCATACAATGGTCATAACAGAAAATGCCATAACTCTTGATGTAAACAACCTACAGGGACAAATGAACACACTTTTCTATATGATTTTGACCCAGGGAATTCATTAACGTGGTTATTTTTAACATTTAAGGACATCTTGACCCTATTTCAGGACAGAAACGGCGAAAAATAACCCAAAAAGGTTCAAAACACGTCTATACTTCTCTTTGTACAGATAAATTAAGGTGTATTCTTTTTATACCACAGGTTTTTTAGGACCCTTATGATGTCTAGTTATGATTTCTGCTTGTTGCCGTGGTCAACTAATGTCCCATGGGGTTAATTTTTAACCTTTTCTCACAACTATCCCCAATCTCAACCATACAATGGACAGAAAAGTCCATCAGAAAATGCCATCACTCTTGATGTAAACAACCTACAGGGACAAATGAACACACTTTTCTATATGATTTTGACACAAGGAATTCATTTCCGGCATCATTTTTAACATTAAAGCACATCTTGACCCTATTTCAGGACAGAAACAGCGAAAAACAACCAGAAATGTTCAAAACACATCTATATTTCTCTTTGTACAAATACATTAACGTGTATTCTTTTTATACCACATGTTTTTTAGGACCCTTATGGTGTCTAGTTATGATTTCTTCGTGTTGCCGTGGTCAACTAATGTCCCATGGGGTTCATTTTTAACCTTTTCTTACATCTTTAGTAGTGTTGCCCAACTCATGTCCCATGGGGTTCATGTTTTTTCCCCAGATATGTTTTTGGGCTTTTATGCCTTTATTGACAGGACAGTAGACTGACAGGAAACGGGGAGAGAGAGTGACACGCAGCAAATCTGGACGGGCTCGGGGATCGAAACAGCGACCCGCTGCAGGCTACACAAAGCCTACTGTATGTGGGATGCGCCCAGACCATTTTGAATCGATGTCCGTAAGTTAGCAAAGAACAATTTCACTGGTCAGTGTCTTCCATCTCATCAAACTCCACCTCATCCTCTTCCTTATCATCATCATCATCATCACTGAGGACAGCCACAGGTCAATGAGAGATTGGGGAAGAATTGGCCCACAAGACCAGACAGGCTCCAAAGTCCATCCTTCCTTCTTCTGCCACCCCTGACCTTCGTCATAGGTTTAGGCCCCGACAAGATTGGCTCAGCTGCTGGCTAACAGACCACTCACTCTATAGTTCACCCGCTGGATGTGGGGGAGGAGCATATTGGCAGAGGGGCAGGCAGGCAAAATGCACTCTAGACCTGCTGCAGAGGGTCTCATCTTCTCCCACCAGTTTATTCAGCATTTTGCTCCTACCATGGTTCACTGTTGTATCACGTGCTTGATTTTACATCACAAACGTGAAGGCTTCCAGCTGCTCCTGCACTTCCGGCTTCAACTTACACTCATTGCCCAGCTGGCTGTAGAATGATTGTTACGATTATTGCTAAATTTGGTCTCTCAAAATGTTGCATTATACATAATGCAACATTTTGAGAGGAATGCTTGGCGATGAGTGTAAGTTGAAGCCGGAAGTGCAGGAGCAGCTGGAAGCCTTCGCGTGTGTGATGTAAAATCAAGCACGTGATACATCAGTGAACTATGGTAGGAGCAAGATGCTGAATAAACTGGTGGGAGAAGACGAGACCCTCTTCAGCAGGTCTAGAGTGCATTTTGCCCACCTGCCCCTCTGCCAATATGCTCATCCCCCACATCCAGCGGGTGAACTATAGAGTGAGTGGCCTGTTACAAGCCAGCAACTGAGCCAATCTTGTGGGGGCCTAAACCTATGACCAAGGTCAGGGGTGGCAGAAGACGGAAGGATGGACTTTGGAGCCTTTCTGGTCTTGTGGGCCAATTCTTCCCCAATCTCTCATTGACCTGTTGGCTGTCCTCAGTGATGATAATGATGATGATAAGAAAGAGGATGAGGTGGAGTTTGATGAGATGGAAGACACTGACCAGTGAAATTGTTCTTTGATAACTTACAGACATCGATTCAAAATGGTCTGGGCGCATCCCACATACAGTAGGCTTTGTGTAGCCTGCAGCGGGTCGCTGTTTCGATCCCCGAGCCCGTCCAGATTTGCTGCGTGTCACTCTCTCTCCCCATTTCCTGTCAGTCTACTGTCCTGTCAATAAAGGCATAAAAGCCCAAAAACATATCTGGGGAAAAAACATGAACACCATGGGACATGAGTTGGGCAACACTACTAAATCTTGACACTAGACACCATTAGGGTACTAAGAAACATGACGTGTGACCTTAGAAATGTTATACAAAGAGAAATATAGATGTGATTTAAATATTTTCTGCAAATCTTTTGCAGTTTCTGCCATGAAGTAGTGTCAAAATGTGCTTGAATCTTAATAATAACCACGTTGATGAGTTCCTTGGGTGCAAATGATGTGGGAAAATGTGTTGATTTGTCTCTGTATGTTGTTTACTTCAAGAGTTATGGTATTTTCTATTATCTCCATCTTATGTTTTGTTTTGGGGATAGGTGTAAGAAAGGGTTAAAATGAACCCCAAGCCATGTTGATTGACCACGGCAACAAGAAGTAATATTGAGGTAGACACCATTAGGGTTCAAAAACAAGTGGTATAAAAAGAATACAACTTAATATTTATATGTACAAAGAGAAATATACCGGTAGATGTTTTTGAACATTTTCTGGTCGTTCTTCGCTGTTTCTGTCCTGAAATAGGGTCAAGATGTGCTTTAATGTTAAAAATGATGCCGGAAATGAATTCCTTGTGTCAAAATCATATAGAAAAGTGTGTTCATTTGTCCCTGTAGGTTGTTTACATCAAGAGTGATGGCATTTTCTGATGGACTTTTCTGTCCATTGTATGGTTGAGATTGGGGATAGTTGTGAGAAAAGGTAAAAAACTAACCCCATGGGACATTAGTTGACCACGGCAACAAGCAGAAATCATAACTAGACATCATAAGGGTCCTAAAAAACCTGTGGTATAAAAAGAATACACCTTAATTTATCTGTACAAAGAGAAGTATAGACGTGTTTTGAACATTTTTGGGTTATTTTTCGCCGTTTCTGTCCTGAAATAGGGTCAAGATGTCCTTAAATGTTAAAAATAACCACGTTAATGAATTCCCTGGGTCAAAATCATATAGGAAAGTGTGTTCATTTGTCCCTGTAGGTTGTTTACATCAAGAGTTATGGCATTTTCTGTTATGACCATTGTATGGTTCAGATTGGGAATAGTTGTGAGAAAAGGTTAAAAATGAACCCCATGGGACATTAGTTGACCACGGCAACAAGCAGAAATCATAACTAGACATCATAACGGTCCTAAAAAAACAGGTTTCGAAAAAATTTCATTGGGGTGCTGGTAGACCCCTCTCTCCTGCCCTACTAAATCAAAACGAGCATTTTTGGAATTTCTTCTTCTTCTTTTGGGGTTTCCGGCAGTGTTGACGCTTTCGCGTATTACTGCCCTCCACAGTTCAGGGTTGGTATTGTACTCCTTACAGCTCCTATATCCTCTGATAGAGGTCTGTGCTGCGGAGGAAAGACAGAAAGCTCCTCTCCACAGCCTGGTGCTCCTTTTGCCAACTGAACAGTGTCCTATAATCCATTGTGATGATTCCAATAGCTTCCATTTCTTCACGCAGTTGCGCCCTCTCTTCTCTATACTTCTCACACTCAAAAAGTACATGGTTGACAGTCTCTGCTCTCCCACACTCACACAGCCCATCCAGATGTTTCCCCACTGTTTTCAGACAGCTGGCTAGCCCGCAATGTCCAAACTTTAGTCTTGTCAGTATCACCTGCTCCCTTCTGTTGCTCCCTAGCGTGATGTTCCCTGCCCTAACACTATTTTGTATGCCATAATAAAACCTTCCTCTTGTTTCCCCCTCCCATTCGTTTTGCCACCTCCTAATTATCTCCTCCTTTATTTTGCTTCGGTACTCTGAGATACCCAGGGCTATGCCCACATCCACCTCCTCCCTACCCAGGGCCTCTTTGGCTGCCAAATCAGCAGCCTCGTTGCCCTCCACCCCCACATGGGCTGGGACCCACATGAACCCCACTCTGGTTCCAGCTCGCTCTACTCTATACAGTGCAGTTAGCAGCTCACAGATTAGGTCCGGTCTGACCCGTGACCTCCCCCCCTGCAGAGCCATAAGCGCAGCCTCCGAGTCCGAGCAGATAACCACCTGCTGCGGCCCCACTTCCTCAACCCAATTTACTGCCCATATTAGGGCCACTACTTCTGCGGTGAAGACTGAAACCCCATTTGATAGCCGTCTGCTCTGGGTGATCCGCAGGGAGGGAATGTGGACTGCGAACCCCACCTTTTTACTGTTTGGATCCATAGAACCATCTGTGAATATTTGTATGTGGTCTGCCCATTTTTCCCTCATCCTCTCCCTCACCCAGTCCTCTGGGTCTCCACTACTCTTCTCCCTCTTCCTCTCAGCAATGTTAAGGTCAACCTTCACTTTTGGTAGCAGCCATGGGGGGACAGAAGGCCAGACCACTGCCGTACCCCTGTGTACCCCACTCAGTCCCAGATCCTCCTCCTCCGTTCCAATTTTGTATACAAAGCTCCCGCTTTCCCCACCTCCCCACTCCCAGCACTCCTCCAGCAGGGTATTAGGATGAGGAATGAAGTAATAAGAAACCAAATGTACAAACTTGAGGTGAGCCAGGATAACACTGACCCCAGTAATCTAAACTTTTCACTGGAGGAACTACGTAGAGCAATCCAAAGAGGGGGTAAAACAGCTCCAGGGAAAGATGGCCTAGGGTATGAGGTGTATAAGAATTTGGATGATTTAATGTTGGAAGAGATACTAGCGCTCATAAATACAGTATGGGATGAAGGTGTTATACCTGTGGCATGGAGAGATGCAGTTGTCATCCCTATTCTAAAGCCAGGAAAGGAAGCCACAAAACCAGGGTCGTATAGGCCAATTGCACTTACATCTGTTCTCTGTAAAATCATGGAGAGGATGGTGACCGATCGGCTCACATATAAGTTAGAGAAACAAGGATGGCTCACAGCAAACCAGAGCGGGTTTAGAGTAGGGAGGGGTACAATGGACTCTGTGCTTTCTCTTGACCTAGACATAAGGAAAGCTAAGGCTAATAAGGAAGCAGTGGTTGCAGTGTTCCTTGACATTGAAAAGGCATATGACATGCTGTGGAAAGAGGGGTTAGGGGTTAAACTGTTTAATGCTGGAATACGAGGGAGGATGTTGAACTGGATCAGGGCATTTCTGCAAAACAGGACCATACAGGTCAGAGTCGGGGGGGGCGTACTCTGAAACAGTGGGGATAGAAAATGGTACCCCCCAAGGGAGCGTTATTAGCCCAGTGCTATTTAACGTTATGATTAACGATATGTTTCAAGAGGTGGGAGCAGGTTATGGGCTATCGTTGTTTGCTGATGATGGAGCTATTTGGAAAAGAGGAAAGAATATCAAGTTTTTGACAGGAAAGATACAAGGGGCACTGGATAAAGTGGTAGGCTGGGCTGAGAAGTGGGGGTTCAAAATATCTGTGGAAAAGTCCAAGTTTGTCATATTTACTAATAAAACGAAAACGGAAAACCTGGGGCTGCATATTTATGGCAAGTCTTTAGAGAGAGTCAAGGAGTTTAAGTTCCTAGGAGTTATTTTTGAAGAGAGAGTAACTTGGAAAAAACATATAGAGAAAATTGTAAGGAAATGTGAAAAAGTCATAAATGTGCTTCGATGCCTTGCTGGGAGTACGTGGGGAGCAGACCGAGACACTCAGTTGATGATATACAGAGCCATGATCCGATCAGCCTTTGATTATGGGTGCTTGGCCTATGGAGCTGCAGCCAAAACTAACCTGGCAGCACTGGATAGAGTGCAGGCAAAAGCACTAAGAGTGTGTAGTGGCGCATTTTGCTCAACCCCAATCCCAGCCTTGCTGGTGGAGATGGGAGAAACACCCCTAGCATTAAGGAGAAGGAAGCTAGCCTTACACTATGTAGCCAAGCTGTATGGGCATGATCAAGTCCACCCAGGCAGACAGTTGCTGGAGGAGTGCTGGGAGTGGGGAGGTGGGGAAAGCGGGAGCTTTGTATACAAAATTAGAACGGAGGAGGAGGATCTGGGACTGAGTGGGGTACACAGGGGTACGGCAGTGGTCTGGCCTTCTGTCCCCCCATGGCTGCTACCAAAAGTGAAGGTTGACCTTAACATTGCTGAGAGGAAGAGGGAGAAGAGTAGTGGAGACCCAGAGGACTGGGTGAGGGAGAGGATGAGGGAAAAATGGGCAGACCACATACAAATATTCACAGATGGTTCTATGGATCCAAACAGTAAAAAGGTGGGGTTCGCAGTCCACATTCCCTCCCTGCGGATCACCCAGAGCAGACGGCTTTCAAATGGGGTTTCAGTCTTCACCGCAGAAGTAGTGGCCCTAATATGGGCAGTAAATTGGGTTGAGGAAGTGGGGCCGCAGCAGGTGGTTATCTGCTCGGACTCGGAGGCTGCGCTTATGGCTCTGCAGGGGGGGAGGTCACGGGTCAGACCGGACCTAATCTGTGAGCTGCTAACTGCACTGTATAGAGTAGAGCGAGCTGGAACCAGAGTGGGGTTCATGTGGGTCCCAGCCCATGTGGGGGTGGAGGGCAACGAGGCTGCTGATTTGGCAGCCAAAGAGGCCCTGGGTAGGGAGGAGGTGGATGTGGGCATAGCCCTGGGTATCTCAGAGTACCGAAGCAAAATAAAGGAGGAGATAATTAGGAGGTGGCAAAACGAATGGGAGGGGGAAACAAGAGGAAGGTTTTATTATGGCATACAAAATAGTGTTAGGGCAGGGAACATCACGCTAGGGAGCAACAGAAGGGAGCAGGTGATACTGACAAGACTAAAGTTTGGACATTGCGGGCTAGCCAGCTGTCTGAAAACAGTGGGGAAACATCTGGATGGGCTGTGTGAGTGTGGGAGAGCAGAGACTGTCAACCATGTACTTTTTGAGTGTGAGAAGTATAGAGAAGAGAGGGCGCAACTGCGTGAAGAAATGGAAGCTATTGGAATCATCACAATGGATTATAGGACACTGTTCAGTTGGCAAAAGGAGCACCAGGCTGTGGAGAGGAGCTTTCTGTCTTTCCTCCGCAGCACAGACCTCTATCAGAGGATATAGGAGCTGTAAGGAGTACAATACCAACCCTGAACTGTGGAGGGCAGTAATACGCGAAAGCGTCAACACTGCCGGAAACCCCAAAAGAAGAAGAAGAAGAAGCATTATGCACCCGAGCGGAGCCTATGTGAAATGAGCAGAAATAGCGTTAGCAGAAATAAGGCTTCCGGCGCCGATCTCTTCAGAATAAGAGTACCCCTAAAGCCATTGAAAAACGTTGAAAAACGGACAATTTGCCATAATATGGACGTTAAAAATATGGATTAAGTATCTAAACGAACATACAAAATGCTAATTAGGTTTCTGTGTAAAAAAGAAAGATTTTAATAACATAAAAACATGATAAATGGATAAATGCTGTTCACTGGAGTGCATAGCCTTTACAAATTTGACTCTGGACAGCAGGCGTCTCTTTGCGTCGCAACTTTGGAGACATGCACGCGTTCGGGGAGACCTCCTCTATCACGCCACACTCTCCGCTAAGCGGGAGAGGTGTAAAATCTATTTCTGTTGGCTTTCCAGTGCAGCCACCCGCTCAAAAAAGTGATATTTTCAGACATTTTCAAACTCTAGTTGACGTTGGAGAGCAGGCGGCTCGCTGCGTCGGCACTTTGAACACACGCACGCGTTCGGGGAGACCTCCTCTATCACGCCACACTCTCCGCTAAGCGGGAGAGGTGTAAAATATATTTCTGTTGGCTTTCCGGTGCAGCCATCTGCTCAAAAAAGTTGACATTTTCAGACATTTTCAGACTCTAGTTGGCGCTGGAGAGCAGACGGCTCGCTGCGTCGGCACTTTAAACACACGCACACGTTCGGGAAGACCTCCTCTATCACACCACACTCTCCGCTAAGCGGGAGAGGTGTAAAATCTATTTCTGTTGGCTTTCCAGTGCAGCCACCCGCTCAAAAAAGTCACATTTTCAGACATTTTCAAACTCTAGTTGGCGCTGGAGAGCAGACGGCTCGCTGCGTCGGCACTTTGAACACACGCATGCGTTCGGGGAGACCTCCTCTATCACACCACACTCTCCGCTAAGCGGGAGAGGTGTAAAATCTATTTCTGTTGGCTTTCCGGTGCAGCCACCTGCTCAAAAAAGTTGACATTTTCAGACATTTTCAGACTCTAGTTGGCGCTGGAGAGCAGACGGCTCGCTGCGTCGGCACTTTGAACACACGCACACGTTCGGGAAGACCTCCTCTATCACACCACACTCTCCGCTAAGCGGGAGAGGTGTAAAATCTATTTCTGTTGGCTTTCCAGTGCAGCCACCCGCTCAAAAAAGTCACATTTTCAGACATTTTCAAACTCTAGTTGGCGCTGGAGAGCAGACGGCTCGCTGCGTCGGCACTTTGAACACACGCACGCGTTCGGGGAGACCTCCTCTATCACACCACACTCTCCGCTAAGCGGGAGAGGTGTAAAATCTATTTCTGTTGGCTTTCCGGTGCAGCCACCTGCTCAAAAAAGTTGACATTTTCAGACATTTTCAGACTCTAGTTGGCGCTGGAGAGCAGACGGCTCGCTGCGTCGGCACTTTGAACACACGCACACGTTCGGGAAGACCTCCTCTATCACACCACACTCTCCGCTAAGCGGGAGAGGTGTAAAATCTATTTCTGTTGGCTTTCCAGTGCAGCCACCCGCTCAAAAAAGTCACATTTTCAGACATTTTCAAACTCTAGTTGGCGCTGGAGAGCAGACGGCTCGCTGCGTCGGCACTTTGAACACACGCACGCGTTCGGGGAGACCTCCTCTATCACACCACACTCTCCGCTAAGCGGGAGAGGTGTAAAATCTATTTCTGTTGGCTTTCCGGTGCAGCCACCTGCTCAAAAAAGTTGAAATTTTCAGACATTTTCAGACTCTAGTTGGCGCTGGAGAGCAGACGGCTCGCTGCGTCGGCACTTTGAACACACGCACACGTTCGGGAAGACCTCCTCTATCACACCACACTCTCCGCTAAGCGGGAGAGGTGTAAAATCTATTTCTGTTGGCTTTCCAGTGCAGCCACCCGCTCAAAAAAGTCACATTTTCAGACATTTTCAAACTCTAGTTGGTGCTGGAGAGCAGACGGCTCGCTGCGTCGGCACTTTGAACACACGCACGCGTTCGGGAAGACCTCCTCTATCATGCCACACTCTCCCCTAAGTGGGAGAGGTGTAAAATCTATTTCTGTTGGCTTTCCAGTGCAGCCACCCGCTCAAAAAAGTGTGTGTGTGTGTGTGTGTGTGTGTGTGTGTGTGTCTGTGTGTGTCTGTGTGTGTGCGCGCTAATAATGGCAAACATTATTCAAACACAAATCACACAAAACTGTTCAATTAAAGGTGCAACATGCAATGTACCAACTAAGTGCAAACACACTCAAATGTAAAAAGCAATAAATATATGAAGTACGACATGCTTTGTACCAAAGTGAAAATACACTCAAATGTAAAAAGGCATACAACATGCAATAAATATATAAATGAAGTACAACATGCTTTGTACCAAAGTGCAAACATCACTCAAATGTAAAAAGGCATACAACATGCAATAAATGTATACATGAAGTACAACATGCTTTGTACCAAAGTGCTGGGACATAATTTTGTGAGAACATCTTAGAACGTGAAAATGGCCGTACTTGAAAAGACTTTCTAAGTTGTTTCGGCACTTGTCCTGGTTTATACCACCCCTCCTCAGGTGGTGGGGGGAGGACACGCTGTTTCTGTGGAGGCCTGTACAATACTTTGTCACAGAAATCGATGGCTGACTGTTTGTATAATGTGCGAATTGTCTCTACACATTCATCAAGTTTGTGTTTCTCATTTCCTAAAAGCAAAACCTTTGTGTTTTTGAACATGGCCTCACTGATCGCTGTGCTTTTCTTACATTGGTTTATTTGAGCAGCATAGACGGCAAAGAATCTCTGCAAATCACCTGAGAGTAGATCTGACCATACTGGAATACTTGGGAGGAATGTGAACAGTTTGTTTAAAATAGTTTCTGCATGATAGTTATTTATACCTGTGTCATTGGTGTTTTTCATTGCTTGATTGGCTTTAGTCCCTAGTTGTTCAAAATCGTTTTTGAAGGGAGATGCACTTAAAGGAATGTGCTTACAGTCAAATACATCATCGCCCTCAATGTCATGTGGACTGTCTGGTTGATCATGGTCTTCCTCCCCTCCCGGCATTTTCTGCGTTTCAGACTGGATGCTGAGAAGACTAGCTTTCACCTCACTGGAGTTCCTTTTACTACCAAGTACAATACACGCTGCATATACTATATTACTTGCTTGCTCTAGTGTTTTGGCATTAAGTAAAAGGCTAAAGATAAACATAGCCAATGTATACCTCTTATCTTTCTGAATGTACTGTTGTTTGCAAATGTGACTAGCCTGTTTCATCAAATGACTCTTACATGCCCTTATGGTACAATTTCAAATCTTTGCCATCTGCCATTCCGGTCACTATTCTCCAACAGCGTAACAAATACGCTGGCATGCTATCACCATTGAGTATATGCATACCAGCTTGCAATAGCACTATGGACCTGTCACTATTGATAGAATAGAATAGAATAGAATAGAATATACAGGTGTTGAAGCGATGATGAACTTACAACAAGCTCATAAAACAAAATTATTTTAGTTGTTATATTGCTCTTAATGGTAAAGTGAGTATTTATTGATGTCAGGAAATTGAAAGGAAAATCTTAACCTGTTTCATGTGTTTGTCCTATCTTGGATTACTCCTCAGGAGTTTGGACCTTGTCTGTATTCTTTTATTCTCTGCTAAGCCGGAGAGCTGTATAAAAAAACGTGGCGGGCCGTCCAGTGCAGCCAGATGTCAGAAAATGTCGAGTGTTTTCTTAAATCATGATCAAATGGGCAGTACAATAGAAAGTGGGTCTCATCCTCCACTAGCCACATAGGCTTTGATTTAATTCTGTTCCAGTTTACCGTCCTGATTCAATACGAAGTGGCAATATTCCCAAGCAAAACAGTGCACGTATGCAGAGATCACTGGCTCATAGATAGACCACACACAACACATTTTTCACATTTATACACATTTTAATAGGACTGGCCCTCCTATTAAAATATCCCACCTGAAAATCCTACTTGCCATTCTGTCATCTGGCAGGTCAGGGTTTCTGTTCCACAGGTTTATCATATTAATCTTCCACCTAACTTCACACTGTATCCATCCCCTCTCATGCACACTTACACCTTTGTTAAGTTACCTGAATCCCAAACTCCAGAGGAGTATTCCAAGATAGGACAAACACAAGTCGTTTTAATTTCCATCAATAAATACTCACTTTCTCATTCCCACATATTATCCCTACTCCCAGCTGTTTGCCTTTGCCAAGTAAAAACTGCACTTTTTGAGCGGGTGGCTGCACTGGAAAGCCAACAGAAATAGATTTTACACCTCTCCCGCTTAGCGGAGAGTGTGGCATGATAGAGGAGGTCTTCCCGAACGCGTGCGTGTGTTCAAAGTGCCGACGCAGCGAGCCGTCTGCTCTCCAGCGCCAACTAGAGTCTGAAAATGTCTGAAAATGTCAACTTTTTTGAGCAAGTGGCTGCACTGGAAAGCCAACAGAAATAGATTTTACACCTCTCCCGCTTAGCGGAGAGTGTGGTGTGATAGAGCAGGTCTCCCCGAACGCGTGCGTGTGTTCAAAGTGCCGACGCAGCGAGCCGTCTGCTCTCCAGCGCCAACTAGAGTCTGAAAATGTCTGAAAATGTCAACTTTTTTGAGCAAGTGGCTGCACTGGAAAGCCAACAGAAATAGATTTTACACCTCTCCCGCTTAGCGGAGAGTGTGGTGTGATAGAGCAGGTCTCCCCGAACGCGTGCGTGTGTTCAAAGTGCCGACGCAGCGAGCCGTCTGCTCTCCAGCGCCAACTAGAGTCTGAAAATGTCTGAAAATATCAACTTTTTTGAGCAGGTGGCTGCACTGGAAAGCCAACAGAAATAGATTTTACACCTCTCCCGCTTAGCGAAGAGTGTGGTGTGATAGAGCAGGTCTCCCCGAACACGTGCGTGTGTTCAAAGTGCTGACGCAGCGAGCCGTCTGCTCTCCAGCGCCAACTAGAGACTGAAAATGTCTGAAAATGACAACTTTTTTGAGCAGGTGGCTGCACTGGAAAGCCAACAGAAATAGATTTTACACCTCTCCCACTTAGCGGAGAGTGTGGCATGATAGAGGAGGTCTTCCCGAACGCGTGTGTGTGTTCAAAGTGCCGACGCAGCGAGCCGTCTGCTCTCCACCGCCAACTAGAGTTTGAAAATGTCTGAAAATGTCAACTTTTTTGAGCGGGTGGCTGCACTGGAAAGCCAACAGAAATAGATTTTACACCTCTCCCGCTTAGCGGAGAGTGTGGCGTGATAGAGGAGGTCTTCCCGAACGCGTGCGTGTGTTCAAAGTGCCGACGCAGCGAGCCGTCTGCTCTCCAGCGCCAACTAGAGTCTGAAAATGTCTGAAAATGTCAACTTTTTTGAGCAAGTGGCTGCACTGGAAAGCCAACAGAAATAGATTTTACACCTCTCCCGCTTAGCGGAGAGTGTGGTGTGATAGAGCAGGTCTCCCCGAACGCGTGCGTGTGTTCAAAGTGCCGACGCAGCGAGCCGTCTGCTCTCCAGCGCCAACTAGAGTCTGAAAATGTCTGAAAATATCAACTTTTTTGAGCAGGTGGCTGCACTGGAAAGCCAACAGAAATAGATTTTACACCTCTCCCGCTTAGCGAAGAGTGTGGTGTGATAGAGCAGGTCTCCCCGAACACGTGCGTGTGTTCAAAGTGCTGACGCAGCGAGCCGTCTGCTCTCCAGCGCCAACTAGAGACTGAAAATGTCTGAAAATGACAACTTTTTTGAGCAGGTGGCTGCACTGGAAAGCCAACAGAAATAGATTTTACACCTCTCCCACTTAGCGGAGAGTGTGGCATGATAGAGGAGGTCTTCCCGAACGCGTGCGTGTGTTCAAAGTGCCGACGCAGCGAGCCGTCTGCTCTCCACCGCCAACTAGAGTTTGAAAATGTCTGAAAATGTCAACTTTTTTGAGCGGGTGGCTGCACTGGAAAGCCAACAGAAATAGATTTTACACCTCTCCCGCTTAGCGGAGAGTGTGGCGTGATAGAGGAGGTCTTCCCGAACGCGTGCGTGTGTTCAAAGTGCCGACGCAGCGAGCCGTCTGCTCTCCAGCGCCAACTAGAGTTTGAAAATGTCTGAAAATGTCAACTTTTTTGAGCGGGTGGCTGCACTGGAAAGCCAACAGAAATAGATTTTACACCTCTCCCGCTTAGCGGAGAGTGTGGTGTGATAGAGCAGGTCTCCCCGAACGCGTGCGTGTGTTCAAAGTGCCGACGCAGCGAGCCGTCTGCTCTCCAGCGCCAACTAGAGTCTGAAAATGTCTGAAAATGTCAACTTTTTTGAGCAAGTGGCTGCACTGGAAAGCCAACAGAAATAGATTTTACACCTCTCCCGCTTAGCGGAGAGTGTGGTGTGATAGAGCAGGTCTCCCCGAACGCGTGCGTGTGTTCAAAGTGCCGACGCAAGCGAGCCGTCTGCTCTCCAGCGCCAACTAGAGTCTGAAAATGTCTGAAAATGACACTTTTTGAGCGAGTGGCTGCACTGAAAACCAACAGAAATTGATTTTACGCCTCTCCCGCTTAGCGGAGAGTGCAGTGTGGCAGAGCAGATCTCCCCGCGTGCATGTGTCCAAAGTGCCGACACAAATAGACGTCTGCTGTCCAGGGCCAATTAGATTCTGAAAACGGCACTTTTTGTACTCAATTTTAATTTGAAAATAACAGATCTACAGGCTCACAATGAGTTGTGATGCAACGCATTGTGTGCTTGTAGATCTGCTATTTTCAAAAGATATTTATTTAAACATTTGAAAACTTGAAATGGGAATTCTGCACAATGAGTAGTCCTACTTTTACTTTTGATACTTTAAGTACATTTTAATGCCAATACTTTTGTACTTTTACTCAAGTATATTTTGAATTCTGTGACTTTTACTTGCAACAGAGTATTTTTATGTTTTTATGGTGAGTTGTTACAGGTATATTTTCATTAATTACATTAATATAGTAGCCTACCATACTTTGCATCTGTCCTGTCAAAATAAACAGATAAACCCCTGCTCTAGCCTATGATAGCTATTTTATGGGATTACAGTAGAACGAATTGAATTGGAATGGAATTAATTTTGTTAAGTGGCCTTTAATAGCTCGCATTCCACGAATTTCAATCTGAAAGAACCTGGAAAATGTGTTAGGACAATTAGAAGTACACTAGTATAGAGACATACATCATATACTCATCTTTTAAATACATTTGTGTCTTTTAAATATACATTATTTACTGCACTTTTATTTTGAAGGCTGGAGCCTGGCTTATTTCTGCTAGCGCCCAGACCGGAAACGTTCTTTCTGCTCATTTCACGGACCGAGCCGAGGCGTCTACTACATGTCTATGCAGTGAACAGTGATGTAGGCCTATTATATTATTTTAATGTGTTTGCTGTACACAAACGCCAGTTGTAGTTTTGAGTCCTGTGAGTGTTTACACAACGTCCTGAGAGGAGGAAAAGCTGTAAGTTTGGCAAGACAAGAGGAATTTCTGCACGAGGTTCAGAGACTGTTTTGTTGCATGCTTTTTGTTGTGCTACAGTACAAGCTAAAGCTAACGCTAGCATACAAGCTCAGTGAATTTAGAGTCGGTTCATTGCACGACAAGTGTTGCCGTTACTTGCCGATGTGTTAGGAATACTCGCCTATATTTATAAATCATATACAAATGGCATGCTCCGAGGCCACAGATGCCCAAAATAGACATTATGCTTTGTTCTACTCCGTCAGAGTTAGAACTCGTTCATTTAGCTTAGTAAACAATGTTACACAACAATATGCACCTATAACTGCTACTAGTTAGCTTGGATTATACAATGTTACACAACAATATGCAACTATAAATGCTACTAAGCTTGGCTTATACAGAGGTGTCTTACATTTGAATATAAAGTCTGTAAATACATGTTGACAATATTTAGTGGGCATAAGTCTCCCAGGTAGCAGGAAAGGTCGACCTAAAACAAAGCCGACCCAAACTCGTTTCCCAACGGGTCTTAAGCTAGATGCAGAATAGACCAAAATCAAATCTTTGCTTCTGTGGATCCCTGGACATGACAAAGTTTGAGAAAAAATCATAGCAACATAAGTTTTTTCCCGGAAAACTGTTAGAATTTAGAAGACATTTTTAGAATGTGCCTATCAGTGGTTAAGGACCCCCAAAATGTGTTTTTGGCCACGGACCCCTATGTCAAAATATTTTGTTCCACGGATGGACCCCTATAGCACAATATTTTGTTCCAGGGACCCCAAGAGGCAAAGATTAGATTTCGGTCTATTCTGCATCTAGCTTAAAGTTATACTATGTAACTTTTTTTATAAAACATATCTTAAAATTGTCCTAACTATTAAATCGCTAAAGTTTTAGAACCCCCACTCCGTTCATTTCAGCCCCAAAAGCCTTTTCTTTATATGTTTTCTACTTAGCCTTGACAGGGGCGGGATTTTCCCGGCAAAATGACGTCATCTGCATCATCCGCCAATCACATTGCAGATCATACACACATGATACACTACCGGCCAATCACAGCGCAGATCATACACTGCCGGGCTCTCTGGTGGGTTTAGGAAACACGCCTTCAGGAAGTACACTGCAGTGTTTACACTGGAGGAGTCTAGCATGTAACTCCCCAACCGCTGCTCGTAGAAGGACACGGGAGACCTCATTGAAAGCGTCTCGGCGAGGCGAGGCGGACGCGGTGGTCTAACGGCCCGGTCCGCGGGCGAAAAACGGACGGAAAAACCAGACGCGACCGCGGTTTGCTATACTGCTACAGACCACCAGTTGAGCAACTTACACAGTATAGCTTTAAGGCCACAGACCCGTTAACGAATTTGGGTCGACTTTGTTTTAGGTCTACCTTTCCTGTATTTCCTGTATTCAGTTTCCCAGTGTTACAGGGTTCCGTGTATGTTGCTGAATCTATGAATCTGGAGGACTGCTTGACCCTTGCAGGACCTTTAGTAAGTTTCCTCATTTGTATTTAGGAAGGCGGTATCTAGAGTCCCTTCCCGGTTTATTAGTTTATGTCGAGACCAGATTAAGTTGAGACTGCGTCAACCGTCGTCCTAGTAACTACAGATGTTGTCCACGTAGCTGTCTGTTCTGCTGTGTGTTTTTTTTTGCAATGCCAAAACATACCGTTTGATAGCTCCGAGTTATCTTTTTTTGTATTTGGGAAGACAGTAAAGCCTCTATCATAGTCCAAGGTGAAGAGCTATCTCTTTACCCAGTGTAGTTTATATCACCTAAAAATGTTTAACAAGCCTAGTTGATGGCTAGAAAACTACACCGCGGTGATGGCTTATCACCCCAGACTCTACTATGATAGGGCCTTAACTAGGGTCCCTTGCTGGTCCGTTCACTCTCCATGACATGCACGGGTCGGGTACCACTGTCTGGTCACCAGGCACGGACGCAGCCAGTCTTTATAAGTAAGGCAACGCAAATGCGATGTAGGCAATCTGCGGGGTTAAAACACAAAAAGTATGGAATACAGAAATCAGTTTGATAACTGGAGCAATGTAAGACCTAGCCCTGAAACATGACAGTCGTATGACACGGGTACACCCTTCTTTCCGAACCAACGCTATTCCGAAGATTGACTTCCATTATTCAAAATGGCGGTGTCTCCAAATGTTAAATAAGACCCCAGCATTCCGAAATCAAAACGCACCGCCTTTCCGAAGATTGACTTCCATTATTCAAAATGGCGGGGTTTCCTCTTTTTCTATTACACCCCTGCATTCCGAATATAGCCTATATAAGACTATCTTTATCTCTGTCTATTCTCTCTTTCTTTCTCTCTCTCTCTCTCTCTCGGGCACACGCACTGTGCGTCGGGCATCATGCTGCCAAAGGGCACCCAAAAAATTATAGAATTATAGAAAAAAAGAGCCAAGCCGATAATGATCACCATAATAAATAATGTGCACCGCCTGAAAAATAATCATGGCATGCATGCGAGGGTGCGTGATGCCAGATCAATGGTTGTGATAGTTGCTCAATGGTTTAATTCATTTGATATCATATGCGGGCGGGCCGCAGCAATAGAAACTCACCCACAGTATAGAGATTCAACAGTCATAGACTGGTGTGTCACTCACTAGTGAATTGCAAAAGTAAGAATCAAATGTTTTTCCACCTCATTAACTTATCTTAAGCCTGCCTAACTCTGACTGAGGTGGCACTGCATGGGCACCCAACAGCTAGTTGTGTCTCGGGCACCAAAATGGGTGCCTCTTGGCGTCTCTCTCTCACCCTCTCTCAATTCAGTTCAATTCAAAGGGCTTCATTGGCATGAGAAAACATCTCTCCTCTCTCTGCGCTTTGTGCAGGACCCCAATCTAATTAAGCGGACTCAGCAGAGGCATTTAAGCTTATAAGTTTGTGCTCGAATTTATTATTACAAAACTTACAGTAGTCTAACCACTTCAACCATACATTTGGCCATTTGGAAATAGCCGTTTTACAAGCTCACAATGCGGCTACTTTTTCCACCACTGACAATAAACAAGATGCAGTCGACCGGCCTGCTGCCAATGTGCTTGTGCGCTACTATTGCTTTCAAGAACTGTGATGAAAAGCACAGAAATAACCTGTATGCTCCCGCTGATGTAGGCTACGTCTCAGGAAGACCCACAGCATCCTCAAAGACCTATCCCACTGTACTGTCACTTTGAACTGCTGCCTTCGGACAGGCGTTTTAAAAGATCCAACATGCTTAAAAAACAGCTTTCTATCCAGAGCCGTAGCTGCGCTCATCATGCACTATTAGCTGTGAGACGGGACACTTTACTTTTTACTTCGTATCTATGCTTTTTTTTTTACAATGACTCATTCATTCTTCATTCATAGCGTACTTTTAAAACCAAATTAGAACTTTTTTTGCGATAAATTAAACAAAGCCCAGGCGTTATTTGTTAAGTTTTCTGTAACAGCTGAGCTGGCATATTTATTTCAATGGAGACATCAGTTTAAAAAAGAAAATAATACAAATAAATCATGAAAAAAAAAGATCATGCATGGTCAGAGAAAAGAAATAGTTGAGTTAACACACAAAATTATTGACATTAAAATGTAGTTTAACGATAACAAAAGTAAATACCTATCCACCTCTTTCAGCGGGAGTTTGCTGTAGGCGACTGGACATTATTTGGACCACACTTCCGGTTTAACAGCAGACATACAAGCTCACGTCGCGTCGCAGATGCAGCCCGTTGTGAGCTTGTAAATCACACTCGGCTGCGGCGCCGGAAGCTCGGTACAGCTTCTGCGCAATGCACTATGGGGCGTTGGAAACCCGTGGATACTACAGCAGTGGTTCTCAACCTGTGGGTCGGGAACCCCAGGGGGGTCCCCAAATTATTTTGGAGGGTCCCCAGATGATTAACTTAATGTGCAACATTGTTTTCTGACTCAACAGTAAACAAACCAACATAAAGTTTCATTGTATAGAGCATATATGCACATTTCTAAAGTGACAATATTGAAGGACTTTAATGCTTCTAAAATGACAAATTAAACATTGGCCAAATTACCAAATATTAGAGGCAGAAATTATGAAAATATATATCTGCTATTTTCGCATAGAACCATGCTTTACTGCCTCAACTCTTAGTGCTCGTCAGGGTAGGGGGGTCCCGGTTAAAATATGGGACAACTCTTCCCAAATAGAGGCCGTGTAGGGCACATAATTGGAAAAACGGCCGTGGGCACGTTTTAAATGTACCGTCCATATACATCTGAAACAACAAAATAACCGTATTTCTATTTAAAGTACTCACATTTTGTACTTAAATAAAGGTATCAATACTGCCACTGTAGATGTACTCCCTAAAAGTCCAGAATTCAAAATGAACTTGAATAAAAGTATGAAAGTATTGGCATCAAAATGTACTTAAAGTACCAAAAAGTACAAAATGTTTGAAAATAGCAGATCTACAAGCTCACAACGCGTCGCATTGTGAGCTTGTTTTCAAACAGCATAGGCATGAAATAGGGTTTATGTATGTTTTATAATATTATAATGTATTATCTGCAAAGTAACTAGTAACTAAAGTTTTCAAATAATTGTAGTGGAGTAAAAGTACAATATTTGGACCCAAGATGTAGTGGAGTAGAATTAAAAAAGTATTGGAAGTTGGAAATACTCAAGTAAAGTACAAATACTTGAATGTACTTAGTTGCTTTAGTTCACACCACTGTTCACATATCTTGGAGAACTCCTCCCACCCCCTCCATCTAGAGATCACCAGTTACTGGAGTAAGAGAGGAAACGACCGCTTTACCTACCCAGTACGGAGATGTGAGAGATTAGGAAAATCTTTTGTACCGGCTGCACTTAAGCTGTACAACGAGACACATAACGGACGCTTGAAAAGGTCTCCCTTCCTAACTTAGACTTACGGAACCATTGCTGTATTGACTTTGACCTCTAAGGAACAATTGCTGTATTGACTTTGACCTCTAAGGACCTTCCAGGAAGAGTGCTCATGTGCGCCTTGCGGTGACACGCTTCCTAGTTTTCTTCTTTTTTCACACTGATTTTTGACACTGCACTATTAGGTTGTTAGTGTTGGTAGTTTCTGAGTATTTTTGCTTTGTTTAACAATGACAGTGAGATACTTGTTTGCACTAACTAGCATTGACTGCTATGGTCTCTTTTGCAAGACACTTTATGTATATATACTTATATATTATTCGCCCCCTCTATTGATGCACCTTCTCCTTATTGGTACTGTTCTGCTCTTGTCTTTGTTTTGTTTTTTCCCTCTTATCTATCTTTCTTACGTCTCTGTAACTTTGTACATAACTGTATACTGCTGTGCTACTACTGGACAACTAAAATTTCCCCCTTGGGATAATAAAGGTATCTATCTATCTATCTATCTATCTAAATTACACATCATAGTATCGTGGAAATACTCTAACCTGGTCACCCTGGCTCAATTTTATGTAGTTGGCCTCGGTCCCAAACGCCACGAACCCCTGCTGGTGATGTTGTTTGGCCAGGAATGTGTGGCCTGTCCATGTCAGGGCCCATTTACCTTCCACTTGCACCTGCTGGACTGTTGGTGGAATGGGGGACATGAGGCTCGCCCGACGCCTCTCCAGCCGCGATGTTATGGCATTTCAGGGCGGCATATAACGCAGCTCAGCAGCTGCGGCCTGGGCCACAACCTCGTCGCAGACACGTTTGATGGGGACGGTGAGATCCGCTGCCACCCGTTCAAGCATCCGCTCGATTAGAGCGGTGCAGCGGACCAGTTCCCCCTTTGGTGCATGCCCATGGTCCCCCGGAGACCTCAACACCACTAAATCTGCTGGTGGGTCCAAATGGACGTCCAGCCACCGGGTATGGACGAAAACGTTGCACCGGGTGCACCTCCAGTAGATTTTCTCCCCCAAAATCTCTTTATTACGTAGGTAATGAAATTCATCGATGATGAGGGCTTTCCCTCCTCTGCTGTTGCCTACTTGCAAATAAGCCATTTGTATTACCTGCTTATTTTAAGTCGCTTTGGATTCAGGATCTCTGCTAAGTGCCTAAATTGTACTTTAAAGATTATCTAATTATTTACTGACAGACTTGCCGTCCTCGCCTTCCTTCACTTCAAACATATTTGATTGATTGATTGAGTCCTTTTATACTCCTTTTTTCATTGGTGAGAATTAACTGATTGAATACTTTGGAGTTGCCGAGGTACAGAGGTGTAGTTCATGACTGATTACTTTGAACTTCCCGACTCATCCCGAGGTAGTCTACAGAGGTGTAGTTTGTATAAGGCTACTACAGGCACTATGAATTGATGTAAACAATACAGCAATTATTTTTTTGGTCAATCCTTTTAGTATACTTGAACTGTACTGTCCAATACCGTCCTGTATTGTCCTGTTTAAAATAAAAACACAATAGCGCAAGGCCCCAGGTGCGAGGCCCTATGCGACCTAAGCGTTTACGCAACCAGCTTGGCATGTCAACAACTTTATTAAAATGTTGCAAAAAGCAATAATAGCCTACAAACAACTCACAATATACAAACAGTATAGAGTGGCCAACAAGGACTCATAGCTGCATTTGTTCGTTGCGTTTTGGATATCACCAAATGTCACCAGACATTTAAGCCAATAAGAAGCAACGCTGGGGCATACAGTATCCCGACCATTTGTAGGATGTCAGTGGCCCATGTTTGATGCTTTGCAATACTGGAGAGTGTGGCGTGCACAACAGAGTAAGCCTTTTACATCTCTCTGGAAGGACAGTCGAGAGAGGGCGAGATCATTTAGCGACCTACAACCGGGTCGCGACGTGGTCGGTAGTTTTCAGCGACCGGGTCGCAAAATCGAGCGACCGGGTCGCTAAATGGAGCGACCGGGTCGCTAAATCACCGACCGCGGCACTAAAGCGAGCGACCGGGTCGCTAAATGGAGCGACCGGGTCGATAATTCACCGACCGCGGCACTAAAGCGAGCGACCGGGTCGCTAAATCGACCGACTGGGACGCTAATTCCATCGACCGGGACGCTAATTCCACCGACTGGGACGCTAATCCAGCAACCGGGTAGTTAAATCCACCGACCGGTGGTCGCTTCCACCGACCTACTAACCCTAACCCTAAACCTAACCTCAGTAACCTTACCTCAGTTAGGCTAACCTGCCACGCAACCTCCCGACCGTTACCTCAGTTAGGCTAACCTGCCACGCAACCTCCCGACCGGGTCGCTAAATCACCGACCGCGTCGCTAAATCACCGACCGCGTCGCTAAAGCGAGCGACCGGGTCGCTAAATCAACCGACTGGGGCGCAAAATCTTCCGACCGGGTCGCTAAATCTACCGACCTAAAATTGCAGGCAGGTCGGTAGATTTAGCGACCGGGTCGGTCGATTTAGCGGCACGGTCGGTGATTTAGCGACCCGGTCGCTCGATTTAGCAACCCGGTCGCTGAAAACTACCGACCACGTCGCGACCCGGTTGTAGGTCGCTAAATGATCTCGCTCCTACTGGGACAGTCACAGAACACATAACGTGAGGTCGATTTCTTTTACATTCTCTGAAATACGCTGCCATATTCGGATGTCAGTGTAGGCTATTTCTGTCTCATAAAAGTGTAACCACTTTTAACACGCTGTCTGTGGTGATGAGGAGCTGTCTGCGGTGCTGAACTGACTGACTTGACATTCTCTATGCGTGTGCAATGGGAAAATGAAATCAATCAATCTGTCTGTCTGTCCGTCTAATCTGTGTTAGGCAGTGTTAGAGCTATTGGAATCATGTGCAGCGGTGCGCTCTGCTCTGCTCTCTGCCAAATTCTGTCTGTCTACCTGTCTGTCTGTCTGCCCACAGTGTGGCAGCCTGGCCAGTGCGCTGAACCACGTGTCTTCGTTGCCTCGTTAAAGACACACGGCTCAAGTTCAGAATTTCGGAATGGTGGTGTTTCGGCGCCATTCCGAAACCCCACCATTCCGAAAATTACATTTCGTAATGGTGGTGTTTCTAAATGGCTGGGTTTCAGAATGGTGGGGTTTCGGAATGGAGACCCGTCCCCTCGTATGACACGACCATGTAAGACCCTTCTGTACTAAGGCCTAACAAAAAAATGTGTTGGTTTCCGGTTGGCGACTGACCCTATTAAATACGTGCGACCCAGATGATTTTATTGGCATTTGGAGTGAAAATAAAAAATATTAAGTCAAAATCCGTCGTTCAAAAACGTCTTACAAAAAATATATTTGGTGCGACCACATAGCCCTACACGGGCTACACTACAAAGGGCGCACACTCTGAATTGGGAAGCGGCTCTTGTATTCCTCCAAACACACACACACAAGCGCACACACACTCAGTCAACAACAACAGCGATGCTAGCAAAATTAGCAGCCCATCCACCAGTACAGCTGAGCCCTGCACAGCCACAGAGAGACGTGAGATGGAGTCGAAACATTTATGACAGCGTGGCATTCATCTGAAAGACTGTACGGCAACAGCAACACTGCTTGCGGACCCCCGAGTGTCTCTCTGGGTTATGGTGCGACTGCGGGCTCACGGCTCAGCTCTCTGTCGCTCGCTCGCCGAGCTGTGTTATTTTGTCAAATCTAAGCTGGAAAATCTAACAGTTCCGGTAGCCGATCTTTTCAGAATAAGATATGTTGCGCTAGCCGCAATAAGACTTCCAGGCGGTGGTCATTTTCGTAATGCAATAATACTTCCAGGCGGTGGTCGACTTCTTAATCTCTTCAGAATAAGAGTATCGCTGAAGACATTGAAATATGATTTCATGTCATAATTCATTAAAACTGGAATTAAACATTCAAATTCAATTACAAAATTATGTTTTAAATGATTCATTAAAACTGTAAATTAAACATAAAAAAAAAAAAAAAAAAACTACCTACCCATCCTTCCCATGAGGAAATAAAATAAAATTCCTTGCTACCCATCATGCCCACAAAAAAATAAAAATAAAATAAAATAAATCCCCTACCTACTCAGCCCTAAAATGACAGCCAACCGGAAACCAAAGTTGTTTTTTTTTTAGGCCTAATAACCATTCACTTAAGTGAATATCACTGTATCAATATTATTGCATGTACTTCCCACACCCCCTACTATGTTCAAACAATTCAACATATAATAGTACATGTAATTTCCTGTGTTCTGGTGATTTTTTAGAGTTTGATACCAAATCCAGGAGAAATGACAATCATCAAACAGACGTTACGCTAGGGCAGTTGAGTGCCTGTCCTCGCCTAACGTAGTTCTCGCGCGTGCTGGACAAATATAATTTTGCTCAACTAATGTTGCTGAGATTCTTCAAAGATACCTATAACTGCCATAGGTTACTGCAGAAACGTGTGTGAATCAAAGCTAAGCTAAGTATTTTTAACACTAATAGTGCCTCTTAATCTGAAGGTTGCTTGGTGCCTCGGTGCCACGCCGTTTCCTCCATAGGCCGCCGCTATTATTTTGAAGGGCTGGAAGGGGGTTGTTTTTGTTTTTTTGGATTATCACTTGACGGCAACGATTACGTCATCTAGTCACATGACAGTGTGAGCCCAGAAGAGAACATGGCTGCGCCCAGCGTTTGTGTACAGTATGGAAGAGTGGAGACCATCCTTTGTATAAGAATGTCCCTTTTGGAGAAAATGAGGTCTCTTTATGGGCCTCTCAATGGATTTACTATGGAGGACGTTAACTTCGCGTGCACGCCCGACGTGCGTTGTAAACAAATCGCGGACATTACCGATGCGGGCGGGACCGGAGCGACGTACAGTAAGTAATAATATCTTTACTGTATATACAGTAAGATTGACAGTCCTCACCGTCAACGGCGCCATGGTATTAACCCTTTCAATGACGGTGAGCGCCGTCAACAGCAGCAGAACAGTTAATCTATTTTTAAAACTACGCTTATTTTCCTCCGTTCCTCACCTCCCATGTCCTAATAGACTTATTCACACTGCGGCCATCTTGATCACATGACCACATGGGGTGGCAGCCTGCATTACAAACCATTGTAAACAATGGAGCGATGGTCCTAAAATATGAGTTCTGTTCAACCAATTTCTTTTGACCAAATCGACAAATGGGCAACATCAACATCCCATCCCCAAAGGGATTCAAAAGGGTACATCCACAATATTCATGGTAGTTATGTTGCAATTTTACTCTGTGCAAAGACTTGCTACAGTATCTGTGCAGATTAGTGCTTGCTCTGCCATCATATTAACTTACTGTATCGTGATTTTTGCATATTAATCAGGAACAATCTAACAACAAATAGTCAATATGATGGCGGAGCAAGCACTGCAGATAGCAAGTCTTTGTACACAGTAAGGTTGCAACCAAACTTATCTTGAATATCGTTACCATGGATGTAATCAATCCAGTTACTGTAGCCCTTCTATTTAATCCTTTTGGGGATGTTGATATTGTCATCTGCCATTTGTCAATTTGGTCAAAAGAAATTGGTTGAACAGAACTCATATTTTGGGACCATCACTCCATTGTTTACAATGGTTTGTAATGCATGCTGCCACCTGATGTGGTCATGTGATCAAAGATGGCCGCGGTGTGAATAAGGTCTATACCAAGCCCCCAGACACCAGGGGGAGGGCTGAAGCCAAATTGACATGGTGGCCGTTTGAGGTAATGCAGCTTTTTTACGGATGGGGCCAGAAACATGAACGTGCATCTAGGCTTCTTTGTATTCACTGCGCGTTCTGAGCGGAAGTGCTCATTCATTGGAGCCCCAGCGCATCCATGAACACAAACTATGACGCAAAACTCGTCACTTAGGCCCCACTACGTCACATTTTACAACCGGAAGAAGGGGTGAAATTTGGCTTCATGCGCTGGGTGAGCAACTCAATACAAGTGGACAGGCGGGGATATCTGGTGCCCTCTCTTACTTATATATATATATATACTTATAACTCTATGGTCTATACTGACATGTTGGGTATTTGTAGCAGTGTGGTCCCGGTGAAATGTCGACATGCTCCCTGCGCTCCTGCCTCCCTGCGAACATATCCGAACGCTCCCTAACGCGGGACATGGGAGGTGAGGAAAATAAGCTTACATTTTTTTTAATAGATTAAAAATACTTAACGGCAACGGAGATTAGCGCTGATTCACGCATGTTTCCCCAGTAGCCTACTGCAGTTGTTGGTGTCTTTGAAGAATCTCAGCAACACTTGAGCGACCGTTATTTTTGTCCGTGACCAGACAGTGGTACCCGTGTGTACCAGGGAGAGGGACTTTTTTTGATTGATTGAATAATTTATTAGAAGTTTGCAATAGAAAAAAGTACAGTTTCATGACAGTACAAATCACTGGTACAAGGTCAACTAAAAGGAGATCCTAGAAAGCCGAGGCTTATTTCCACAGGAACCACACTTTAAGTATCTCATATAACATTGAAAGACAGACGGATAGACTCTAGATATACTGCCCTCCCAAATACAAAAGAGGTAGCTATAGGGTCCTGAAAGGGTCTAGGTAGGAGGACTGCATACTCACAGTGTTGTGTAGGCCTATTTGTTTTATGACTCTACAGCTATTTTAGATTTTGTTATGCATTTGTATCTTGTATTAATTGTCCTTAGAACGTTGGACTGCACTTTTGCTTTTAATAATACTGAGATATAGGGCCTAGCATTGTTCCATTCTTTTTTTTTCCAATTAAGATTTACCAAAACATTGATATCAATTATTTTAAAGCAAGAATCAAGCCACCCAGGATCCCGGTGAACCATGACCATGAAACCTTTGATTCTGTGTAAAGAAAAGTTGAATATTTAATTATAATGATAAACTACATTTAATAAATATGCTGGGTTCATACTGTTATGTATTTGTTTCATGGCTGTACAGGACTGTACCAGACTGTGGTCCCAGTCTCTTCTTCCCGACAACACCAGAAGACAAGGCAGAGGTTCTCGGGGGTTGAGGGATGTGCTGCTAGAGCTGTAGGCACAGCCCTTCCATAAACACTGTTCTGTCCTGTGTTGGTCTGGGAGAGTTGATCCAGGAAGCGGAGCAGAGGACTGTAGCTCACCGACCTCAAGACCACAACATCCCAGACAGTCAACGGTGCGTGCGTTGTTGCGGTTTCCACCTCCAAAGCTATTGGTTCCAATTCCTATAGGGACCGACTGTAATTGCTGAAGCCCCGCCCCCTCTTGTCTTGCTATTGGCTGTGCTTTAACAACCATAACTCCAGTTTTTGACATGGAACCGTCCCGAAACTTGGTGTCTGCACTACTACGGCCCTACACCTGTGACCAGTGTGGGAAACAGTTCTTCAAGAGCAGTGAACTCAAATATCACCAGAAAAGACATACAGTAGGGAAAATGTTACACTGTGACCAGTGTGGGACCTGGTTCAGCCGGACCAGTAGTCTCAAAAAACACCAGAGAATTCATACAGGACTGAAGCCCTATGCATGTGACCAATGTGAGAAACGGTTCGACCGTAAAGTTCATCTAACAGTACACCAGAGAATTCATACAAGAGAGAAACCCTACAGCTGTGACCAGTGTGGGAAACAGTTCCAAAGAATGAGTAATCTCAAAAGTCATCAGATAACTCATACAGGAGACAAACCCTACAACTGTGACCAGTGTGGGAAAAGGTTCAGCACAAACATGAGTCTCAAAAGTCACCTGATAACTCATACAGGAGAGAAACTGTTTCAGTGTGACCAGTGTGGGGCCAAGTTTAGCCAGAGCAGTAGTCTAAAAGCTCACCAGAGAACTCATACAGGAGACAAACCGTTTCAATGTGACCAATGTGAGAAACAGTTCGGCCATAAAGGTCATCTAACAGTACACCAGAGAATTCATACAAGAGAGAAACCCTACACCTGTGACCAGTGTGGGGAAAGTTTCAGCTATGACAGTAGGCTCAAATTTCACCAGAGAATTCATACAGGAGAGAAACCGTGTGAGAAGGCCTACCTCTGTGACCAGTGTGGGATAACGGTCAGCACAAACATGAGTCTCAAAAGTCACCTGCTAACTCATACAGGAGAGAAACCGTTTCAGTGTGACCAGTGTGGGAAACGGTTCAGCAATAGAGGTCATCTAACACAACACCAGACAACTCATACAGGAGAGAAACCCTTCCTCTGTGATCGGTGTGGGAAACGGTTCGTCACAAACATTCGTCTCAGACTACACCAGATAATTCATAGAGGAGAGAAACCGTTTCACTGTGTCCAGTGTGGTAAAAGGTTCAGAATGAAAGGTACTCTCAAACTTCACCAGGTAATTCATACCGGAGAGAAGCCCTTTCGCTGTCACCTGTGTGGGACCAGGTTCCGCCGGACAGGTGATCTAAAAAAACACCAGAGTACTCATAGAGGAGAGAAATCCTACACTTGTGACCAGTGTGGGAAACAGTTCAACCATAGGGGTAATCTGATACAACACCAGAGAAGTCATACAGGAATACAACACCAGAGAAGTCATACAGGAGAGGAAGGAAAAACGACCTGTGACCAGTGTGGGAAAAGTTATAGCTGTGACCGTAGTCTAAAACGACATCAGAGACTTCATACAGGAGAGAAACATTTTCACTGTGACCAGTGTGGGAAACAGTTCGGCAGGAACGAAACACTGAAAGACCATCAGAAAATTCACACAGGAGAGAAACCTTACAGCTGTGACCAGTGTGGGAAACGGTTCCTAAGAAAGAGTCATCTCAAATGTCATCAGAGAACTCATACAGGAGAGAAACCCTACCGCTGTCACCTGTGTGGGGAACAGTTCCGCTGGTACAGTTATCTCAAAAGTCACGAGATAACTCATAGAGGAGAGTAGACCTACCTATAGTTGGAGATTTTAAGTAAAATGCCATGTTTAGCCATTTTGATTTCAGTGGGTGGGGGCATGCGTACAAGTGGCTAAATGTATCTTGAGAATGGGCTTATTTGGTGTAAAAAGACTTAAATTAGCCACTGAAATCAAAATGATTAAAATCTCTAAAACTATAGAAAGGAGTAATTGAAAACATTTTAACCCTCATCCTTTATTTTCTGTAGTTACAATCTAAAATATGAACCCTTCTTGTAAAAAATAAAAAAGTTGTCCTTTAAGCTTATATTACAATGTTTTATTTACTTTTTGTTTGGCTGTAATTGGTTTTGTGGGAGGGGCCCAATGTCAATCAGAAGTTGAGGGTCCACTAGTCAATGCAAAAGTCATTGTGTTATTGATTAAGTTTACATAGTTATTGATTATTGATTACGTTATATAGTTATTGATTAAGTTGCATAGTTACTAGGCAGGAATGACAGGAGATGTGATGTCTCACCTAACATGAACTACATATTGTATTTAGCTGTTTTTAAACTGAACTAAACTTGACATGATCTATATATTGTATTTAGCTGTTTTTAAACTCTGTCATGCAGAAGAGAGAGGTTTCTTTTTTTCCCCAGAGGGCTTTCTTTATAGGTTGACCAAAGGTCACACGTTCAAATCCCAACGTGGGTTTGCTTTTTATTATGTTCCGATAAATGGTAATTACGCTGGTGGGAGTTTGAGCTTAGACATATTTTTATTTTTATTTTTTTGAGAGGTTAAGGACAGATTTAAGGCATCGTTTTTGGCTCCAGTTCCTCCATGAACTGGAGACTATATTGATTTAAATAAAAAAAATATGATTCCAAACGTATGGACCGTCTATGACTGTCAACATATCTTCTTGTTTTCACACAACACAGTGTTTAACATTTAATTTGCCACTTGAATGGGTTACCCTTAATGTTAACAGGGCAGCGGGGAGATGGTAGACAGAGAACCTGTCGCTTTTTCAGTTAACTGCTATGCTATGTATTTAGGAGGCCCGACTTTGAAGGTCCCGACATTTTCAACTACAGAGTGAATTCTCAAGGTTAGTATTAATCTAAAAACCAGTAAGACTCCCTAAGTCGCTTATCTCCACAAATATCACAACCTCCACCTCTCACGTCATACGGGTAGCCATAGTTACACCTGGAATGTTGAATCTCCATATATGGAGATAACCTACGCATCACACAAAGTCTGACCTCACCAGCCCATACTTGGGCATGGACGACTTATATCTCCATATACGGAGATGGCCATATATGGAGATACGATGACATCACAGAGTCCACAGCTGATGATGTGGCGTGATGTCATACAATACACAAACAAGCCCTATATAAAGGGGCAATTCTCACCAGGGAAGAGAGCATTGCCTGGAATGTTGAATCTCCATATATGGAGATAACCTACGCATCACACAAAGTCTGACCTCACCAGCCCATACTTGGGCATGGACGACTTATATCTCCATATACGGAGATGGCCATATATGGAGATACGATGACATCACAGAGTCCACAGCTGATGATGTGGCGTGATGTCATACAATAAACAAACAAGCCCTATATACTGATGCGATACGATGACATCACAGAGTCCACAGCTGATGATGTGGCGTGATGTCATACAATAAACAAACAAGCCCTATATACTGATGCGGAGATATGAGCAGGGCAAAGGTGTGACGTGTGACCGACCGACCGACCGACCGACGGACGGACGGACGGCCGGTGGAGGTTTTCATAGTAAACTGCTCCCTGACGGTCGCAATAAGTCTTGCAAGACGCCGTAATTCTCCAAATTAAATAGCTTAATAATAATATACATGATAGACCTGTGTATCCAGGTATTGAAATCCTCATTCTCATTCTGAAGACTAGAAGTTTGCCACCCTTCGGGCCACTCACGTCTAGAGATCGTGCCTCCTCTGCGGGCACTCACAGCTAAGTTGCAGCAGTGATCCAACTGATATCGCCACCTCTCCAGTGCCCACATGTTCCTATTGCCCAGTTGTCCACCTCTCCAGTGCCCACATGCCCCTAGTGCCCAGTTGTCCAGGTGTCCACCTCTTCAGTGCCCACATGCCCCTAGTTCCCAGTTGTCCAGGTGTCCACCTCTCCACATGCCCACTTGTCCAGGTGTCCACCTCTCCACGTGCCTACATGCCCCTGCCTGGTGCCCAGTTGTCTAGGTAGCCGCCTCTCCATGTGCCCACGTGTCAGTGTCCCTATTTCCCAGTTGTCCAGGTGCCTACCTCTCCAGGTGCCCAGTTGTCGAGGAGCCCACTTCTCCAAGTGCCCACATTGTGCCTAGTGCCCAGATGGTTTTGGTGGCCGGTTGTCCAGGTGGCAACCGCTCCTAGTGCCCACAGGTGTCTGTCCGTCCATCCATTCATCCATCCCTCCATCTCTATCTCTAAAACATGACAAAAAGGCCCTGACTGTGTGTGGCCCCATGTCCCTAGTGCCCAGGAGTCTGTCCATCCATCTCTCTGTTTTCCCCTCTTTCTTTTTAGGGGGAAAAACACGGCCCTGACTGTGTGGGGCCCCAGGCAGCCACTTAGGTCCAGCCCTGACACTGGGGCCCAGCCCAGCCCAGCCCTGCATCGCCTGCCCAGCCACCTAGGTCCGGCCCTGCACCGACCACAGGCCAATATTTGGACAACATGTTTAAACATTTTGTGATTATGGAAGTAGAGACACATCTGAAGGTGGAAAAGTAGATGGTCAGTGAGGCAGACTGGACATTTGAGAACCACTGTTTAGTTTAGTCCAGTGGTTCTCAACCTTTTCGGGCCGTGATCCCCCAAAATAATAATAATTGAACTGGGGATCCCCACCCTGATAAGCAGTTGGAATATAGTAGTTGAGACATTTAGCTCCACGTTGTATTTACTATTTCCATTTTTCTTTTATCACACGCTTTTTTGTAACCCATTCTTTTTCACCCAGTGCCAATGCCTAGCTGTAATCCTGAGTGCTACTCTCCCTCTGCCAATGTTGTGTCAAGGATCCCCAGAAAAGTAGTTTTCTGTTCTGTTGATTTTTCAAAAATAGCAGATGTACAAGCTCGCAGTGAGGCACACAAGTGACGTGCTGTGAGCTTGTAAATCTGCTATTTTTGAATAGCCAACGCAAAATCTAAAATGACAGATGTGTTCCTGGTTTTATATGTTAATGAATGAATAGCAAGACATTATAATAATAATAATAATAATAAATATCTTGTATACATTTAGGCCGTCGGTTCAGATAAGCAGACAGACATTAATATTAATCATGAATGATCATCAGGCCAGTTGTGCTTATGTGTTGTAATTGTGTTGCAGATTGGTCTAGTAGAATTGGTCATGGTAAAGATATGACTAAAGTGTCATTCCCACTGGGCACAAAAGATAACTATATCTTTCACTATTGTATTTTTTTTATTTTTGTTTTTGTTTTGTTTTAATAGTTGGCGTAAACACTGCCATCCACTTGGCGATTTTAAAACCAAATATTTGTTATGGTTATAGTTTTAGTGCTCAGTGTGAATGGCCATTTCCCTGCGTGGGGGTGGGGGTGGGGGGGGGGGGGGGGGGGGGGGGGGACTAAAATAATCATAAAAGACAACAATATCTTTTTTTTCCAGGGTCTCCTCGTTGGTCAGTAGGAATATAGGAGGACTCTAGCTGGAGCACTCATTCAATATGCATGCACCAAAAAGGCTTTAAAAACAATCACTCCTTTTTTATGTTGTCAGTTAAATGAAGTCCTCACATATGTGTGCAAATTATTCCACATTAAACTCTGAACTCTGACTGGGGAGGCTCTGGCAGATAGGTGCGTGCGTTATACTGCTCTGAGTCTAATGATCATTACATCCTGATGTGAAAGAAAATATTTCAAAAGAAGAAAACATAAAGATTGTTATGCATTTTTTTTTTCTTGCTCTCCCTAATGTAGCAATGCCAATTGATTTCTCCCCACGGCCACGCACATTTCTGTGTTGTCACTACTGACTTACCTAGTGTCTGTCTGTCATTCAGTAACCTCGCCTACCAGGCTTTCTGAGAGAAAAGTCATCCAGTGACAGTTACACATCTCCCCCACGAGGGGGCGAAAAGCAGTAAAGCAAAAGCGCCTGGATCCGTTATTGCGCATGCGTTAAAAACGTTGATCCGGAAGCCGAATCTTCCGGAAGTAGAATGTTTCTCGTGTGGCGTGATATTGAAACGTAACGGCATTGCCGCATAGAGCGCTCGTTTTCACAGTTATTGTCCACGACACTGCAAGCGGCGCGAAGGCCAGCGGACCTTGGTCCTGCTCTTCGCCCCCGAGCGCCGCAGGCGCGAGTGGCCGCGAAGAGCGGGCCAGGGCCGCGCGGCCGGCGGAGCGCCGCGCGAGTTACGAAGCCGTGGTGAATGCAATCGTTCTATTTAAAGCGCACGATAAACGCAATGATAATTGGGGTTTGGTGCACCTCGCGCGGTCCAAGAGACCACAACGGAGCGCTCCCTACGTCCGGTTCAGCCAATCACAAGCTTCAAAAATGAGTCCGGGGCGTGGCTTGCGGCAATGCCGTTACGTTTCAATATCACGCGGCGTTTCCACAACAAAGGAACTGTTGGTGTTTCGTGGCGGTTTTGGGACGCGACCTGGCGTTTGCCAACGAACCTAAGCATAACGGTGGTTGGCTGCCGTGGGGCAAGGAGCGCTTCTGGACCGCGCGGAGGTGCCGAAAGTTGGCGGGGGACGAAGATTTACTATTCTGTCCCTATCAGGACATAACTCGGACGGACTTCGCAACGCTCCACACGGAGACCCTCTCGTTTTAGCTCGCTCGGCGGCGGTGTCTAACTCAGTGTTGGTGTTTCATGGTGGTTGGGACACAGCGCGTGTTGAAAACCTTCTCATATTAGGCTAAAAGGAGTTAAAACGCTTCTAATGGAGTCTGTACGGCTGAAGATAAATGAACACATGACGTCGGTGGGAGAGGAGATCTTGTGTGTTTTGGAAAAGCAACAAAGTGTTGGTGTTTGTCGAGTGAAGCTCGATGTCAGAGTGTTTGTGTTGGAGCGTCTCCGTGCGGCCGCAGAGATCATGTGCAACCTCTTCCAGAGAGAGATGGAGACACTACACAACACCACACTACACACTGCAGGTATGTCTGTTACACACACAACTGTGATCTCAGTATGTACCCATCATTTAAAAATAAAGGTTTTACCATCATCATGCAGCAGAGAGAGACACACACACACACACACACACACACACACACACACACACACACACACACACACACACACACACACAGAGTAAAGTGGGGTAAAAGGCCCCCCTTAAGGATAATGTCTATTTTATGAACAATTAAAATACATTGTGATATTAATACAGTGTGTACATGTTAGCAATGCTTTACCCAATAGACTTATATGGGCACCATGTTGAAACATTAGATACATTTGATGTTATAGTACAAAAAGAAAAACATGTAAAAAGGGCCTATAGTGTGTGCCAGCGGCTACGTCATTGTAGTCCTTAGCGGCCATTTCTTGGGTCAAAACACAGGTGTTTCAATTGTTTGATTGCATAGAACTAATGCTATAGTCTAATAAGAACACCTGTGTAAGGCTGTGTTTACCCAAGAAATGGCCGCTCTTAGAACTACATTTGGCACACCCTATAGCCCCACTACTGGGGTAATAGGGGTAATAGGCCCCCCTCAATGGAGCAAAAGGTTTTATTTGTGTTATATTGGCCATTTAAAGTATTTTTGTCTTTATTCACATATTATCATTATGGAGATTTTGTCAATTAAACGTTTTGTGCTTTTATTAGGTCAATGTCTGAGTACTTAGTAATTAAAATGAGGATAAGGAGGAAAATTGTATTAGTAATATGGATATTTAATTGAAATAATCAGTAACATTAATTTAGATGAACACAACTATATACAAAATCAACCATACATTTGCCATTAAAATAGAAAACATATCATTATGAACATTTATATAGGGAAGATTTAATTAAATCAGTAAAATAGTGCAAATTGTAAATAGGCCTAAATAAATTCATCAAAAATAAATAAACAAACACAACCAATCACAGATGGGCTAACCCAGGGAAAAACATAACAATTCACACAATTGAACAGTTAACTGACTCGAGTTTGGTGGTGAATGTGTGTTAGTAGAAGGTCACTCACAGTCTAATACAGTTATTCATTCACAAAACTCACACATGAAACTCTCCCCCGGTCTTGTTGCTGCACTCCTCATGAAACCAACCAACCAACCAACCACAAATGGGCCTACCCAGGGAACAATTCACACAATTGAACAGTTAACTGACTACAGTTTGACGGTGAATGGTGTTAGTAGAAGGTCATTCAATGTCTAATACAGTTAGTTAGTTATTCATTCACAAAACTCACAAATTAGACAAGGCAGAATTTCTGAAAATGTGCTTGTATAAAGTCCCGAAGGCATTTTGCGAATATTTATTATATACAACTGTTCTAGGGGTATTAAGGGATGCTGAATCCAAATTTGCTGTATATAATGCTCAAATATATTCCTAAATGGCTCAGAATTGAGAACTCCAACATGGCCGCCACTGCAAGGCTGAAATCTATTTAAGTGAAAATCTTTTTGACTAAACAAGGTAGAAACTTGAACTAAATGTGTTTTTCTAGGTTAGCCTACATGGGGAATTTGAAATGCTATCCTGATTTTAGATCAGACGTGAATAATTGTCTTGAAATTCATACATGTATAGCAGAAAAGGTTCGTTATTGATGCATAATTTGTCAAACAGAAACAAAAGCATGAACCATGGTTTTATTCATCAAAACTCTTTTGATTTAGATTTTTCTATCAACAAGTCATATATGCAAATTATATATAGTCCTTAATATGAAGGTAGGCTACATTAATTTAGCCTATTTGCAGTCATCAATATTTCGAGCAGATCTCATAGGTATCTTGCAGCTGCATGCATCCAATTCCACTTTTCCTGAATAGAATAGAATGGATTATATATATTATAATATAATATAATATAATATAATATAATATAATATAATATAATATATTTTACCATATCAATAAAAGTAAATGTACATGGAAATACTTCTTACTGTAATCCTTACTGTGGCAGCTTATTCACAGTCTTCCTCAGTGTTCCGGCAAGTGTTGAGTTGCATGCTTCCATACATGCCATATGACTCTTTATGGATAGAATAGAAGAGAAGGGGATACAACGTTTATAGCCAGCACAAGTACATCAGGGTAGGGTTCATCAATCTGTCAACATCTAAGAGTCTAGAGTATGCAGTCTAGTAGGCTGATATTCTCTAAAATCCCTGCAGGCTTTGGGCATAGGTGGCAGACAGAGTAGCCGTGGCACTAACTGGCCTTCCTTGAACATCCAATCCCATTTCCTCCACTGGAGGAAGATCAGGGTGTGGCAGGTGAGCTTGATTCCATATAGTTGCTTAATAGTGTGCACGCATGATATGGAACCTCACAGCATCTGTGGTTGGTGGCAGAGTCTCTTGGGGACGACCTTTGCAGAATAACTTTACTCATGCTTTGTTGCATGAATCAACGTCAGGCACACCATAGATCTTACAAATGAATTTGAATTTTGTCAAAGTGAGCAAGCAGTAGTAGAAGCACGTCTGTGTCACGTGCTGACACGACTACTGTTTCCATCATCACTGCTTCTACTACTGCTTGCTCACTTTGACAAAATCAGCTGTACCTATGTCTACATGAAAGCTGGGATATCAAAGGACACAAAGTTTTTCCCAGTGCATGAAATTCACAGGATACTGTCTGAGGATCAACTGGACACACTCCTTGCCTTCCATGCCCTTACTGGATGTGACAGTGTGTCTCAGTTCAGCGGCCACGGAAAGAAGACAGCCTGGCAGGTGTTCGAACATCATCACACTGATCTTGCTGGCCTTGGGAATGGCCCTTTCACAGAAGATATCGTGACATCATCAGAAACATTCATTTGTAAGATCTATGGTGTGCCTGACGTTGATTCATGCAACAAAGCACGAGTAAAGTTATTCTGCAAAAGTCGTCCCCAAGAGACTCTGTCACCAACCACAGATGCTGTGAGGTTCCATATCATGCGTGCACACTATTAAGCAACTATATGGAATCAAGCTCACCTGCCACACCCTGATCTTCCTCCAGTGGAGGAAATGGGATGGATGATCAAGGAAGGCCAGTTAGTGCCACGGCTACTCTGTCTGCCACCTATGCCCAAAGCCTGCAGGGAGTTCACTTCATGTGGGTGTACAAAGGAGTGCCTCAGCCAACGCTGCAGCTGCAGGTATGTATGTATAATATATTGTACTAATGGGATTTGGTAATTTTAGAGAATCAGCCTACTAGACTGCATGCTCTATAGACTCTTAGATGTTGACAGATTGATGAACCCTACCCTATTGTACTTGTGCTGGCTATAAACGTTGCATCCCCTTCTCTTCTATTCTATCCATAAAGAGTCATATGGCATGTATGGAAGTATACAACTGCAAACAAGAATTGACACAGTCAATATATAAGCTGGTCAGATGGGGGAAAAAAAGTTTTTTGAAAAAAAAAAAAAAATGTTTTTTGAAAAAAAAAAAAAGTTTTGGAAAAAAAAGTTTTTTGGAAAAAAAAAGTTTTGAAAAAACTCGGGCGTGCTCAAACAACAGTAATAACTGCGTATTACCTTACTGTACTTTACTGTACTGTATACTGTACCTCACTGTACTGTACTGTACATATTCTGTGTTCTATATCTATGAAGTCTGTGTTCTAGATCTATGAATTTTGTCACTCCCCCCCCCCCCCCCCCCCCGTGTGTGTGTGTGTGTGTGTGTGTGTGTGTGTGTGTGTGTGTGTGTGTGTGTGTGTGTGTGTGTGTGTGTGTGTGTGTGTGTGTGTGTGTGTGTGTGTGTGTGTGTGGCTTTTACTTATAACTGAGTACATCTACAGTGCAGTATTGATACTTTTAAGATACTTTTAAAAAAACAAGTGTAAAACATTTGAGTACTTTTTCCAACAGCTACTTTCCCCCATAGCCTGGAGGACTCCTGCTAAGTTTGCAGTTGCCTTAGAGCCTATTACTCTATAAATCTATCTGTGATGTCTGATTGTACTAAAACTAGCATGCTTATTAGGCAGTAGTGGGAAAAGTACTCGCATTCTTTACTTAAGTATCATGCAATACTGCAATGTCAGTGGAAGTCTTGTATTCAAAATGTAGGATACTTGAGTACAAGTATAAAAAGTATTTGTATTAAAATGTACCAAAAGCAGAAAGTACGCATTATGCAGAACTTAATGTAACCAAGGTGTTCAAATAAGTGTATTGATTGTAGGCATTTTCCAAAATCTTGTGGTATTTCACTGCTACATATCGTTCTAAATATATGCTTTCTTGTCATTTAGTACAATGAATGTGTTACCGTGTCTCTAGAAATGTGCTCATTATTGGTGAAGATACTAACTGTAATTCTCAAAGACTCGCATTGGTTCATTCAGCACATCGTTTTTGCTCTGTTTCATTTGATATTAAAATGCAACTCGAATTAATCTACTGTGTGGACACTGATCAGATGACAGGAAGAAGCAGCTCATCAATGAATGTACTTTGTGTTGCTTTTGTAAATTGTGTAGGGTACGATATTTTCATGACTTCACACCAAAGCCCATATCATGGTCATAGAGTTAAATCATTGACAACTTGCATACTCGTTCAGTTCATATGTTAATGCAGATGGTATGCAGATGGTGTGACACATCACCTACTACAGCCTACAACGATGCCCAGGGCAACACTGCATATTGTCTATAAATGGCTCACAGTTTAAATAACGTACGGTTTATTTGGACAATCATCTGTAACAGATGAAGTATAATTAAATACGACGTGATTAACGTTTGTTTGACATCCTCATCACAATTACATTGGATGCATCGCGTTGATTAAAGTGAATGGCTGCTATAGTTTTGCTAGTTTTCATCACCTAATCACCTTCCTTTCATAACCTAATCTCTACGTTTAGAATTGAAAGAAAAATAATGTTAATGTTAGTATGAAGCTAATTATAAAGCTTAAATGGATGATGATGTCAACAATGACTTGTGAAAATCAAAGAATGATAACCGATCTACAAGCAATCATACAAACATTTTGTACTTTGATGCCAATACTTTTGTACTTTTACTCAAGTATAGACCTCTCTTTTCTTCTGTTTCATTTATCACAAGCAGGCTGGCCACAGGCACCGGCTCAGTGTGAAGGAATGGTGCTCCCTGCTGGACAAAATATTTCATTACAGCAGTACAGGTCTGGCTCCCAATCATGAGCTCGGTGACCATGTGACATGGACAGCCAATCGGCAAATAGGTCCCCTAGGTCCCCTGAATGTCTCAGGACAATGTAATCTGTTTAAAGAGCTGGTCCTGCTGACCAGCTAAAAACTCAACACTTGCCGGAACACTGAGGAAGACTGTGAATAAGCTGCCACAGTAAGGATTACAGTAAGAAGTATTCCCATGTACATTTACTTTTATTGATATGGTAAAATGATATTATATTATATTATATTATATTATAATCCATTCTATTCTATTCAGGAAAAGTGGAATTGGTGGCATGCAGCTGCAAGATACCTATGACATCTGCTCGAAATATTGATGACTGCAAATAGGCTAAATTAATGTAGCCTACCTTCATATTAAAGGGATATTTCTCTTTCAAAAAACCTTTGGTAATTCTATCGTCTAATCAGGCTTTTATGAACACCCTGAACAGTTTTTAATTTGCTTGATTCAATATTTAGATATTTGATGTAAATGTTACCAGGCCCTCGGCCTCTCCCCACAGGCACCCATTGTAACTTCAAACTTCATTTTAACCATGATAGATTCATTAAAAACACCCATTATTTTTTTCTGGTGACTCATTACCCTCCTAATATGTGAGCAGGTCCTGTTTTTTCAATAACATTTTTCATTTATTTTTAATAATTATTTTTTGAATTTAATTATTTCCATTTTCCCAAATAATTAATAAAAACAAATAAAAAAGGTTATGGAAAAAAAACATGGCCTGCTCACGTATTAGGAGGGTAGAATGAGTCACCACAAAAAATGATCTGTGTTTTTAATGAATGGTTAAAATGGAGTTTGAAGTTACAATGGGTGTGTGTGGGGAGAGAAGCCCTTCCCGTTTCCCTGTTGAAAGTGGAATATCCCTTTAAGGACTATATATAATTTGCATATATGACTTGTTGATAGAAAAATCTAAATCAAAAGAGTTTTGATGAATAAAACCATGGTTAATCCTGCTTTCCTTTCTGTTTGACGAATTATGCATCAATAACGAACCTTTTCTGCTATATATGTATGAGTTTCAAGCCAATTATTCACGTCTGATCTAAAATCAGGATAGAATTTCAAATTCCCCATTTAGGCTAACCTAGAAAAACACATTTAGTTCAAGTTTCTACCTTGTTTAGTCAAAAAGATTTGCACTTAAATAGTTTCAGCCTTGCAGTGGTCGGCCATGTTGGATTTCTCAATTTTGAGCCATTTAGGAACATTTTTTAGCATTATATACAGCAAATTTGGATTCAGCATCCCTTAATACCCCTAGAACAGTTGTATATAATAAATATTCGCAAAATGCCTTCGGGGTTCTGATTTTCTGAAAATTGATCCTGTCTAAATGAAACTATCCCCGGTCTTGTTGCTGCACTCCTCATGAGCCCACTTCTGGCATTCCCCGCGCCAATATCCATTTGCCCCCACTGACAGAAAATAACTCGGTGCAGTAGAGGCATTCTGTATCCCCTTCTCCCACATTTTCTTTTTCACTTCTTGGATCAGGCTTCTTCTTCACAGGCCTCTTGTTGGCTGCCTTTGCTGCTTTTGGCCATTTTCTCATTGACCCTTTCCTCCAAAACCCTCTTAAAGGGAGAGCCAGTGAGGACAGTGGCAGACTCTGCCTTCCTTTTCCGAGGCCTTGGCTCCTGGAGTTTTGGCCTTGGACACAACTCCAGCAAGACTGCAGAAGTGGCAGAGGTAGATGGTTGTAGTGTGTCTGGGATAGAGAGAGAGAGAGGAGAGAGAGAATGAGAGGGTGCACACGCCTATATGGGGAGAACACTACTTCTATCATCCAGTGAAAGTATCTTATTCTTACCAATATCTGGAGCCAGACTATAATCAGCAGGGCGCTGAGAGCTGTAGCTCACGGCAGAGGTGGGTGGCTGTGGGGCAGCAGGGTGCTGTGAGCTGGACCTCACAGCAGAGGTGGGTGGCTGTGGAGCGTTAAAACGGCACTGGGTGCTGGACCTCACAGCAGAGGTAGGTGGATGTGGAGCATCTGCATGGAAAGGAAAACATTAACAACAACCGCCACAAATTGTGGTATTATAGTATGAACACAGAAAACTACTGTATATTCTACTGTAAATTCTACGCTGCATTAAAACACATCTATTGTCTTACCAACGTCTGAATTCTGGACAATTGTAGGATCAGGTTCCTCTGTGACTTAAGCTGCCACAAAGTCCTCGTCCTGGAACACATCCTTGTTAAAAGGCCACAGGCCCTGAAGCCCACCACTCCTTTGGCCACACTGGCTGACTTGTTATAGGCCTGTGAAAATAGGCCAGGCATTGAGTAGATGTCAATTCTCTTCGCTGGGTGGGTCGTCATCCAATGGTCGCATGCTCTATCATACTCTGCCTTGAGACTCTTGAAAAATGTGCGATTGAGTGGCTGCATCCGGTGGGTAGAGTGAGGTGGGAGCGTGATGAGGATGACACCACGTTCCCTTGCTAGGAGGACTGCGTCCAGAGATTTGTGGGAATGATGGCCATCGAGGATCAGGATGTGAGGCCTATCTGGGGTGCATCCCACACTGTCACAGAAATGTTTGAGCCAGTCAACAAAAATGCTGCTGTCACTCCACCCAGAAGGAGAGACTGCCCCAATGGACCCAGGTGGTGCTCCATTGAGCAGGAGGTTACTCATCCTCTGACGAGGAAAGACGAACAATGTTGGAACATACTGGCCCGCAGCATTCATGGCACACGCCTGTTTGAGCCAGTCAACAAAAATGCTGCTGTCACTCCACCCAGAAGGAGAGACTGCCCCAATGGACCCAGGTGGTGCTCCATTGAGCAGGAGGTTACTCATCCTCTGACGAGGAAAGACGAACAATGTTGGAACATACTGGCCCGCAGCATTCATGGCACACGCCACTGTGACGGTAAAGCCCTTTTCCGCACTCGTCATTCGTGCAACCTGTCTTGCACCTTTGGTTGCAACCACCCGCCTTGGTTTCCGCACATTCTGGATCCCTGTCTCATCCATATTCCAGGTGGACGTTGGGCCAAAATGGTCAAAGCGCTTCAGTTCTTGTTCATATATAGCAAAGAACTGCATGACCTTTGGCCTGTTGAACCCCACAGCCCTTGCCACACTTTAGCCTTGTGGGACACGCACTGCAAGTGTCGGGTGTCTGGCCATAAACTAATAGAACCAGTCCTTCCCTGCCAGTTTGGTGAATGGGTTAAAAGGATGGTCTAGTTCACATCGCTCTGCCAAATCAAATGCCAGCTTTCTCACAATCACTTTCTGATTGTAATGAAAAAGTTGGCTTTCTCCCCACACAGCTGCCCTGGCTGCTGAACCTTTCCATCCTTGTGCCTTCTTAAAGTCTACATGGCACTCCAAACATCTGGGAGGCTCCCTTCACGCTCCCACCAGTCAATATGAACTGGAGAGCATCCTGGAGAGCCTTCTCCCCATAGCTTCCACGGTTGGAGGTCTTTTTGTAGTTTCTCATCTGTAAAATAATACAAATACATTTTTTTTAGAACTATAGTCTCTGAAGAGTGGGTAATAAGTTAAGGCCTAATAACATTCTTTGAGTTAGGTGGAATAGCTTATTTAACCCTGGGGACACCAGGGTTAAAACAAAAACAGATCTACAAGCTCACAATATGTTGCAATGTGTTGCACGGCTAATGAGTCAACATTTTAGGCTATAAACTATCTATAGCTACACTCAGCTATGACTAATCACATGAACCCTAGTTAAGCATTCCTATTCTGGGTTTGAACATTCTGCAAAAATAGCAGATTTGCAAGCACACTACACATAAGCTATAGCAGCTCTGCTATGTTCTATTATGCTATCTGCTATTTTCTAAATGAACTTAGCTTGTATTGTATGCTAGTATTTTTTAACTATATGCTGTTTTCTGTCTGCTAGCTAGGTGTGCTAATTTGTAGTTAACATGTTATACATTAGCTATTTACACTCAGTTATAACATGCAACCAATAAACTATTGCTAGCTAACTATTTAAAACTAAATAGAACAAAGGGGTAAAAAGCCCCCAGGGGCTTCTTGCCCCACATGATGGGGGGGCCTATTACCCCAAAGGCTCTCATTGCAAAAGAGTGTCATCTTAAACTTTAAACCTTTTTTTTTTTAAGTTGATAATTTATCATAAGGCTTTCCTAATGATGTACACACAATAAGTTAAGAGGTGTAAATTATTTACACTGAGTTTGCAGGATTTTCATGGTGATACAAAATTAGATCAACTTACCCTAAATGTGTTTGAGCAGGAAAATGATGACCTGGTTTAGGCATAGAGTTATAATATTAATAGAGAGGACACATATATCCCCGCCCGTCCACTTGCATTGAGTTGCTCACCCAGCGCATGAGGCGTTTTCACCCCTCCATCTGGGTAGTAAAACGTGACGTAGTGGGTCTACTGTGACGCATTTTGCGTCATCGAATTTGTTCATGGACGCGCTTGGGCACAAAGTCATGAACGAGCACTGCCACTGTGAACGCGCTGGGGCTCAAGTCATGAACGAGCGCCGCGAGTACGAGCTCTGTTGGTTTAGACGGTTGAGAAACGCTCTCTAGTGGGGAAGAAAGGGAAACGCCGCCCAGTACAGCTCCTCTCCCCGGTTGAGAAGCACTCTGCTCGGATTCGATCTTACGATACGTCCCGCTGGACTGAGGCATCGCCTGGAAGTGTAACTCCACGTTGAATTAATTAACCATTGTGTATTTCATGGTTTAACCTAGGGGGTCCGCGGGGACACTGCAGGGGGTCCGCGAAATTGTTGAAAAAAAAAAAAAAACTTTATATATTTTTTATTTTTATTTAAAAAAAGAAAGAAAAATAATAATTTGTCTTTAAATATAACAAAAAGACATGATTCTGTCTCTTTTGAATAGCTTGTATACATGATTATTGTGCAATTGACAGATTGTTAGTGATAGATTGATAGTATTGACATTGGTTCTCAGTTATTAAGGTATGTTTATAAATGGAAGTGGTACAGCCATGCACTTGTACATGCATGTTGGATGGAGCAGGGACCCCCAAGGTAGGGGGTCCCTGCTCCATCTCCCCATCAGTTTGGGGGTCCCTGGCCTGAAAACGTTGAAGACCACTGTAAACAAACAAACAGAATGCATTTCAAATAGATCAGTGGTTCTCAAAGTGGATTCCAGGGACTCTGTGGGGTCTATACAAGTGTATACTGACAGTGTACAAATGGAACAAACAGCAATATAGTGTCATCAGAAAACTGCAGTAACAATGTCATGGTATTGGAATTTGTATTATTATGATATATTATATAATGTTTATATATGACTGCATCTTTTGGTTGGAGCTGGACACCTGTGACCTTCAAGCTAAAGTCCTGGTGCGAGGATGCATTTTTTAAATTGAATGTCTCAAAAACAAAAGAGATGTGTGTTGATTTTAGGAAATCCCCCCCCCCAGTTCCCCAGAACAGTGTTGTCCATGGTCGGCAAGTTGACCTGGTGAACACCTACAAATATCTAGGCACTATGTTTGATAGTAAGCTTAAATTCGATGTGAACTGTGAAACATTTGCAAGAAAGGTCAGCAACACCTCTATTGTTTAAGAAGGCTTGCTACATTTCAGGTTGACAAATCCTTAATGAAACTGTTCTACAGTGCTTTTATTGAGTCAATACTCTCCTTCTCCATCATTTGTTGGAATATGGAAACCTGAACGTAAAGGACAAAAATCACCTTAGGAGAATTGTGAGAACGGCTTCAAAGATAGCTGGAGTAGACTTCAGTAGCCTGGATCAAGTCTACCAAAGGCAGGTGCTTAAGAAAGCCAAGTCCATTGGTATGGACAGCTCTCATCCTCTCAGCTCTGAGTACAAGCTGCCTACTGCCTACTACAAGCTGTAGTTGTAGTTTCATCATCTTTCAGGTACAGATATTTGACTGCACAGGTGTTAAAATAATGTGATGAAATATGATCAAAAAGATGATCTGGCTGGCTGGGAATTGGCTGCAATGTATTCTGTTGTTTCAGAAATGTATTTTCAACATGGTATGAACAATGTATAATTATAATAAAGCTCTATATTCTGATAGCAATCATTACCATAAGAGTATGTGTACAGCAACAGGTGTCTGTATCTCCAGCTGTATAAACTGAAAATGATTTTAGGTGGGTTGACAATTGTATCACTGTACAATGATTGAGTGTACAGTGAGTGCTCCAGTTCCAATGTTGCATGCTCACTTGTTTATCAACTATCATGACATAAGTTCTTGCTTTGGATAGAAGTGGTATTTTGGACTCTCCCATTATTTACAACAGGGGTCTTCAACAGGGGGTCCGGGACCCCTAGGGGGTCCTCAGAGTTACTATAGGGGGGTCCTCCAAATCTTTGTGTGATAGAAACTTTTTTCTATTCCACTTGAACCCTAGTGTCCTTATTCTGAGAACTTTAGCCAAAAATAGCCGATCTGCAAGCTCACTGTGAGCTTGTAGATCTGCTATTTTTGGCAAAGGGCTTTGGTGTAGAGGGGAAAAAGAGCAGACTAATTACAGAGTGAAAGTGAAGCTTATTAAGTATTGACGGTTCAAGTGGTTAAATATCTGAAAACACAAATTGACATGAATCCAAAATACACTGATGATTGTGCGGTCAGGCGATTAAACTATATGGAATCTATGAAAAGGTTGTGGGGGTCCCTGCTTCATCTCTATCTCATCTGGGTCCGTTGCCTGAAAACGTTGAAGACCCCTGATTTACAATATGAACCTGTGTTGTCATTCAGTGTGGTAATCTTAGCATTTTGCATGGATTCCTTGGGTGAAACGAGTCATAGTTAAAGTTACTGGTCTGTTCTAGACAAGCCTAGAGTTGTGTTCTGTTCCAGAAACAAGTTTAAATATAATTCATATAGTAGCTACAGTCTGAAATAGAGTATTTTATTAGATGACAGTATCTTGACATATAGAGACATTCTTTGAAATCCACATTAGATATTATATATATATACTCTATGCATTAGATGCACTTTGTCCAAAATGAATACATTTAATTACGCATTTGTAAGTGTCACAGACAGAGTGATGGAGACAGGCCATGAGACAGACCCACTTATAACTATGAGACAGACAGGCCTACTCAGAAATGGCTTTCGCCTACTTGTGGGTTATCAAACCATGTATGTATCGCATTTAAATTCCATTTTGATAGTAAATCTTCATTAACATTTCACGTAAAGCTTCTATTTAAAAAAAGATCGGACTTTTCAGAACCCAATGCAAAGTCAATGGCAGACAGCCTCTGTCAAGATGACAAAACGCGAAAATCGTAATAACTAATACTAATGAGTAAACCAACAGTTTTATAAGAACAATATTGTTGTAACTAAGAGATTCGGGAAGGTATCTATATTTAATAAACACAGAATAAGAAGTAATAAGAAGAAGTCGCTATGGTTATTTCCTGGTTTAATGCGGTCTGCGGTGCGGTGCTCTCCGCTCCGGAGAGGAACAGAGGATTCAGCTGTCTGGAGTGGAGGGGGTGGAGCCAAAATGCGCGTTCATGAGATTAGACCCAACTGCAGTACCTCAAAACGGCCAACATGTCCTTTTGGTTTCAGGGCGCCCCCAGGGTTCTGGGGGCTTGGGTTTAGGTGAGACAATGAAATGTTGTATCCAAGAAGAGTTCAAGGATGCCAGGAATGTGCTGAAATCAAATAGGTCGCCACCTAGTGGTTCTGTAAAGAAATACAGCTGGGGGGCTTATTACCCCAGGGGGGCCTTTTCCCCCACTCTACCCTGTATATTAACTTTGGGCCTTTCAGTGAATGGGAAGCTGGAATCTATATTATATGCATATCATATTGTAACGTTTAGCAGACTGAGTGAGGGAGCTCGCCTCCTACTGGAGGCGAACCCTGGTCCCCACTCTGCAGACAAGCAGGCAACCCGCAACGCCAAGAAGGCTAGCCTGCTTGGCGGAACGAGTTACGGCCTGATCTGAAAAAAAAAAGAAAAAGAAAAACATGATTATAAAGGTATTATGATTATACTAGGAAGAAGATTTTTTCCAAAATAAAGTGTACAGAAAGAGTTAAAATTAGGTTTTTATGTGGCCACACCCACCAAGTATGCCCGGTTGGTCAGGTGGGTGGTGATCCGGCTAAATTTAACCTCACACACAGTGTTGGGTGAATGGTAAAAGGGGAGGGGATCACTATATGATTTCACTATCTGTGTTTTTGGATCGGCACTTTTGACCCACTAGATGGCAGCTTCGAGGAAGAAACCCAAAATAATTGCTCATAACAACCACACCAGGGGGTCAAATGAAGTACTGTCAACCTCATGGACACCAGAAAAAAAAAGTAGGCTACAAAACTATGGCACCACCTCTTTAACAAGAACTGGCTCAAATAATGAAATAAACACTTACTGACACTAAAATCAACATAAACAAAGCAGCAGAGGTGAACTAATCTAAAGGGGGTTAGAATATAAAATAAAAATGTATTACAGTATACAACCACAATTGTATATACAACACAAATTCGATTGTTTGTATACCTTGAATAGTTTGCTCATTCACATTATCTCAGCACATCAGTTTTAACTAAAACTAAGATAAGAGAACATATTACTCCAGTCTTAGCGTCGCTACACTGGCTCCCGGTTGTTTTTAGGATTGATTTTAAAATACTTTTACTTGTTTATAAAGCTCTAAATGGTCTGGCACCTTCGTACCTCTATGACTGCCTGCATAGATATGTTCCAACCCGCCCACTCAGGTCCTCTAGTGCAGACCTACTTGAGGCGCCAACAATGAAAAATATGGTGAAGCAGCTTTCTGCTTCTACGGACCGACAGCTTGGAATAAACTCCCACTACACCTAAGACAGGCAGCCTCTGTGGATAGCTTTAAAGCACAGCTCAAGACCTATTTCTTTACTCTTGCTTTTAGCTAAATATTTAAATCCCTGTGCTGCTAATTGACATCCGCACTGTTCTGAAATTGTTATTTCTCTGCTTAATTGTAATAATTTTAATTATTTCTTTTTATTCTGTATTTTTTATTTTATTTTACTGTTTCTCTGTTAAGCACTTGTGCTTCATTTTCTGCTCTGTAAAGCGCTTTGAGCTGCATTTCATGTCATGAAAGGTGCTATACAAATAAAGTTTTATTATTATTATTATTATCAGCTTTGTCACAGGATCAATCTGAATGATTACAGCAAGGTTGAGTAACAGTACTTGAAATATAAATATAAATGTTTAAAACCAAGGCAGGCAACATTACTCCAGCACTAGCATTTCGCAACATGAGTAGTAAGACCCACGGCCAGCAACCACCAAACGGGAAAAAAAACATTTGGTAGCTCACAGGGCATTTAAATAGTCAACCTTGATTGACAGCCAGGAAGTGTATAGTGTAGTGGACCTATGCTGGCCCCTGAGGCTCAGCTCTGCCTGGCTACATTAGCTAAAAATCGGTATCGGAAAATCCGGTTTTGGCAGGTCATACCTCCTTTAAAACCGGGAATTTTGCAATCGGTCCATCTCAAGTACTCTAAACTGTTGGAGAAAGTACATACCAGGTTGAATTTCATCAGGGCTAGTTAAAGGACAACTCTGTTTTTTTTACAACATGGGTTCATATTTTAGTAATTAGAGAAAAGAAAAAGTGAGTGTTAAAATGTTTTCATTTGCTTCGTTCTATTGTTTTTTCGTGTTTACCGTGCTAACATGTGGGGCATGCGTACGCATGGGGGCATGCGTACAAGTGGCAAAATATTTATTTTTTGACACAATAAGCCGCAGTTTCTTTATTGCTATTTACAGTAACACTTCTAGCCCCCATAAGTCACATCCAACCATGAAAGGTTGTGTTGTATCTTGGAAATGGGCTTATTCTGTGTAAAATTACATATTTAGCCACTTGTACGCATGCCCCCAACCACTGACATAAGAATCTCTTAAACAATAGACAGAAGTAAATTAAATAATTTTAACACTCATCTTTTATATTCTTTAATTACAATCTAAAATATGAACCCTTGTTGTAAAAAACTAAAGTTGTCCTTTAATGACATACACACTGCTGTAGACTACTGTATATATTGATCACATGATCAAACGCCACTAATATAATAGCCTAATAGGCCTAAGTCTTACGGTTTGATGAGGGAACCTACAGTAGTGAAAATAGTCAATCGAGAAACTCGGTGTCCCACATGTTGAGCTTGTAGATTGTTTCGTCTTCCTTAATTTTTTATTATCCTGCATAATTTTTTTTATTTTATTTTACCTGGTTTACATCGGGATGACAATTATTTAGCTCTTAGAACAAGTAGTGACTGATCCTTTCAACTGAACAAAACATGGTAAATGTCTATAGTTTGATTTGATAATGTCATGGTATAATATACGGTTTGCTGAATGATAACCAAAATGTCTTTCTACTGGTGATTTCCACAGAGCACCACAGGGAGAGGTCTACAGAGTCTGGAGTGAGTCTGACGGCGTCCCAAGCATATTCAACGTTGTCAGAGGAACAGCGAGAGACGGACAAGGGACGTGGACCGTTAGATGCAACAATGCAACCTGTAGTAAAGTTGTACAGGATAGGTATGTAGTGTTTTATTTACTTTAGAACCTGTTGTAACTTAGTACAGGATAGGTTTGTAGTTTTTTTTATAAAATACAAGAATTCAAGCCCAAAACGCGATTTCCCCGTGTTAAATGCCGGCGAACTTGGAACGGTCGCCACCAGATATTCCTAAATGTAACCTTAGAGAAGCTGGGTCTAAACCAAACCTTATTCCTAAACGCAACTTCAGTAAAACTATGCTTAAACCTAACCGTATTCCTAAACCTCGGAAACCTATTCCTAAAGAATCTGGCCGAGTGTGTTTTGGGTTGAGCGTTCCATTTACCCTTAATTCTTATGACAATAATTATTATTTTATTATTATTAGAGTGTAAAAAAAATGGAACCAAATGGACCCTTACGGGTGTTGATGTTTCCATTTTTACAATCCCAGACTTAGACACCCGTAAGGGGCCATTTGGAACCCCCTCAAGGGACCAGGGTCCCTGGACCACACCTTGAGGCCCACTGGTGTAGCAGAGTGTTTCCAGTGAGACAACATGCATAATATCAGTACCCTGACTCTTGTTTTACCAGAATGGAACTGAGCCTTCATTAGTGTGGTTGCACAAAGGGCAACATACAATAGTTCTGGGGAAACCTTATTCTGAATAAACTTTTCCACTGCCATTGGAAATTGATGGAGAGTGACCTCACCTGGGGAAACTTTATTCCGGATAAACTTTTCCCCTGCCATTGGAAAATGATGGAGTGTAGGGTTGTACGGTATTTTGGTTTAACAGTATAATACGGTGTTATTTATGCTGCATTCACACTACGAAAAGCCAAGCTAATGGTTTGCTTGGTAATACAATGTATTCTCTATGCAAACCAGCTTTAAACATTTCCAAGCTTTTTTTCCAGCTTGGAAATTTTTAAAGCTGGTTTGCATAGAGAATACATTGTATTACCAAGCAAACCATTAGCTTGGCTTTTCGTAGCGTGAATGAGGCATTATAAAATGTTGACGGTCTCGTAAGCCAAACCGGCATAAACACATGTGTGACGTGCGCCGCCGCATGCATCTGACTGTGTATACCATAGAGTTATAATAAGGTGCATACACATGTGATTGTGAACGTATTTACGGAAGCAGCAGAAATACAGACTACAGAGGCGAGGCTTAGCTTGTAGTGAAAAACAGTGGATCTACAAGCTCACAACACGTTGCACGGTTGGCGAGCCACAAGCTTGTAGATCTGCTATTTTCGGCACGCAACGCAGTCATAAGGCTGAGCTAACGGCTTCTTTAACCAACTTGTCGCTATAGTAGCCGTCAAGGGAAGAAAGGGAGTCCCTTTTTTGCAGGTCTATCAGTCCGTGTGTAGAGATGCTGCGAAAGTCTTGCTATGATGTCTGATATCGGGCAGGCAGCACACTTTTATAAATGTACTATTTATTTCTGATTTTGTAGTCTGGAATGTTAAACAAATGTATTTGTTTATAATTGTTCCACTAGTTTTACAATCTTTATGAAAATATCTATTGATCTACAAGCCCACAACACCTTGCAGCATGACATGTTGAGAGCTTGTAAATCTGCTCCCTTATGATGTTTTTTTCGGGTCCGCATCAGTGTGCCGACGGGCCGGTATGCCGACACTAAAACTAACCCTAACCTTAACCTCAGTAACCGTGACGAGTAACTAACGTGCCGAGTCCGACGCTGGTCGGAACAGTGGCCCGTCGGGATATTGAGCGGACCCCGTTTTTTTCACTCCGCCCCCTGGCCCCTGCTACACATGAAGCACACACACACACACACGTGCACGCCAGAGATTCCGTTAGCCGGTATTTACCGGCCATTGACCGGTTAAATGTTTAATTGGCCGGTAATTATAAAGTACACCAGCCACCGTGGCCGGCTGGGAAAATGCCTCTTAGGCTATTTTATCATTTAATCCTATTATTCACGTAATTATTTGGCTAAAGTAGTAAAGCTACAACCATTAAAACCTATCATAATTTAAAAATTGTATCATGTTCTGTGACATGACAGCGGAGCTCACCGCCTCTGCTTCATGCTGCGCTGTGCGCATTAGATCAGTCTATATTCGTCGTACGATGGTTACACACATTGAAAATATCAGAGCTTCAAGCTCACAAGACGTCGCAGCGCGCAGCGCTGTGAGCTTGAAGGTCTGCTATTTTAGATACGCACACGGCCATACGGAGAAGCACACATCAAGTTTCACAGCTGACAGTTCCAGGAGCTTTGTAAAATTCAGCGCTATATAGCGTGGGTTTAGTGTTATGATCCGAACAGAACTGGGGTCCTTCCAAGGTAATCTGGACCAAGCTGGACCCAGTAGACGATAATAAAAAAGGGACCCGAACTCTGTGGAATCACATGGATATAGCTACAAGCACGCACATGATTCTGATCGCATGGATGTGATGCCATTGTGGTGTTAAAAGCTACAGAGGCAAGTCCTTGCGCCATCATAACATAACATTAACAAAACAAAACAAAGTTTGTATGTTTGCATATTAAGGTTTAAGGAGACGTGATGCCAAAATCATACTATTAACTTATTAATTTGTAGGCCACTGTGTGGCAGGGCGCGCAAACGGTTCGCTTGAGTTGCGCCCACTTTAGCCTATTCACTTCTTGTTTGGCAAGCGATACCTCTACATAAGTAGATAGTTAAGCTATTATTTTGTTAACTCAGGAACATATTGCAATTGTATCTGTGATAAAGAGGAAAGCTAACATAAAATGGTGTAATTATCAGTTGGGTGCACCTTGCACATTGCACATACATGCACATTGCACATACAGTATCTCCTGCAAACACGTATGTGACGTTCGTTATAATATGGCCGATAAATTAATTGATTGGCCGGTAAAATATAATCCTGCCGGCCAAGGTGGCCGGCCCCAAAAATGCCTAGCGGAAACCCTGGTGCACGCACGCATGCACGCACACACACACACACGCTGCTAACGCTAAATCGATAGCTCTGCATGAATTGGTTGTTTGTCTTGGGAGCAAGCGTGTGGTCGCGTCTTTTTTGCAAGTTTTGCACTGAGCTGCTGTTGGGTCTGCAGCGTCTGCTGGCTTTGCTTTCTTTCAGAGTTCACTCTGTAGTACTGCTGCTGTGGTGTGCGTGACCGTGGAGCAGACTCCTGGAATGGAGTGCTTATATCGGAACGTTCTATTGGATATTTTAGTTGAATTACGATATGATCCGTTTTTAGGCTCATAACGCGCCGATATGCAATATATATATTGTATCGCGGCATCACTATCCGTGTGTATCAAAAAAGCACCGTGGTTAAAGTGGAGACGATGGAGGCACGCCTTCTCAAGCAGACCTGACCTGATCCACGTGAGACATCGCCGAGCAAGTTAAAGCGAGCGATGTCCGCTTGAGCTGACTCAGCGCTGAAGTAAACCAGGGGGCCAGAATCAGAGCCGGTCCTGGTCCCACGGGGGCCCTAAGCATGATTCTGCTATGGGGCCTTCCCGAAAAAATAATAATAGTTTTTATCGTTTTATTTTTAATCCATTTTATAATGGGTTTAATTCTGTTTTTTTAAAATATAAATATGCCAAATTGCAGAATCGTCATGCAATGTAGCATCAAATAGCCTAACATAAGGACTGGACAAATACCCCCAAATAAGCATAGATGTAGGCTATGCCAAGGCGATGATCTGAAACATATTATAGTAGGCTATATAATTTGTAAATATACATATAGAACTAAATCCTCCGCCTCCCCCCCAAACTCCGTTGGAACGGAAATAAACTTTTCCGCGCTGTTAGACATACCGAGATTGGAGCAACAACTGAGATTGGAGCAACAACTTAATGTCGGCTAATCAGCGGTGCGGCGATGCGTGGGTATTTAGGAAGCAAAGAAAGTCACCACAGTTTGGTTTGATCATTGCTTAGTCAATTATGAAGGGATTTCTAAAATTAAAACGTCTCATATTGCTTGGGAAGTCTACTTCGCAGAAAAACCACAGCCTTTGCGATTCGATAATCGCGAGATTTCACATCGCGATTTCGGTTTGAAAACGATTAACCGTGCAGCACTTAGGGTTGGGGCGGTATGGACATTTTGTTATCGCGGTTATCGTCTTCCCATTACCGACGGTACTGCGGTAATTACTGCACCCCCGTATCTATTAATTAAGGTTCGGCGAGAAGCCAAAATATTGCCATCATCTTCCCAAAATTCGCCGCTTCACATCCCGACTGCCCGAGTAATACTTCCCCGTACAGCACAGCGGGTCTGGCTTTGAAGGAGCAGATCTACAAGCTCACAACACGTCGCATCCGCGACGAGTTCTGAGCTTGTAGATCTGTGCATTGTACTGTCGGGTTACTATAGTAACGTAGGCTGGGGCTTTTCAGACACATTACGCGGTGTGTGAACAACCAGATGAGAGACGGGTAGATCGTGTATAGTGATTCCGTAAACTCACGTCTAAGATCGCATTGATTGAGTGGTGATATAAACATATAGACAGGTTTTAGTTACAAGACTTGACAGAAAAGGTTGTAAAATCGCCGACGGGGGCACAAGTCAGCGACATGGAAAAAGTAAAAGCTAGTTTCATTTTCAGTTTTAGTCCTCGCGCTCCGCCCGTATAAATAAAAAAGAAACTGCCACCAGGTATGTATAATAAACATACTTGTGTCGTGTAGATTATAGAGAAAGTTTAAAGCTGCTCCAGTAGCAGACTACGAGGCTGCTGCCCAGTGCAGTGCAGGTCTGTGTCTTCGACTCTCCGAGTGACGTAGGCTAAGCCCGAGCTTCCAAACATGTGGTACGCGGCCCAGAGCAAAGCGGCATGGAGCGCATGCGGTCCTCGCTTCTCCGCCGTTTTAAAACTCGCTTGACCGCGGTAAAAACCCTGACACCGCGGTATACCGCGGTACGTAGGTTACCATCCCCGACCCTAGCAGCACTAGTTCTTTTCTGCAGAGGAGGGGCGGTTGGGGCCTTTTTGGTCGACGGGGCCTTACGCAGACTGCGTAGTCTGTGTATAGGGCCCGCCGGTGCTGGCCAGAATAGTAAATCTTCATCCCACCCGAATTTGGGCACCCCCGCGCAGCCAATCACAAGCTTCCGCGAGCGGGTCTTGCCTTAACCGAGATGCTTTTTTGATAAACATGGACTGAAAAGGGGAGTCCCGTCATCTCAGACCAGATAAAAGCATGTTAAAATGTATAAAACCGTGTAAAACCGTGTACCAGGTTTTTCGGGGGGGTCATAAACCGGGGTTTAGAAAAAATGGAAACCGTACAACCCTAATGGAGAGGTCACTACTAGTTCCTGGGGAAACTTAAATTCCGGATAAACTTTTCCGCTGCCATTGGAAATTGATGGAAAGTGACGTATGTCACTGATTCTGATGGTAGTTGAGATGCATTTGGAATTCAATGGGGGAAAAGTGCAATTGGAATTCAATGGGGGAGTGGCGCGAGTGGTGCTAGCTTGAGGATGCCTGGCTCCGCGTGATTCCTAAACCCACCAGGATTGAGTTAAAACCCGCCTCCTCTCGATAATCTTAAGTATGAAAGTGCCCATGAACGTTAGTGCTGCTCGCTCAAGTGCAAAGTACCTACTACCTACTGATCCATTACAATAATACACGCAGCATAATAATAGGCCCAAAGCCATATCCAAACCATAACAATTTAACTGATAATCAGTAAGAGTTTTTATTTTGAGCACAGTAGTGGCAAATTAATAGCTTTCTCAGTAGGCCTACGTTTTTCTCTTTAGCAAAGTTACAAAGTTTTCCCTTTATGTACAATTAAGTCAGTTTCAAGATTTTTTTTTTTGCACAGTTTATTTTGAGCACTGTAGTGAGAAATTAATAGTTGTGCATTGTGCAAATGCAGGCTTTTCTCAAGTACAAGTCTTCATGCCTCTGACTTTATCCTCCCTCCATGTGTCAGGCAGGGATTTCAGCCACTCCTGGAAGTCCTCGCGTTTCCACGAGGCGGGTCTTAACTCAAGCCTGGTGGGTTTAGGAATCACGCCCTGGCTCCACATGACAGTCAGGTCGCACCTGCCTTGTGGAGCAGTTTTAATAGGCTGGCGAGGGGCACTGCTATCGTGATAGTGAATGATAGCAGCCGCCTGGCAAGTCCTGGGAAAAGACACGCTGTGATTGGCCAGAGGCACTTTGAGTGACAGTTCACCCCAAACATTATTGCTTTGTTGCTGAAAGCGACAAAGGCAATAACCAGCTTCCAAAACCGTCCTGAAGCGACGTCATCATGGAGCGCTCGAAAATTCCGACAGACGCTTTGGCCAGTCGGACCTATAGGCTCACAGCACATTGGATGTCACACTTGCGCTGCAAAGATCAGGAAATCGCGCGCTCTCAGCAAGATTTTCCCTCAGCAAGAATCTTAGAGAGGCAGGGGCTGAAATTTCTAAAAATATTGAAAATAGCAGACGCTACGAGGTGTTGTGAGCTTAGAGGTGGGCTATTTTCATTTCTTGAAACCACACTGAACTAGGCATATACCGGTAGGCAATACTGAAGATGTGGCATATGGCATGTATTTCTACACAGAGAGGGCAATTCTTTCAACATAAGATGCTGCATTCAAGTTCAGGAGAGTTTAGACAAGGCAATTCTCTTGAATGTTGTCTGCAGGGTATGGCATGGAAAGAGGTGCATTTGCATTTCTTTAACCGTAGTAAAAACTGCATGCATTGTTTGGAGAGGGCACTTTTGTTACGGACAGATGAAAGGCCCCTTTCATGTCTATGTGTGCACGTGCCTGGACTAGACTGCTCGCTCAATCAAAACTGGCTATACTGTTTGACTGGGCGATTTATTTATTTGTTTTCCGCGAGCGGGTTGAGAGTCCTCCTGCTTCTGCGTTCATCATCATTTGGGATTTGCTATTGGAATGGAGCAATTTCTTTACTGTGTTCTAGGTGGCCAGACACTAGCAGATCATCGAGCGCGATGAAATCGGGTAGCATTAATCACTACAGGATAATTCTTTAAGATTCGCCTTTCAACACACACGCACGCGTGCGGCACGCACAAACACATTAATGTTATCCACTCAACACACCATCGCCTCGCCTCGCGCAACAGAGGAAAAAAAAAAACACTTCGATACGGAATTGTGTCACATTTTGATGATAATTTGACTTCACTTTGACACGTTTCATGTCCGTCCATCCATGCATGGATCTGTTCAACTCTCTGACTGACATTTACCCTCTCTCTACACTGCTAAACTAGTAGACCTAGTAATCAATGCATTTATGAAGCGTTACAAATGAGGCGGCTCTCCCCTACATTGGTGTAGTCGAATTTAATATTATTTGTTATGTTAAAGAAAATGACAAGAAACAACGCTTAATATTGAAATATTTCAATTCTAGTTTATTATTCTGGCGCCCTAGTTTCCAACTTGTTTACTAACGGTGCTGAGTCGGCTCATGCGACGGAAGCGTACCACACAAGGCTTTTATACATAAATAAAATACAATGTTTCTCAACGAACTGCGAGAGATGGCCAACCCACTTGTTCATATAAATATGCAAGGATGGGTGTGAAATACATCAGCAGTAATATATCATAGAGCACTGTGGTAAGTCCTTATTCATGATATGATCAAAGTCCTTATTATATTGCTTCATTGCAGACCAGTGTGCTGAGTCCAGCCTGAAGGTGAAGATGAGTTGGAGTGTTTCTGTTAAACGGGAACCTGAAAACCACCTGGACATCGGTATGTTTCATGCTCTCTCTCTCTTTAAAGATTGAGGATAGTTATGATTTGGAAATGGAAAATGTAATTCAGCTGAAGTTCTTCCAGCTACCAAAGCTATACAACAGGAAACGCTGCATTAAATAATGTTTTTTTTTTTCTCTCATTTTATCTTTTTTATCCCCCCTAGACTTCGTTTCCCTCCCTGTGTGTAAAGAGGAGCTTTTCCCTGAACATCAAGAGAGGGGTCCCAGTTTGGAGGAACCACAACCTCCACAGACCAAAGAAGAACAGGAGGAGCTTCTACAAGAGGAGGATGGATCAACGTTGACATTACTAGCAGTGAAAAGTGAAGGTGATGATGAAAACACAGAGACAGAGGCTGTGGCCAGCACCTCAACTGAACACTTGGAAACACCAGCTGATGTAGAAGACTGTGGAACATCACAACCAACTAGTAGTGACCAGCTCTTCTCTCTACACTGTTCTCAATCTGACGGCACTGAAGACTGTGATGAGCGGGAGGAGACCAGGGAAGGTCAGTTGGTTGTAAACACACTGGATTCACACAAGTCACAAAATGTGGAAGGACAAACGTCTGTGAGCCACAAGCTGTCCCCGGAACTGCCATCGTCAAAACAAACTCACCCCAGAAAGAGCCACTGTTGGAAACACTTTAGTTGTACAAAGTGTGGCAAAATGTTTAATCGAATGGGAGGTCTAAAGACGCACAAATGTATTCATACAAAGCCCTTTACTTGTAGAGTATGTGGTAAAGGCTTTGGTCGAATGTATGAGTTAGAAGAACATGGTAAGATTCATACAGGGGATAAGCAATTTACTTGTACAGTTTGTGGAATAGGATGTTGTAGAAGTGCTGATCTGAAAGTACACATGAGAACTCATACAGGGGGGAACCACTTTATGTGTACTGTTTGTGGTAAAGGCTATGGAACAAGTGGTAAGCTAAAAGCACACATGAGGACCCATACAGGGGAAAATCCCTTTATTTGTACCGTTTGTGGTAAAAGATGTATTCAAAGCAGTGAACTTAAAGTACACATGAGGGCTCATACGCGGGAAAAGCCCTTTACTTGTCCGGTTTGTGGTAAAGGCTATAGTCAAAAGGGTAATCTGAATTCACACATGAGGACCCATACGGGGGAAAAGCCCTTCAAATGTACTGTTTGTGGTAAAGGCTGTGTTCGAAGCAGTGAACTTACAGAACACATGAGGGCTCATACAGGGGAAAAACCCTTTACGTGTAGTGTTTGTGGTAACGGATTTAGTCGGAGCGGTAATTTGAAAACACACATGAGGACCCACACAGGCGAAAAACCCTTTAAATGTACTGTTTGTGGTAAAGGCTGTATTCACAGTTTTGATCTAAAAACACACATGAGGACTCATACTGGGGAAAAACCCTTTATGTGTATAGTTTGTGGTAAAGGCTTTAGTCAATTGAGTCATTTGAAAATCCACATGATGACTCATACAGGGGAAAAGCCCTTTACTTGTACAGTTTGTGGTAAAGGCTGTGTTCACAGAAGTCATCTAAAAACACACATGAGGTCTCATACGGGGGAAAAGCCCTTTACTTGTACAGTTTGTGGTAAAGGCTGTGGTTCAAGTGGTGAGTTAAAAAAGCATACGAGAACTCATACAGGGTAAAAGCCTTTTGCTTGTATAGTTTGTGGTAAAGACTGTTGTCATAGTGGTAATCTAAAAAAAAAAAAGCATTAGGACTCATACAGGGTATTACAATACTCTTTGTTTAGGGCAAGTATTGCAACATAATTCAAGGAATTACATTTTGAACTGTATACGTAGGTACATTTATTAACAGAAATAATTAGATTTACATGTAAAAAGAATGATTGGAATGAAACCATTAAAATTAACTTAAATTAGGCCAACCCCAACAGAACAAAACTACAACTAAACAAAAGGGATCCTTTCAGAAGGGAACATAATTACACAGTTACCGGTTGGAGTTGGGATTGGTTTGGGGAAAGGAGGAACAGAGTCTCCACTTAGTGGTCAGTCATAGGGAGCGTTTTATGATGTATAGCAACATCGGGCTGTGTGTGTGTGATTTTTTTTCTTTTTCTTTTTTGCTCTTTTTGATTGGTTGGGATACACGTGTTGTTGTTGTGGTTGTTTTTATTGTGTAGGTGAAGAAGAGTGCCTGCCTTATGAAAGTGGGCATTTTGTTAAGTTTCTGTTGGGAAATAAAAGCTATTATTCTGAATGAGGAAAGACTTCTCTGCCTCTGATTACTGTGGTGGCAGTATCAGCTTCAAATAATGGATTCCATAACATCTGGCCCTAGCTAGATCAAAAGTCGATTTACCCCTAATGCCACATTATTTTATGACTTTCTTACCTCTTAATGTGCAGTGTGTCACTCGTGCCCGGGGCACGTGCACAATCGCTATATCTCTGTGCATGTCGCCGTACAGATAGGATCACAAAAGGACAGATAAATAGACTACATTGTTGCTCTCTACGTAGTGCCAGAGATGGCCAACCCACTTTTTCATATAAATATTCAAGGATGAGTATGAAAACCATCGGCAGTAATAAATTGTAGAACGCTGTGGCATGTCCTTATTTATGTCATATCAAAGTGCTTATTACACCCCATCTTTAATACGAAACATGATGATCAGGTTGTATGATTATACTAGGATATATTTTTTTTTTCCAAAAAAGTATACAGAAAGTGTTAAAATCATGTTTTTATGTGACCACACCCACCAGTTCATTAAAGTGCCGCTTTTAGAGCCCTGCTGCTCGGCGAGAGGCAACATCCCCTCTTAGTGAATTTTAGCGAATCCACCATTTCAACAAATAAACATTAACATTCTCATGAACAATGGGAAAATAACAACCAGATTTGTGTGGAAATATAATTTTTATATGCACATATTTATATATATTTTCGTGTCTTTAGCTTTAGCTTTAGTGTTAGCCCAGTATCCCTGTGCGAGCAGAGGAAGTTGCTTTCTGTGGGCTGCGTGTGCGTCCCTGCGGGCGATGGGAAGAGAATGTACATTGTAGGTACCGTACATATACAGTACTCTATGGTGCATTACGGGCACGCTGTGATGTCATCAACAATTTTAGCCAAAAATTGCCAAAGATTTCCCTTCTCATGTCCACTTTAAGTATGCCTGGTTGTTAGTTAGGTGGTGACCCAGCTGAAGTTAGCTACACCCACAGTATTGGGTGTATGATAAAAGGGGAGGGGATGAGTTTATGATGACATTAACTCAGTGTTTTTTAGTTGGGCCTTTTGACCCAGAGGCTGAGTAACCAAAAATACACAGAGAAGACATATTTTCACATTATAATCCCACATGGGGGTCTATTAGAGTAATGTTAATTCCATAGATACATACAAAACTGAAAAAGTACAAAGCTATGGCTCCACCTCTTTAAAGTCCTCCATATATTCCTTCATTGCAGACCAGTGTGCGGAGCCCAGCCTGCAGGTGAAGATGGGTTGGAATGTTTCTGTTAAACATGAACCTGAAAACCACCTGGACATCAGTATGTTTCTATCTGTCAGTCTCTCTGTTTCATTGTTAGTATTACATTGTTGTAAATTATGATGTTTGCAATGTAAATTAATGACTAATGAGATTATTTCTTTTATGAATGAGAATATAGACCGATGATTTGGAAATGAAAAATGTATTTAAGCTGAAGTTATCCCCTCCTAGACTTCCTGCCCCTCCCCGTGTGTAAAGAAGAGCTTTTCCCTGAAGACAAGGAGAGGAGTCCCAGTCTGCTCCAGGAGGAACCACAACCTCCACAGATCAAAGAGGAACAGGAGGAGCTTCTACAAGAGGAGGATGGATCAATGTTGACATTACTAGCAGTGAAAAGTGAAGGTAAAAACAGAGAGACAGAGGCTGTGGCCAGCACCTCAACTGAACACATGGAAACACCAGCTGATGTAGAGGAATGTGGAACATCACAACCAACTAGAGGTGAACACATGGAAACACCAACTGATGTAGAGGACTGTGGAACATCACAACCAACTAGTGGTGACCAGCTCCTTTCTCCACACTGTTCTCAATCTGACGTCACTGAAGACTGTGATGAGTGGGAGGAGACCAGGGAAGGTCAGTTGGTTGTAAACACACTGGATTCACACAAGGCACAAAATGTGGAAGGACAAACGTTGTCTGTAAGCCACAAGCTGTCCCAGGACCTGCCACATATGAGGACTCATGATACGCCCTTTACATGTACAGTTTGTGGCAAAGGATGTCGTAGAAGTACTGATCTGAAAGTACACATGAGGGCTCATACAGGGGAAAGACCCTTTACATGTACCGTTTGTGGTAAAGGATTTAGTCGAAGCAGTAATCTGAAATCACACATGATGAGCGTCCATACTGCGGAAAAGCCCTTTACTTGTACTGTTCGTGGTAGAGGATGTGTTCACAGTGGTGAACTTAAAGCACACATGAGGGCTCATACTGGGGAAAAGCCCTTTAAACGTACTGTTTGTGATGAAGGATTTAGTCAAAGCGTCGACCTTAAAGTACACATGAGGGCGCATACAGGAGAAAAACCCTTTAAATGTACGGTTTGTGGTAAAGGATTTAGTCGAAGCGGTAATTTGAAAATACACATGAGGACCCACACAGGCGAAACACCCTTTATATGTACTGTTTGTGGTAAAGGCTGTGGTCAGATGAGTAATTTGAAAATGCACATGATGACTCATACTGGGGGAAAGCCCTTTACTTGTACTGTTTGTGGTAAAGGTTGTGTTCACAGTGGTGAGCTAAAAATACACATGAGGACCCATACAGGGGAAAAGCCCTTTACTTGTACAGTTTGTGGTAAAGGCTATGGTTCAAGTGGTCATTTAAAAATACACATGAGGACCCATACAGGGGAAAGGCCCTATACTTGTACTGTTTGTGGTAAAGGCTGTGTTCACAGTGGTCATCTAAAAGAACACATGATGACTCATACAGGGGAAAAGCCCTTTACTTGTACTATTTGTGGTAAAGGATGTGGTCGAAGTGGTGAACTTAAAGAACACATGAGGACTCATACAGGGGAAAAACCTTTTATATGTACTGTTTGTGGTAAAGGCTGTAGGACAATGAGTCATTTGAAAATGCACATGATAACTCATACTGGGGGAAAGCCCTTTACTTGTATAGTTTGTGGTAAAGGCTGTGTTCACAGTGGTGAGCTAAACAGACACATGAGGACCCATACAGGGGAAAAGCCCTTTACTTGTACTGTTTGTGGTAAAGGATGTGGTCAAAGCGGTGAACTTAAAGAACACATGAGGACCCATACAGGGGAAAAACCCTTTAAATGTACTGTTTGTGGTAAAAGATCTAGTCAAATGAGTAATTTGAAAATGCACATGAGGACTCATACAGGGTAAAGCCTTTTGCTTGTATAGTTTTTGGTAAAGACTGTAGTGGTGATACTAAAAATAACTCATACAGGGTGTTATGATGCTCTTTGTTTAGGGCAAGTATTGCAACATAATTCAAAGAAACACATTTTGAACTGTACAAGTGATTATCAGAAATAATTAGGTTTACATGAAAAAAAATATTGTAATGAAACAATGGAAATGAACTTACATTAGGCCAACCCCAACAGAAAAAAACTACAACTAAAGGGACACTTTCTGAAGGGAACATCATTTCACAGTCACTGGTTGGAGTTAGGATTGGTTTGGGGAAAGGAGGAACTGAGTCTCCGCTTAGTGGTCAGTCGTAGGGAGCTTTTTATGATGTATAGCAACATCCGGCTGTGTGTGTGTGTCTCTCTTTTTTTTGGGTGGTTGGGATACACGTGTTGTTTTTGAGCGGTGGTCACAACGCTCCTATACGTGGCCGTGTGTGTGGGTCTCCGTCCGTCCGTGTCTGTATGTAGCCTAAACTTCGGCACGCTACTAGTCCCGCACCATTTACGCCACCCCCGCAATATATACATCAAAACGTGCGGCTCGGCCGGGAATGGTGTGCTAGTAACTTTCGTTCCGATCCGCCTTACAATGGCGACGTAATCGGCAAAAAACGACGCTTAATTGTCCCCATTGACTTATAATGGGACAATGCAAGAAATCACTTTCAAGTATTTTTCTCTCGTAAACCATAGGAGCAACCAGAGGAGATTCATAATGATTTTAAGAATGAATCGAAAAATAATTACATCACTCGGCCTCATGGTGGCGCTATAACGGCCCACTTTACGTTTTGCCCCGTAACTCTTGAACCGTAGATCGGAAAATTAAAATTCTTTTTTCCCTGGATTCCTTGGGTCAAGACGCATCTCCCCATATAGGCCACGCCCATTTGTGCCAGGATAGATTTTCCGCCATCTTGAATTTTCTCCAAAACACACTTTTTGCTCCTTTTCCTACATATTTTCTTCAAATGTCACAAAAATCGGTACACATGATCTATGAGGTGGGTAAACCACCGCTCAGTTCACACGGGTGTGATTTTTTGTTGTGTAGGTGAAGAAGAGTTCCTGTCTTATGAAAGTGGGCATTTCATCAGTTTCTGTTGGGAAATAAAAGCTATTCATCTGATTGAGGAAAGACGTCTCTGCCTCTGATTACTATGACGGCAGTATCAGCAACAAATGGGGTTGGTGGTTGGAAAAGAAGAAGACTACCATTCAACAATCCATCTGAAAGGAAAACGATACACCTGACGGGAGAGGAAGTTACGAGACACCCGAAGGCTTACCATGCTGCTATTTTTGCAACGACAAGCAAAGGGCATTCCCTTTAAGGTTTTCCATAGCATCTGGCGACTGGCACTAGCTAGATCAAAAGTCGATTTCCCCCTAAACTGCCGCGCTATTTTGTATAAACTATCATCAGCCAATAATCATGATAAGCATGACATTGTAACATTGTATTATACAACAGTTAGCCTTAAAAAAAGAAAAAAAACAACTACAGGTACATTTCATTGTAATTAAATGTGCCTCCCAATGCTTTGGTAATAAGCTTGAGTGGCAGCCGTCAGGATGGGTGGTCATGGCTGAATGTTTTTTCCAAGTCTGTCTCGCCAAGATAGAACACTGTTAAGAGCTTACAAAAATGATAGAATAGACTAGAGCATTATGTCAAAGACATTAATCATGGATTGATGACCTGCTCAATGACACTGTTGTGCTGATCAATTTCAGAAGATGCTTGTTCTACAAATTGTTGCCCTTGATCACAACATAATTTAGAGTTGCGATCCAGTTACTTCTGGTGTATGTGTGTGTGTGTGTGTGTGTGTGTGTGTGTGTGTGTGTGTGTGTGTGTGTGTGTGTGTGTGTGTGTGTGTGTGTGCGTGCGCGTGCATGTGCGTACGTGCGCCATTGCATAGGGCATAATTAGTAGTTAGAATTACAACCGCATAGCCAAAGATAATACTGGTACATATGATATGTTCAAATATCTAATGAATGGAGAGGCTTTGAAAGGAATGGAATTAATCTGCTTCAGGAGTGGAGAGAAGAGAAACAATTTTAAATCGATGATTTATGCAAAAACGTTTATTTCCACACCCTTATTAGCATTACTGTGAATGTGAAAGGCACAAAATAATCTTTGAAATGTTAGTACAAGCCTTCATTTGCCCCGGAGATGAGCGACAACCATAGGGTGATACAGGCACAGCGGCTGTCAAATCAGTGGGAGTAAAAGTGCCACCATGTGTGGGACTGTTCATCAAGGTCAACTCTACAGTAAAATGTATGGACCTGGTGTTTATTGCATGAAAGAAGCAGAGAGGGACATAAGTCTTCACAGGCTCAGTACCTCGTCTAGGAGTAAAAACCCACAACTGATGACAGATTGGTGTGACAGGTTGTCAGACTTTAGTTGCACACATATCCTCTAGAGCAGTGGTTCTCAAACCTTTGGGCTGCAGTACCCCGTTATACTGATTTCTGAAGCCAAGTACCCCTCCCCTTGGGCCCTGACTACAGCATTTTGCTCATCAAAAGTCCGGTTCTAAGGCCAATATGTAAAAAATAAAACGGCATAATGGCAAATAAACATAGTTCCTCTCACAAACCCTTGCTATAGTTATTTTGAGTCAGTTAAACATTTTGATTTAAGATTTGTGTATTGTGTGTATAAGTTTTCTGTAAAAGTGCTCTTTTCTTTAATAAATGTATATATTCCCTTTTAAATCAGTTGTCATTGTACATTTACACATACATGTCACCAAGGGCAGTGGTTCTCAACTTTTTCAGGCTGTGACCCCCAAAATAATCATATTCTAACTGGGAACCCCCCACCCTACGAGCACTAAGAGTTGGGGAATTACATTTTGTACAACACGGTTCTATTGTGAAAAGTAGATCAGCTATTTTCACAATTTCTGCCTCTAATATTTGACAATTTGGCTCATGTTTAATTTGTCATTTTAGAGGTATTAAAAAGTCCTTAAATTGTCAATTTAGAAATGTGCATACCCTCTCTATACACTTCAACACTACAGTATGTTGGTTTGTTTACTGTTGAGAGAGAAAACAAAAGAATGTTGCACATTTCTATGTGCAACATGATACGTTAATCATCTGGGGACATGATAAGTTAATCATCTGGGGACCCCCCAAAATAATTTGCGGACCCCTTGGGGTACCGACCCACAGGTTGAGAACCTGAGACTGGTGAGTTTTGTGGAACGCCCTTCCACAAGCCCTAAAGGAGAGCAAATCCCTAGCCTCCTTCAAAATTGGTATGAAAAGTCACCTTCAGACAGCTGCTACCCCCCCCCCCCCCCCCTTTTCTTCATTTGCTTTTGAAACTGATATTATCCTAGATAAAGTACTATGTTCTATCCGTCTGTCTTTCAATGTTATATGAGATACTTAAAGTGTGGTTCCTGTGGAAATAAGCCTCGGCTTTCTAGGATCTCCTTTTAGTTGACCTTGTACCAGTGATTTGTACTGTCATGAAACTGTACTTTTTTCTATTGCAAACTTCTAATAAATTCTTCAATCAATCAATCAATCAATCAATCAATCAATCAGTCAGTCAGTCAGTCTGTGTCTGTCTGTCTCTCAGTCATTCAGTGACAGTTACACATCTCCTCCACCAGGGGGCGAAAGACATGTTTGCAACAGTGCCTGGATTCCATTATTGCGCATGCGCTGGCTGAACACGTTGATCCGGAACTCTAGCGGAACCTCCAGAAGTAGATGGCGAGCAGCAGCGTGTCGTTTTTTCCCCCCACAACAAGTTGTGTCGTGTTTCTTTTATAACTCTATGGTTCTGTTCTGTTTCCTTGTTATTGGGACACAGCAACACTTATTGAAAACCTTCTTCTCATATTAAAAAGGAATTTAAAACGCTTCAAATGGAGTCTGTACGGCTGAAGATAAATGAACACATGACGTCGGTGGGAGAGGAGATATTGTGTGTTTTGGACAAACAGCAACAAAGCGCTGCTAACGTTGTTTGTGGCGAGAAGTTTGTCGACGTCAGAGTGTTCGTGTTGGAGCGCCTCCGTGCGGCCGCAGAGGTCATGTGCAACCTCTTCCAGAGAGAGATGGAGACACTACACAACACCCAACTACACACTGCAAGTATGTCTGTTACACACACAACACCACACTACACACTGCAGGTATGTCTGTTATACACACAACACCTAACTACACAGTACACACTGCAGGTATGTCTGTTACACACACACACAACACCCAACTACACACTGCAGATATGTCTGTTACACACACACAACGCCCAACTACACACTGCAGGTATGTCTGTTACACACACAACACCACACTACACACTGCAGGTATGTCTGTTATACACACAACAACCAACTACACACTGCAGGTATGTCTGTTACACAACACCCAACTACACAGTACACACTTAGCTCCTTTCGGAACCCCTCACTCCACTGCTACGCAGCTCCGAGATGGGGTTCCTACTGATAGCATGCCGGAATCCTGCGGCTGGATCGCCGATCCGCCGTTAGGGAACACTTCTTACCTTTGGTGAACACTCTATCCAAAAAGTGACGGGTCTCTGTTCATCTATAATCGTTTTACTTCTTTAAGGTGGAAGAAACTCGAAGCACTGGGGTGAAATAAAGACTTTATATCGCTCAGAAGAGCAGCCGGTTCTGTGTTTTCCCCGTTGTGTAACTTGTGTATATGTCACGGTTTGTTAGAGAAACAGGACGGTCGAGAAACGGAGCACTCGTGGTGCCGCACGGGGCGGAACAAGCGGTCGCCCACAACAACGTCCTCCAGGCGGAGCCGCTCGATTGTCCACGACATTGCAAGCGGCGCCAAGGCCAGCGGACCTTGGTCCTGCTCTTCGCCCCCGAGCGCCGCAGGCGCGAGTGGCCGCGAAGAGCGGGCCAGGGCCAGTTACGAAGCCGTGGTGAATGCAATCGTTATATTTATGCCCAGGCCGTAAGGCCTGGGCAAGCCCACGATAAACGCTCATAGTAAGCTAATGGCTAAACACCGCCCAGCTAGGCTAGTAAATAAAGAAAGAGAGTCGCAAACGAGTGACGTCAGCGCCTGCACTAGTGAATGGCTGTCTATGGGCTGTCGTCGCCATCTGGTGGTGATTAGTGTGTGGTGAACGACAAAACAAGCGCTCTTACTCTTACCGTCCTGAGTTACCCAAACATACTGTAACATATATACCACGTGACCAGGGGAGGCAGTAATGTTTTCCTATGCGGCCGCAACTTCCGGAATGTCTAAAAACACAGAACCGGCTGCTCTTCTGAGCGATATAAAGTCTTTATTTCACCCCAGTGCTTCGAGTTTCTTCCACCTTAAAGAAGTAAAACGATTATAGATGAACAGAGACCCGTCACTTTTTGGATAGAGTGTTCACCAAAGGTAAGAAGTGTTCCCTAACGGCGGATCAGCGATCCAGCCGCAGGATTCCGGCATGCTATCAGTAGGAACCCCATCTCGGAGCTGCGTAGCAGTGGAGTGAGGGGTTCCGAAAGGAGCTAGTACACACTGCAGGTATGTCTGTTACACACACACAACACCCAACTACACACTGCAGATATGTCTGTTACACACACACAATGCCCAACTACACACTGCAGGTATGTCTGTTACACACACAACACCACACTACACACTGCAGGTATGTCTGTTATACACACAACACCCAACTACACAGTACACACTGCAGGTAGCCGCAAAAAACACTAGATTTTTTTATAATCGGATGAATCTAGGGTTGCAATACCTTCCATAGGCAGCCAATGCATCAAAACAGTTTTTTGCTATCTGATTGTATTAAACGACTTCAAACTCACCAATATTTTGGCTCTATCATATGGAAAGCTTGGAATTTACTCTTTCTATCTGCAAAGTGTTTGTTTCAGAAAAATCCACAGTAGACATGTTATGAGTTACTTTCTAAGAAATTTGGTTCAGGTGATAATTTTTTCTAAGTCCTGGAGTTTGGAAGAGCTCGTGGAAAATCCCTCAACTGTCCTGTGACCACCTGGTTCTAAATGTCACATTATGCAGGAGGCAGCGGGACATGGCGTTATAGAAGACAAGCGCTTCCGAAGTTCAACACTTAAAAAATAAACCATGTCTGCTCGGATTTCTTGACAGAAAATACATCATAACAATTATACGGTGGATTTTTCAGAAACAAACACTTTGCAGATAGAAAGAGTAAATTCCAAGCTTTCCATAGAGCCACAATATTGGTGAGTTTTGAAGTCGTTTAATACAATCAGATAGCAAAAAACTGTTTTGATGCATTGGCTGCCTATGGGAGGTATTGCAACCCTAGATTCATCCGATTATAAAAGAAATCTAGTGTTGCAATTTGCGGCTACACTGCAGGTATGTCTGTTACACACACACAACACCCAACTACACACTGCAGATATGTCTGTTACACACACAACACCCAACTACACACTGCAGGTATGTCTGTTACACACACAACACCCAGCTACAACCAGCAGGTATGTCTGTTACGCACACAACATCCAACTACACACTGCAGGTATGTCATCACACAACACCCAACTACACACTGCAGGTATGTCTGTTACACACACAACACCCAACTACACACTGCAGGTATGTATATTACACACACAACACCCAACTACACACTGCAGGTATGTCTGTTACACACACAACACCCAACTACACACTGCAGGTATGTATATTACACACACAACACCCAACTAGTCTGTTACACACACAACACCCAACTACACACTGCAGGCATGTATATTACACACACAACACCCAACTACACACTGCAGGTATGTCTGTTACACACACAACACCCAACTACACACTGCAGGTATGTACAACACACAACACAACTACACACTGTATGTCTGTCACACACTAGGGATGGGATGATATGAATATTTCATGTCACAATTATTGTGACCAAAGAAATTGCGATTTACAATATTATCGCGATAATCAAAATATCCTCAACATCCATTATGCTGAGGCGGAACATTTTCCAAAAAATAGCAGATCGTCGCGGTGTGTTGTGAGCTTGTAGGTCGGCTATTTTCTTTTGGCAAAGAGATTTGGTAGAGAGTGGGGAAAATTAGGGGTGGATATTGGCAAGAATCTCGCGATGCAATACGTATCACGATACTTGGGTCACGATGCAATAGTATCACGATATATTGCGAATCTTTGCGATACAATAGTATTGCGATACTATTACGATATATGCGCTTTAAAAGCTGAAGGCGCTGCTCTAATGCTGTTGTTTGCGTCGTTCGCAGACATTTTCTCGAGAGACCTCACTCACTGAACTGTGGGAAGGGGAAGTAGCTACTAGTACAGCGACATCTAGAGGCAGCGGAGTGTCAGGACCGGACTTCTACCATTGGTTCCTATGCATGGGAACATTTTATTTTCCTAAAAATATCGCGATACTACGGCCTGAAGTATCGATACAGTATTGGCAAATAAACTATTGCGATGTATTGCCATATCGATTATTGCGACCGTCAGGGAGCAGTTTACTATGAAAACCTCCACCGGCCGTCCGTCCGTCGGTCGGTCGGTCGGTCGGTCGGTCGGTCGGTCACACGTCACACGTCACACCTTTGCCCTGCTCATATCTCCGCAATCACACTGCTAGCTTCGCTGCTGGTGATGTCACTAGCTATGATGTCACTGTGACTGTGCACCATGCCCAAATTTGGAGATCATGTGTGGCAAAATATCAACAAACGAGTGAAAGGCCTTTATCAAGTAACCATAGCAACTAAAAATCAACAAATTGTGCAAAGTGAAATATCTTTATCTGGTAACCATAGAAACCAAAATAATCAACAAATATGAGTATTTGTCCCCTTGTAGTATGTCACTAATTTGAAATATGTGGGAATGGCTGACATAGAACTCCATATTTGGACATAGAAGTGACAGACAGATGATATCTCCATATATGGGCATAAAAGGGCATGGCTGATGATATCTCCATATATGGGCAATTGGGCATAAAAGTCGCAATGAGTAGTATCATATATGTCTCTATATATGGAGTTATATGTTGTTCGTGTCCAAATATGGGACTTGTGAGGTCAGACTTAGTGAGATTCGTCGGTTATCTCCATATATGGAGGGATGTGTTGGTTATCTCCATATCTGGAGATTCAACCTTCAACGATTTTGACATCTTGTTACTAATCTGTCGGTAGATAATGCCGGTCTTATATAAGGGTCATTTGTGTACGGTGTGATGTCATACTGCCAGCATGACTCACACCATCCTTCCTAGACGATTTTGACATATTGTTTGTGGAGATAAGCGACCAACGGTCGCTTATCTCCCGATTAGGGAGTCTTACTGGTATTGCCCACCCCTAGGGAAAATAGACGATCATGTACGCCTATAAATTTATTTATTGCGACCGTCAGGGAGCAGTTTACTATGAAAACTTTGCCCTGCTCATATCTCCGCATCAGTATATAGGGCTTGTTTGTTTATTGTATGACATCACGCCACATCATCAGCTGTGGACTCTGTGATGTCATCGTATCGCATCAGTATATAGGGCTTGTTTGTTTATTGTATCTCCATATATGGCCATCTCCGTATATGGAGATATAAGTCGTCCATGCCCAAGTATGGGCTGGTGAGGTCAGACTTTGTGTGATGCGTAGGTTATCTCCATATATGGAGATTCAACATTCCAGGCAATGCTCTCTTCCCTGGTGAGAATTGCCCCTTTATATAGGGCTTGTTTGTGTATTGTATGACATCACGCCACATCATCAGCTGTGGACTCTGTGATGTCATCGTATCTCCATATATGGCCATCTCCGTATATGGAGATATAAGTCGTCCATGCCCAAGTATGGGCTGGTGAGGTCAGACTTTGTGTGATGCGTAGGTTATCTCCATATATGGAGATTCAACATTCCAGGTGTAACTATGGCTACCCGTATGACGTGAGAGGTGGAGGTTGTGATATTTGTGGAGATAAGCGACCAACGGTCGCTTATCTCCCGATTAGGGAGTCTTACTGGTTTATGTAATCATAATGTGCAACGGCAGTGAGCGAGTCTGACCTGATGTATAACTAGCTATTATGGTCTGACCCGGTGTTTACACCAATGCAGCAAATCGCTAAAGACCGCTGATCCACAAGCACGCTTTGCAGATCTGTGTCTGTGTCGGACAAGAGTGTATGGCTGCAGGGGTGGAGTCACCTCTCTCAGCAGATCTTTCTTGTCAGACCTCTCGTCTCAGGTACAACGGCAAGTCTACAGGGTAAAAAATCTTAAAGGAAGCTGCGTTCCACTGTACTGTGGCTGTCTGCCTTTTTGGAACAATAATAAAACGTTTCTTTACAATGAAAAGTAACTTTTAACTCATCTGGTGCCGATCCCGAACTAGTTCGGCTTTATTTCAATCCAATACAATCTTTTTTTTATTAATTCACTTACCCTGAGCTGCTTGTAGAGTCGTGGGTGGTCCTGGCTCGCTAGCCGCTAGCCAGCTAGCCGTTCTACTCTGTCCGACGATATATTCCATTAAAAATGGTTTAAAATACATTTTTGAGCTCCCCAATGTTCACCCGATGTTCGGCGCCGCTTCCGATGAGTACACGAGTGTGCCGATCCCGAAGTAGTTCGGCTTTATTTAATTAAATGAATAAAATGATAAGAGGCCTTCTGAAGCCTGGCTTGATTTTTGTAGCTACTAGCCGAAAGCTAACAATGTCCCGGCCGGCCGTAATTTGCGAACGCAATCGCCAATCTCCGCCTAATCCAATGAAAGACCGCATCTTTAAAGGCTTATATCTCTTTTTTGTGTTTTAGGGAAGCGGCGCGAGGTTTATTTACGGCGAAATCGCCCAAAAATGATCTTTTAGATGACAAAATGGGAATAGCCATTCTGTTAGCATCTTCATCCGGGACATTTCCATGCCGTGCATGAACGTGAGCACGTCAGGTCCTGGAAGCTGGCATTCTTTGGCCCCTAGAGGGCGCTGGCACTCAAAGAGTTAAGAATAAATAACAGTAGGCTATTGCATTAATTCTTATTGCCAAAAAATCCTCTTCAAACCATTATTCAAACTGGAAAATAACATTACAAAAAAAGAAAAAGTTCTTAATAATGAAAAATAACTTTTAATAATAAATATTAGTGGCGAGGGACACCTGGGGACCCCCCCTGAGGACCGGCGGTCCGCGAGAGACACCCCGGTGGAGGGTCGATGGACCCCAGCACGGTGGCCGTGAGTCGGCCGGCCTGCGGGGGTCCCTCGCCCGGCTCGCCCGCCGACCACTGGGCGACCGCAGCAAAGGTCCGTGAGAGGTGCCGTGGGACCCCCGCCCGGTGGAGGGTCGCCGGCGACGGTCCCCCGCACGGTGGCCGTGAGTCGGCCGCCCTGTGAGGGTCTCTCGCCGCTGACCACGGGGCCGCTGACCACGGGGCCGCTGACCACGGGGCCGCTGACCGTCGCCGGCGACCCTCCACCGGAGTGTCTCTCGCGGACCGCCGCTCCTCAGGGGGGGTCCCCGGGGATCCCTCGCCGCTGATATTTATTAAAAGAAATTAACTAATTATTAAGAAATGTGTTATTTTCCAGTGTTCAATTATGGTTTGAAGAGGAATTTTCTGCAATAATAATTTATCCACGTAGCTGTCTCTAAAAACGACTGGGTACCGGTGGCAGTGTTGGGTGGCGAAAACAGCCGATCTACAAGCCCACAAAGCGTTGGGCTTGTGATGCGTTGTGAGCTTGTAAGTCTGCTGTGTGACGTCAGTCGTAAGCGCCGGAAGCGTACCGAAAAATCACCCCGCACACTTCCGTTCTGAGACGAAAGGTCTGACAAGAAAGATCTGCTGAGGGAGGTGACTCCAGGCCTGCAGCCATACCCGTCTCGTGTCGGAGGGTGACACCGCGGATTAATGAATGCGCATGATGATTAGCCGACATGACAACGTTGTTTTCCACTCCTCTAGTCTAGTGGAGTCAAGACGATCACACTGCAGGTTTAACAGCTGTGTTAAAAATAGTTTTTTCCGTTACAACAGAGTACTCCATGGCTGCGCTGCAGATAGTGAATATTCTTGTTGTTTATTCTGTTTTACTGGAAAACATATTACTCAGCCTCTGTAGCAGCTAGAATCAAAAATCCAAAACGATTTGATAACATACACCTGTGGCTTTTCATAGAAAAAATATCTAAAATAATAATAATAATAATAAAATAAAATAAATTGTTCCTTAACACGTTGCAAGCCGCGGCAGAACCCTCTGAACAGAGGTAGCGCCGAAGAAATAAGCCATTTATTTACAAACATGTTTTAAAAAAACAAAGCCCACATGATAACAACACGTACTGGAGTGCTCGACACAGCGTACATATTCATCCTGCAGAGGTCGGCGATCTTACTTTGGCGAGGCGGAGGGGAGATCAATTCCATTCGTTTACGTGCGGCGAAGCAGGGAAAGGAGCGATAGAGAAGCGGCGCCCGAACGTGATTGAAACCGCGATCCACGAACAGAGACAAAGACCAGCCATCTTGTTTGAGCTTCTTGCTGAGTTTCAACACTGGGGAGAGGATGAGGCTCCTCCTGGCCAGCCATCCATCCAGAATGTGAGTCAACGGCGTGGCCTGCTGGATATTAGGAGTATCACACCCAGCACCAGAAAATGACTGTCAGAGCATATTAACCCTTTCAGATCGCTCCAAAAAGACACAGAGAAGAATTTCCGATGTTTTTTTTTTTTTTTATTATAATTTATATCAAAAGTCCGGGAATAGACGGCGTGGCTGATGGGACCCAGTAGGAAGTCCGAGGGAGTACGGCCAGGCTTAGAAGGTGTTAACAATGAGAGCTAGAGTAGGAGGTCTTCAACAGGGGGTCCGCGACCCCTAGGGGGTCCGCGGAGGTACTGCAGGGGGTCCGCGAAATTGTTGCTTGATTAAACAATACATTTTTTTTTTAAATCATTTTTTTTTTGCCATTTTCCACATTTATGTTAAAAAATTAATCATGATTCTATTCATTTTGAATAGGAATACATGATTACTATGCAATTGACAGTTGTTGATATTATTGACATTGGTTCTCAGTTAATAATTAGTATGTTTAGAAATGGTAGTGTTATGGCCACCCTGCTCGCTATAAATTGTACATGTTTAAAATAAAAAAAAATATGTCGTAGCCCCGACCCCCCAACCTACAAGGTGGCAGGGGGTCCTTGCTCCATCTCCCCATCAGTTTGGGGGTCCCCGGCCTGAAAACGTTGAAGACCCCTGCTAGACAATACCATTACTAAGATTTTTCTGAATATCAAAACGTTTTGTATTGCTAATTCCTAACAAAATTAAAGGGAATATTTTTTGAAATATAAACGAAACTGAATGGAACAATTGCATGATTGCCAATTTGCCATCAATTTATTTTTAAATGTATTACGCAATAAATGTTCAACTGAAGCTTGACTTAGGGTAGTGTAAGTGATTTTCTTTTGTTAAAATAATTTAACATTTTAACAAAAAACCTTTTGTTTTAACCAAAAGACTATCACATATCCTACCTTAAAATAAATATATTAATATCGCGAATGAAATCGCAATCGCAGTATTGGTCTAATTTGTTTTCTTCTCAAAATCGTTCAGCCCTAGTATGAGGTATCTTTTTATATCTATGGTTTCTGCCGCCATTGGTGTGTGAATGGAGTGCCTCGGATAAGGGTTGCAACATTTACCTTACAAAGGAAGCTTAGCACACAAGGCCTTATAAATGAATAAAATACAATGTTACTCTCAATGAACTGCCAGAGATGGCCAACCCACTTTTTCAGTAATAAGTCGTTGAGCGCTGTGGCATGTCCATCCATATCATGTCAAAAGTCCTTATTATTAAACTCTCTCTCTCTCTCTCTCTTGTGTGTGTGTCTATTTCATTGTAGTTAGTATTGAATTGTTGGTAAATTAGGATGTTTGCAGTAAATGAATTAGATGATTTTTGAGCGGTGGTCACACCGTCTCCATAGCGTGGCCGTGTGTGTATCCGTGCGTGTGTGTGTGTCTGTCTGTCTGTCTGTCTGTCTGTCTGTAGCCTGAAGTACCTTTTTGACCACACATGTTAAGGGAGGGGCGCTGTTGTTCAGGCCACTGAGGCCAGGCACACTCACACACATTCACACTCACACACACACACACACACACACATACACACACACACACACACACACACACACACACACGCACACACACACACACACACACACACGCGCAGCCTCCACCGCTCAGTTCACACGAGTGTGATTTTTTTTTTTTTTAATTAATGAGAATAGACTCATGGTTTAGAAATGGAAATTGTATTTAAGCTGTAGCTTTTCCAACTAACAACGTGAATGAAAAAATTTGGAGGTCAGAGTCAGACCTTAATGGTCATTCTCTCATTTTATCTTCTTTTTTTATCCCCTCCTAGACTTCCTACCCCTCCCCGTGTGTAAAGAATAGCTTTTCCCTGAACACGAGGAGAGGAGTCCCAGTCTGCTCCAGGAGGAACCACAACCTCCACAGATCAAAGAGGAACAGGAGGAGCTTCTACAAAAGGAGGATGGATCAATGTTGACATTACTAGCAGTGAAAAGTGAAGGTGAAAACAGAGAGACAGAGGCTGTGGCCAGCACCTCAACTGTACACATGGAAACACCATCTGATGTAGAGGACTGTGGAACATCACAACCAACTAGTGGTGCCCAGCTCCTCTCTCCACACTGTTCTCAATCTGACGCCACTGAAGACAGTGATGAGCAGGAGGAGACCAGGGAAGGTCAGTCTGTTGTAAACACACTGGATTCACACAAGACACAAAATGTGGAAGGACAAACGTTGTCTGTAAGCCACAAGCTGTCCCAGGACCCAGGTATGAGGAGGACTCATACAGGGAATAAGCTTTACTTCCCCTTTACTTGTACAGTTTGTGGCAAAGTATGTCATAGACGTTGTGAACTTAAAGTACACATGAGAACTCATACAGGGGAAAAGCCCTTTACTTGTACTATTTGTGGTAAAGGCTGTAGTCATAAATGTAATCTGAAATCACACATGCAGACTCATACAGGGGAAAAACCCTTTATATGTAATGTTTGTGGTAAAGGATGTATTCGAAGTGATCAACTTAAAGTACACATGAGGACTCATACAGGGGAAAAACCCATTGTATGTACAGTTTGTGGTAAAGGCTGTGTTCACAAGGGTGAGCTAAAAGCACACATGAGGACTCATACAGGGGAAAAACCCTTTACATGTATTGTTTGTGGTAAAGGCTGTAGTCAAAAAGGGCATCTGAAAGTACACATGATGGCTCATACAGGGGAAAAACCCTTTAAATGTACTGTTTGTGGTAAAGGCTGTAGTCAAAAGGGTGAGCTAAAAGAACACCTGTGGACTCATACAGGGGAAAGGCCCTTTACTTGTACTGTTTGTGGTAAAGGATGTATTCATAGTGGTTATCTGAAAATACACATGAGGACTCATACAGGGGAAAAACCCTTTAAATGTACTGTTTGTGGTAAAGGCTGTAGTCAAACAGGTGAGCTAAAAGTACACATGCGGACTCATACAGGGGGAAACCCCTTTACATGTGCTGTTTGTGGTAAACACTGTGGTTCAAGTGGTGAGCTAAAAAAGCATATGAGAACTCATACAGGGTAAAAAAAGAAAGACAAAAAAGCCTTTTTGCTTGTATAGTTTTTGGTAAAGACTGTAGTCATAGTGGTGATCTAAAAATAAAAGCATGAGGACTACAGGGTGTTATGACGCTCTTTGTTTAGGGTAAGTATCGCAACATAATTCAAGTAATTCATAATTCAATCCTAACTCCAAACAGTGACTGTGTATTAATTATGTTCCCTTCGGAAAGGATCCCTTTGGTTTATATATATATATATATATATATATATATTTTTTTTTTTTTTTTTTTTTTTTTTTTGCTGTAAATTCTTTTCATGTAAATCTAATTATTTCTGTTAAAAATGTACTTGTACTGTTCAAAATGGGGTCTCTGCTTGGTGGTCAGTAATAGGGAACGTTTTAGGATGCAACATCCAGCTGTGTGTGTGATTCTTCTCCCTCTTTTTTTTGGCTCTTTTTGATTGGTTGGGATACACATGTTTTTGTTTTTGTTGTGTAGGTGAAGAAGAGTGCCTGCCTTATGAAAGTGGGTATTTTGTCAGTTTCTGTTGGGAAATAAAAGCTATTCATCTGATTGAGGAAAGACATCTCTGCCTCTGATTACTATGGCGGCAGTATTAGCATCAAATAATGGGTTTGGTGGTCGGAAAAGAAGAAACAATAGAAGGATTGTGGACTACTTTTCAACAATCCATCTGAAAGGACAACGATACACCTGACGGGAGAGATATGAGACACCCGAATCTTAGCATGCTGCTATTTTTGCAATGACAAGCTAACGGCATTCCTTTTAAAGTTTTCCATAACATCTGGCGCTAGCTAGATCAAAAGTTGATTTACCCCTAAACTGCTGCTTTTTTTTTGTATATCATCATTATTATATAATTAGAGAAGTCATTAGGTCAGTCACGCTCTAACATTTACACGTTTATCTATTCACCCGCTTCAGCGACTGATCGAAACTTTCACATGGCATTGACCATTAGCATTATACACATGGTGACGGAGCCCTATTTTAATTTTTCCCAAATTCAAGCTGTTTATTAGCGTTTTCTTCACTTCTGTTCAACTCCAAAGCCTTTTGTCAAGGTTACGGTCCGTTCCTCCAGGCCATGGGATCTGTAGCCCCACACACACCAAAACTTAGGAATGTGCATGAGCTCTCTTTCTTTCTCTCTCTCTCTCTCTCTCTCTCGCACTCGCACTCGCACACACACACACACACACACACACACACACACACACACACACACACAGAAATGTGCATGGTGGGGGAGAAGTGACTTTACATGGCAGGTTCGTTACCATGTGTGTGTAAGCCTGTCTGTGTCCACCGTTACATGGGTCGCACACGTGGGTACGTGGGTTGCATGCATGCGCGGGTCACGCATGCACCGGGTGCTTTTGATGTGTTTAAACTGTCTCATCTTCCAACAGGTATGGAAAACTATGTGGAGCAAGCGCATACATCCCCATACTTCTATTCAGCTAATTATGCTCCTAAATTATTTGTATCCATCATAAATATACACTCCTCCTTGGGCTGCTCCTTACATTATGATGCTCCCATATTTTCTCACGCACGCACCAGTTACAGTTACTATCACCATAATAGTCTAGTAGCCAGAAATTGAACCCGGACATTTTGAGTACCCTAAAGTTTTATGTTAGAAATTTTGAGTATGGGTCCCCAGCAGTTAAAAACTGCCGGATGCTAACTTGCATATGTTGGGCAATTTTCATAATTAGCATAATTAGCTTTAATTAGCATAATCACCTATAATAATGAAAAATATGTCAAAAACCGATTTGCCGATTTGAACAATATTGGAGTGGTTTTGGGGGTTATTGAGGATGCTGAAACTATTTCTGACATTTTCTAAATTCAAAATGGCCGTTTAAAACCGGATATGGCCATATTACCAACTTAAATTGGGATGATGTTGATACTTTTTTGTTGATTTTCCAAATGATGAAGTGACTATTTTTGATAGGCTATTGTGGCAGTCATTGTTCTAATAATTTGTGTGGATTGTCTATATTTTGCTTTTGAAATGCAGATAATCTATAAGCATATGAATAACCACATTTATAATTTAATTCATAATCAAAATCAACAAAAGAAGTATCAAAATCATCCCAATTTAAGTTGGTATATGGCCATTTCCTGTTTAAAACGGCCGTTTTGAATTTAGAAAATGTCAGAAATGGATTCAGCATCCTCAATAACCCCCAAAACCACTCCAATATTGTTCAAATCGTCCAATCAGTTTTTGACATATTTTCCATTATTATAGGTGATTATGCTAATTTAATCGAATTATGCTAATTATGAAAATTGCCCAACATATGCAAGTTAGCATCCGGCAGTTTCTATCTGCTGGGGACCCATACTCAACATTTCTAACATAAAACTTTAGGGTACTCGAAATGTCCGGGTTCACAATGGGGCTCTATGGGCTGGCTACTGGACTATAACCCACACTCTGCACATATTTTGGAGCACATATCTTCGCACGGTAAGGTCTAGTTATTATTATTGGCTGATATATCATCAGCCAATAATCATGATAAACCATGACCCTCGAGTGTAATATTGCGAATTTGAGATTATACAACAGTTGGCCTTAAAAAAAAGAACACGTCAACTACTTCATTGTAATTGAGATATTCGATTCGTAAATGTTTAATGCCAGATTCTGCTTAAATGTGCATCCCAATGCCAAGACAGCCCATATCTGTGTGGCTGTGTCTACAGACATGGGTCTCCATATATGGGCATAAAAGCAATTGTATATATGATGTCAGATGTCATAGATGTCATAGGACTTTCACATAATGAACTAGAAAAAGTGCTCTTCCGAGCACAGGTCTCCACCAGCCACGCGTCCTGGTGGTGCTATAATAAGCCAATGTAAAAATGGTGGCATGTGTTCTTCACCAATCTTAGGCCTTTCATGGCGCCACCATGAGGCTGATTTGAACATTTTGTAGTGTAATTTCTTCCTTGGCCTTTTGCGAATGTGCGTGCACAATTTCATTACAATTGCACGCTGTGTTTGATTTGAGGCATTTTGTTTGAAACGGATCAATCCTGCAAAGTTTTGAGGCCAATCTTAGCCAATCAGGATGGAATATTTAATACAGGACAGATCCGTCTTGATCATATGACTATAGAGATAATGTGTACTGATTTGTGTTCATTTTGGGTAAAATCTGAAGGAGTAATATCCTAAAATGTGTCTTACATAAGTCGGCCTCCAGGTGGCGCTATAAAAGGCAAGGAAAGGGTTTTTCCTTGGCCTATAGGGAGTGCGCTTACAAAGTTTGAAACTGATCAGTGGAGTTATAGGTAAAACCATGAATTGGCCTGTTATAGCGCCACCATGAGGCTGATTTCAAAAATTTGAAGTGGCATTTCTCTGCGTTTGTGATTTGAGGCATTTTGTCCAAAACGGACCAATCTTACAAACTTTGAAAGCCAATCTCAGCCAATCAGGATGGAATATGGACAATCAGAGAGATCCATGTCGATCACATGACTGTAGGGATACTGTGTACCGATTTGCGTGATTTTTGGACAAAATCTGTAGGAGTACTGGCCAAAAGGTAGTTTTGCACAAATTGGCCTCCTGGTGGCGCTAGAACAGGCCCATGTGAAAAATGTGGGGCAGAGATTCTGAATTGGCATCCAGGGAGTGGATAGTTAGAAACTGATCGGTGGAGTTATAGGTAAAACCACAAATCGGCCTGTTATAGCGCCACCATGAGGGCCATTTGAAAAATTTGGGGCAGAGGTTCTGAATTGGCGTCCAGGGAGTGTGTGTGCTCATTTTGGCAGCGACCGGGCCAACGGCGCCGGAGATTAGCTGTACACAAACTGGGAGGACGAATCGGCCTGTTATAGCGCCACCATGAGGGCCATTTGAAAAATTTGGGGCAGAGGTTCTGAATTGGCATCCAGGGAGTGTGTGTGCTCATTTTGGCAGCGACCGGGCCAACGGCGCCGGAGATTAGCTGTACACAAACTCGGAGGACGAATCGGCATGTTTGAATCGGCCTGTTATAGCGCCACCATGAGGGCCATTTGAAAAATTTGGGGCAGAGGTTCTGAATTGGCATCCAGGGAGTGTGTGTACTCATTTTGGCAGCGACCGGGCCAACGGCGCCAGAGATTAGCTGTACACAAACTCGGAGGACGGACGGACGGACGGACGGACGGACGGACGGATCACGGACAGGGGCGAAAACATACTCTTCCCCCTGCCTTCGGCTGGTGGAGACAATAACTGAGTAAGCATGTTTGGGCTCTCACAGCATATCTTCATATACTGTAGTACATGGATGCGTACCAGGGGTCTACATATATGGGTAGCTGGTCCGATCACTAGAGTTCCCTGAACTCAATATTAAGCCCATATCTACTGTAACATGACTTCATATGAGAATGCCCGCAGTTTATTCTGGTCCGATATAGTCACATCACAGGATGACAGGCGAGGTCGCATGTCACCCTGAGGCGTCTTACTAGTACTCTGGTGTGTGTGTGTGCGCGTGTGTGTGTGTGTGCACTTCGCTTTTGGCCTAAAAATTATGATCGATTTAGATTTTATTTTTTATTTTTTTGTGAATAAAGTCCATACCATAGACAAAGAAAGATTCCTTGTGGATAATTAATAAATGACAACATCAGAGAGAAATTACCGTATTTTCCGGACTATAATGCGCACTTAAAAGCCTTTAATTTTCTCAAAAAACTACAGTGCGCCTTATAGTCCAGTGCGCCTTATATATGGATTCATTGACATTGACATTCCCTTTAGCACAGCTCCATCTGTTTGTTGCATAACGCAACGGTAGCGTCTATTATGTGCGCCTTATAGTCAGGTGCGCCTTATATTTGAAAACAGTTTGAAAATAGACCATTCATTGACAGTGCGCCTTATAGTCAGGTGCGCCTTATAGTCCAGAAAATACTCTACATTAATTTGGCGTCGGCTTATTATATTGTAGAACCTTGTTGTGTTTTAGGAGGACCGGGCTGTGGACTTTTTGCCCCGCTCAGGGCTCTAATGAGCAAGATCCGTACCAGAATGATCTGATTTTGATTAAAAATCTATTAATCGCCCAGCCCATGAGGAATAATTAGTTACAACTACAACCTCATAGCCAAAAGTAATTATATATATATATACATAATTATGTTATGTTCACATATCTAATGAATGGAGAGGCTTTGAAAGGATTGGAATCACTCTGCTTCAGGAAGGTTCGAGAAATAATGAGAGAAGTTGATGAGAGACCAGAATGCATGAGTCTTCATCCTGGAATGGAGCCTGTTTGTTTGAACATGTACACATTACAGGAGGCAATGATTGCATACCGATTAGACTGGGGGGAACCTCCAGGACAAGTAACACGTGGAGGACTGCATAGGTAGGTTCTTATAAATGTTATTGAACTTTAAAAGTAAAGTTAGATCAAAAGTTTAAGTCCTTTGACAATAATGTGGGGACAACACCCCACTTGAAACTGTTTGGCCTTGAGCATGTGAATATTACACCTTATTTGCTTATCAACCGATTTGTAAATAGCCATAATGCACCTATTGTTTCTCGTTCAAAATGTGAGAAACACTCTAGGACAATGGAGGGGCAGGGCATTCAAGATACACACGCTATGTTCTCAATCTTTTGGCTTGCTTAATAACATTATATAACAGATTGAATGAAAAAAAACATTCATATTCGAAATGTACAATGTATTATTACCATAACATAATATACATTTTACAAAAGCGTTTTTGTGAATGAAAACATCTTTTCTTAATTTTTCACTTTTATTTTGCAAAAAAGAAATGCAACAACAAAATTCTAATACTCTGTTTTCTTGTCAGATATTACAGATACATGGCCTATGGGAGGTTCATTAGCTGGTGCTACGGGTATCTTGGAATATGCGTGAGAAAGCCTATTCCTGCTTGTTTGAATCGCATTCATGCTGAATATCCTAAAGATGAATCAAAACCAACAAAGGGTCAAACTCTTTTTGGAGCTGTGTGAAGCACAGGCTCCCTATACGTGGCCGTGTGGGTCTGTCTGTGTGTGTGTGTGTGTGTATGTAGCCTGAACTTCCTAAACTTCGGCACGCCACTAGTCCCACAGTTTTGCCACCACACACTCGCGCCATATGTCAAATCGACCGGCTTACTCGGGAATCGTGGGCTATTACTTTTCTAAGAGAAAGGTTCTATAGTTTAATTGAAATTAATTTATTAGTGAATTAATTTTCCCCATTGACTTATAATGGGAATTGCAAAAACTCACATTCAATTATTTGTCTCTCGCAAACCATAGGGGCTAGAGTTTCAAGACTTGGAGAGGAGGTTCATAATGATTTCAAGGATTAAATAAAAAAAAATTGTGTCATTTGGCCGCATGGTGGCGCCATAACACCCCACTTTACGTTTTGGCCTGTAACTCTTGAACCGTAGGTCGGAAAATTAAAAATATTTTTTCCCTGGATTCCTTGGGTCATGACGCATCTCCCCATATAGGCCACGCCCATTTGCGCCATGATAGATTTTCCGCCATCTTGAATTTTCTCCAAAACACACTTTTTGCTCCTTTTCCTACATATTTTCTTCAAATGTCACAAAAATCGGTACACATGATCCACACACACACACACACACACACACACACACACACACACACACACACACACACACACACACACACACAGCTCCACTTCACACGGGTGTGATTTTTTCTGCTATACCACCAAAATGTGGAAAGCCTTACCGAAGGCCATAAAGGAGTGTGGATCACTAGCATCCTTTAAAATTGCCCTGAAAAACCACTTACAGGCAGCAGCCGTTCGCAACTGGTAAAAAAAACTAACCTAGCCCAACCCTACCCTCCCCTGCCCCTTCTTTGTATACTTACTTACTTACTGTTTAGACTCTTTTTTTTTGTTCTCTCATTTTTCTTTTCTTTATATATCTACTGCATAGTACTGTGTTCTATTCGTCTGTCATTCAATGTTATATGAGATACTTAAATGGTTTCCTGTGGAAATAAGCTTAGTCTTTTCATGGATCTCCTTTTAGTAGACCTTGTACCAGTGAACTGTACCGTCATGAAACTGTACCTTTTCCTATGCAAACTTCTAATAAAGTCTTGAATCAATCAATCAAAGGTATTATTGATTGAAGTATTTATTCACATTTTGCTTAGGGCAATTTACAGTTTCATGACAGTGAGTACAGTTCACTGTGTCCACTGTCCAGGCGAAGAATACTGGTATGTCGGGTTCAGGAGATGGGTGATTGACTGACGGACGCTCGATTGAATCTGGAGGCATGCTCAGCGATGTCCTCTCGTCTTTACATGACAAAACCCATTTAGGCCTGAACACATTATGACGCAATATTTTATGCTTTAAATATAAAAAAATCACAACCGTGTGAAGTGGAGCTGTGTGTGTGTGTGTGTGTGTGTGTGTGTGTGTGTGTGTGTGTGTGTGTGTGTGTGTGTGTGTGTGTGGATCATGTGTACCGATTTTTGTGACATTTGAAGAAAATATGTAGGAAAAGGAGCAAAAAGTGTGTTTTGGAGAAAATTCAAGATGGCGGAAAATCTATCATGGCGCAAATGGGCGTGGCCTATATGGGGAGATGCGTCATGACCCAAGGAATCCAGGGAAAAAATATTTTTAATTTTCCGACCTACGGTTCAAGAGTTACAGGCCAAAACGTAAAGTGGGGTGTTATGGCGCCACCATGCGGCCAAATGACACAAGTATTTTTTATTTAATCCTTGAAATCATTATGAACCTCCTCTCCAAGTCTTGAAACTCTAGCCCCTATGGTTTGCGAGAGACAAATAATTGAATGTGAGTTTTTGCAATTCCCATTATAAGTCAATGGGGAAAATTAATTCACTAATAAATTAATATCAATTAAACTATAGAACCTTTCTCTTAGAAAAGTAATAGCCCACGATTCCCGAGTAAGCCGGTCGATTTGACATATGGCGTGAGTGTGTGGTGGCAAAACTGTGGGACTAGTGGCGTGCCGAAGTTTAGGAAGTTCAGGCTACATACAGACACACAGACAGACACACACACAGACACACACACACACAGACCCACACAGCCACGTATAGGGAGCCTGTGCTTCACACAGCTCCAAAAATAGCAGATATACAAGCTCACAGCGCGGCACCGAGTGCCACTCTGCGAGCTTGTAGATCTGCTATTTTTGAAAAATTGTGAAAATTAGAATTTTGACACGAAGTGTCTTTTGAATCCTTCTAAGATTTTTGGAAAAAAAACGATGTTTCTATGTCAGCAATCTGGCCAGCCATCGTCAAAGAAAAGGTCCTTTTCACTTAACTGGAGCTCAGTTAGTATGTTCTTGAGAGACTACTGTGTCAGTGGTGCTCAAACCTTTTTATGTGAAGGACCCCCAAACTGATATTTATTTGGCCACGGACCCCCATTTCAAAATATCTAGTTCCAGGGACCACCCAGAAGCAAAATTTGAGTTACAAACATTCGCTTTGAAAATACATATAGTCAAAGATTTGCACACATTTTCACTTCATTTCACTTTTTCAAAAATAGCAGATCTACAAGCTTGCAAGTGCCGCGCTGTGAGCTTGTATATCAGCTATTTTTTAATAGTTAAAGCATCCACAAATGTTAGGCCTAAATGGGTTAATTGTCACTCAAATAATTGCGATTAACAAACAATTTAATTGTGTTTTTGTCGTTGACAATTACATTTCTGTTTGGCTTTTAGGCTTTGCAGTTGCACATGGTAGATATATATACAAAGAAATTACTTACTTATTTGACACCTTTATACTTAAAAAAGAACATAGTGGAAATAGCCGTTCTACAAGCTTGTAGATCTGCTATTTTCACCATTTTTTACTTAAACGATTATGAAAAATAATCGCGATTATGTCAAATAATTGCGATTAGACGATTATGTAATAATTGTGACAGCCCTAACTGGTAGCACAGGTCCTCAGGAATGACAATTGTCCTGAACTCCTCCAAGTATGGTGTTGGGTCAGACATTACTTTGTCAAAGATGAGGGACATCGGGTCAGCCACATAATCTTTGAAATATAAGTTCACATATTCTGTGTCAGATAAATGCCACAAATAAGCCACTTTTAGGTAATAATTGTATTTTATACACCAAGTTACTTTCTTTTCTATAAATAGTGTGTGTGTGTGTGTGTGTGTGTGTGTGTGTGTGTGTGTGTGTGTGTGTGTGTGTGTGTGTTTTAATGCTGCTTCAGAAATGTGCAATACTATTAATGTTTACTTTGTAGTTGTGCACATTTTTTGAAAATGATTCTATCATGTGTGTTTTGTTTGACTAAGCTGCTTCACAAAAGTGCAATAGTATTGATGTTGACTTTGTATTCGGGCACATTTTTGTTTTTTGTTATTTTTGTTCAATAAAAAATCTTACAGAACGTGGAATCTGGCTTCACATCTTTCACTCGGGCTTCTCCTTTCCTGTATTTTGGGAAGTAAAGCTAACCAAATACAATACCAATACAAATATTAAAAGAAAAAAATGCTTTCCATCACGTCCTGTTTTTGGTGGCGGGTCTGAATTCTCATTGTAATGCAGTGTATATACCGTAGGTAGAGTCTGTCAGTAGATCAAAATGTGTAAAATGTGTAAAAAAAAAAAAAAAAAAAAAAAAAAAAATATATATATATATATATAGCCTGGATGGACAGCTGTCGCAGCATGTCAAGCTGAGATCTTTTCCAGGTGTGGATTATGGCAGGCTCAATGAAACTTTTTGCATGCCGTAGAAAAAGGTATTATGCAAATGCAGCTGCAAGTTCATTGCCTTGAATAGAGGTCTTCACAGGGGCCTCGACCCGAAATTACCCGAGGATCCGAGAGACCCGCACAGGGTTCGTCAGTGTTTTATCATAATCACTCGGAGCCGGGTCGGAATGGCCGCATTTCCCTCGGAACACAGGGCTGTCTATCACTTTGTGTATTACGGAGTGGGCCCGAGAGGACCCGTAGGCCTACTGTGTGTGTGACGTGTGTGTACTTTCAGCTTTTTTTGCAAACTGTTAATAAAGCAATCAATCAATGTGTGTGTTTGTGCGCTGGCGTGCGCTGCTGCACTCTAATCAGGATAAGGAACGAACTGAAGTTAGCCACGAGCCAGCGAACTGTGAGATGATTATGCTGGTCGAGGATCAGATAACAGCGGGGAAAAAAGAGCTTGGTACGTGCGTAATGCATGCATGATGTGTATTGCTATTCCTGCTGCTGCCAGGCTGATGAGAAAGCACAACCAAGCATAAAGTACAACCATAACAAACAAACCGAAAATTACTTAACTATGTACATAGCCTAAAAGCATTCCTTTCTCCCTGGCTTTTGTTTTGTTTCGATTCCTTGGCAGCCTTCTTCTGCCTGTCAATCAGTTAATAGTGCACGGCTGCAATGAGTGAGACCTCGGCACATGAAAGACAGAGCCTGGCACGCACAACTAAGGGGATTTATAATCATTAAATGGTCGGGTCTCTCGGAACCTCGGAAATAAACGGGTTACGGTCTGTAAAAAAATAAAGAATCGGACGAGACCGTTACGGGGCCACTCGATCGGGTTTGGTTTTGTAATTTGATTGTTATTTCGGAACAGGTCGGAATCGGATTAAATTTGACGGTCCATTTCGATTTCTGACCCGTTTTTTGGACCTGTGAAGACCTCTAGCCTTGAATACCTGTAGAAAGACAAACTTGAATAGTAAATGGATGAGTAAAATGTACTAGCGTCCAGCCAACATGTTTCATCTCCACTTCTTCTGTGAATGGCCGTCGGCTTCTTGTTACATTCCACGCTACTTTGAATGATGCTTCTGTGACTCGGTCACACTTTCCTTACGTTTAACATTGTCACGTTTCATGACAGCGATTGGCATATGAGGCACGCTGGCTTGTTTTTTACCTCCACAAATCTTCCCATTTTTGTTGAAAGACTCTGCAATCTTTCTTTTATTGGCCCATGTTTGTTGACAGACCCGGCGAGAGTAGACCACCCTGTTTCTCTGCGCGCTGTCACTGTGATTGCACTTCCTCGTACGCGGTGTTTGTTGTGTGCCGGGCACGTGGCTTTACAAGTCCTCACCACGTCACGCATGCAACGCTTGTGGGCTTGTAAATCGTCTATTAGTCCATGGGGCATACGAGACGTCGGTATCGGAAAGGTGGCAAAGGTTATCATGCATTTTTGAAAAGCTCTATATCTGTAGATTATATTTTGGTATGATAACCCTTTTAGTGTGGTATGCTATGTCCAAAATACAGCTCCTGTAGGATTTTTGTGCCAAAATTGATTTTTCTGCAGATTTTGGTTCTATAGGGTCCAAACTATCAGAAAATGACGGGGGTCAAATTTTCCGACCCCTCCCTCATTTCCTGGGGGCGGGTCACTTCAGTTTTGGCCCTATTCGGCTATGTATTCCCAATTTCCCATAGTATTTTTTGCTAAAATTGATTTGTTTGCTGTTTTGGCTTCTATAGGGACCAAACTATCAGAAAACTACGGGGGTCACATTTTCAGACCCCTCCCTCATTTCCTGGGGGCGGGTCACTTCAGTTTTGGCCCTATTCGGCTATGTATTCCCAATTTCCCATAGTATTTTTTGCTAAAATTGATTTGTTTGCTGTTTTGGCTTCTATAGGGACCAAACTATCAGAAGATTACGGGGGTCACATTTTCAGACCCCTCCCTCATTTCCTGGGGCCGGGTCAATTCAGTGTTGGCCCTATTCAGCTATGCATTCCCAATTTCCCATAGGAATTTTTTGCAAAAATTGTTTTGTTTGCTGTTTTGGCTTCCATAGGGAACAAACTATCAGAAAATAACGGGGTTGAAATTTTCAGACCCTGCCCTCATTTCCTGGGGGCGGGTCACAGTTTTGGCCCTATTCAGCTATGCATTCCAATTTCCCATAGGATTTTTTTTTTTGCTAAAATTGTTTTGTTTGCTGTTTAGGCTTCTATGGGGACCAAACTATCAGAAAATGACAGGGTTCAAATTTTCATACCCCTCCCCCATTTCCTGAGGCGGGGAGGGGGGGTTTCAGTTTTGGCCCTATTCGGCTCTATATTCCCATAGATTTTTGAGCGGTGCTAACCGCTCCTATAGACCGCTTTTTTACCAAAACCATGATGTCACAAATGATGATGACATGAGTCCGCTAGACCAATGAAACACTTCGATTCTGTTGATCTGTCCATGATGTCATAGTCACATAGGCACCCGATTGGTTAACTCTGATTTAGAACGCGTTTAGGCCGCGTAAAATACGTCATAACGCGTTTAGGCCGCCTAGATACGTCATAAAAAATTATTGAGCGGTGCTAACCTTGAATTTCAAAATTGTATTAGATGAATATTCACTTATAAGCGATAAAATAACCACACTTTTAGACAGACTGTGGAAGATCTTACAGGTTATAAATGATAGCCAACTAATACAATTTTAAAATACAAATAAACACAATATCCACTGGGTATCCACTGATTGCCCAGTTCTTCGGGCTCTTCGGGCCCAGCTCTTCTTGAAAGATTCAGTCAAGTCAGTGGTCTTGAACATAGCTGACAGTTGTTGTACTTGGCTGACAGCTGTTGTACTTGGTTGTACAGCTGTTGCTGCAAGGTCTGTGGTTCCAAAAAATGTAAAATACAAATAAACAGCTTTTGGAAAAAAAGATTATGCTGTCACTAATGAGGGTAACATGAGTTAACTAGACCAAATGTTCCGCCCCAGGATAACGGATGATTCTTTGGTCAAATACTTCGGCTTTGCCGAAATAATTAGTATAGGGTCATAAACAAAAATCTAGAGGAAAATAAGGTCCCTTATTATAGATACAAAAATATCTGTGACAGATATTTTCTTTTATCTGTATCTTACCATCCACTTGAATGGAGAAAGATATTTTTGTATCTGTTTATCTGGCCCAGTGGGAATGAGCCTTAAGGGAGGACATAGATAACAGTGATCATGAATAGATCCTGTATTTGACTAGAATAATAACAGGTCAGAAGTATAAATGCTACCCCATCCTCCTCACTTGAACTGTTCCTACCTAAACTATTGAATATCCTCAGAATATACTGTGAAGTTGTGTATAAAGTACTGTAAAGTACTCCCCCCAGGATATGAGGGAGGGGTCTGAAAATTGGAACCCTGTCATTTTGTGATAGTTTGGTCCCTATAGAAGCCAAAAAGCCAAAAATCAATTTTAGCAAAATACTCCTATGGGAATACATAGGTGAATAGGGCCAAAACTGAAGTGACCCCCCCTTGGAAATGAGGGAGGGGTCTGAAAATGTCTACCCCGTCATTTTCTGATAGTTTGGTCCCTATAGAAGCCAAAACAACAAAAGATAAAATATATTTTAGCAAAACAATCCTATGGGAGATTGGGAAAACATAGCCGAATAGGGCCAAAACTGAAGTGACCCGCCCCCAGGAAATGAGGGAGGGGTCTAAAAATTTGACCCCCATTATTTTCTGATAGTTTGGTCCCTATAGAAGCCAAAACAGCAAACAAATCATTTTTTTTGCAGAAAACTCCTCTGGGAAATTGGGAAAACATAGCTGAATAGGGCCAAAACTGAAGTGACCCTCCTCCAGGAAATGAGGGAGGGGTCTGAAAATTTAACCCCCATCATTTTCTGATAGTTTGGTCCCTATAGAAGCCAAAACAGCAAAAAAGGCCATTTGGGCAAAAAAATCCTATGGGAATTGGGAAAACAAGGCCGAAAAGGGCCAAAACTGAAGTGACCTGCCCCCAGGAAATGAGGGAGGGGTCTGAAAATTTGACCCCCGTCATTTTCTGATAGTTTGGTCCCTATAGAAGCCAAAACAGCAAAAAAATCAATTTTGGCAAAAAATTCCTACAGGAATACATAGCATACCGCACTATTTCTGAGACACAGCTAAATTGGTGTTATCAGCCGCAAGAGTTGGTGTCCCATTAACTTTACATTACAGGGGAAAAAAAGCAAAAAATTAATCTGCTTTAAGTAACATATGAGGGGTCAAACTAGGGGGTTTTCATGATTCTAAATCCATTGCAAACATCTGTTTTGCATAAAAAAACATTCATTGGGCTAAAACGGCCCCACAAAAGTGATGTGATGACTCATCACTTTTCATCACTAAACCATAGTCTTGTGGGGCAGTTTTTTAGCCCAAGGAATGTTTTTTGTGCAAAACAGATGCTTGCAATGGATTCAGAATCATGAAAAAACCCTAGTTTGACCCCTCATATGCTACTTAAAGCAGATTATTTTTTTGCTTTTTTTGTTCCTGTAATGTAGGGTTAATGGGACACCAACTCTAGCGGCTGATAACACCAATTTATCTGTCTCAGAAAGGGTTATCATACCAAATTATAATCTACAGATATAGAGTTTTTCAAAAATGCATGATAACCTTTGCCACCTTTCCGATACCGACATCTCGTATGGCCCATGGACTATATGTTTCAAGCGGAACATTGTTGTGCAACTAAGTATAAATCAGACATCAACACAACACACCCATGCACTTCTGGTTCATGGGTCAAACACTGCATACGCATGATCGCCCTCTTGAGGAGATTGTTTAAAATGATTTATTCACACTGAGCAAAGCTGCAAAATACTGTAGAAACTGCTGTATTTTGTTGGATACCGAACCGTACTGTAAAATCTCAAATCGTCCACTGTACCAAGTCATCAGAGACACATAATTCCCACAGATCATAACCACCCAAGGAGAGTTTGAAGACATGACCAATGATGAAAAACTCCAATACCTTCTGGGTGAAGTAAAAAAAAATGTGCAAACACAGCAGCAAGATTTGTGAGCTGCTGTGATAGGAGGAGAAGGATATCAAATGGAACCCAACCACATTAAAAACCATTGTAGGCCTATATATCCCTGCTCTGCCTGCACGTAACCTTGATGCATGAAAACAATTACACTCTTTTCACCTGTACATATTGTGTTCCGATTGTATTGTATTGTATTGTATTGTATTGTATTGTTGCGACCGTAGGTCGCATTTACTACCAAAACCTCCACCGGCTGTCCGTCCGTCCGTCCGTCAGTGAGTGAGTGAGTCAGTCACACGTCACACGTCACACGTCACACGTCACACTTTTGCCCTGCTCATATCTCCACAACCGTTGCCCCCATCCATGACACATTTTGCACACACACTCCTTACCTGCCAAACTACAACCTCCAAGGACCCCCGGAGCTCCAGGGACCCCCAGGTCTCGGGGGACCCCCAGGTGTAAAAAATGACCAAATGTGCAAAAATGACCAAATGACCACCCCAACGGGGCTGCTCACGGGGAATTCCTGGGGACCACCCACTCCTGGTGCTCCAGAACGGATGCAAAAGTGGTGGCGCCCCCAGTGGAGGACCCCCTCCACTGCAGCTCACATAAAATGCCGTAACTCGGGCTAGGAGCGTCCGGGAGAGCCGGGGCCGGTACCTATTCGTCCGCCAAGGCAACGCGGAGACCCCACCCCTCATTTCTCACATGGCCCTCTTCTAGCGCCACCTTCAGGCCGATTTTTAAAACACATTTTTGGACACTGCTCCTACAGTTTTTGCCCTAAAATCACGCAAATCGCTACACAGTATGTCTACACTCATCCCATCAACATGAATCTGTCCCATATAGCGCCACCTTCAGGCCGATTTTTAAAAACACATTTTTGGACACTGCTCCTCCAGATTTTGCCCTAAAATCACGAAAATCACTACACAGCATGTCTACACTCATGTCATCAACATGGATCAGGAAGATTTTGGAAAAACAAATTTTTGCCCTATTTGTGGAGATAAGCGACCGTTAGGGAGTCTTACTGGTATTGTATTGAATTGTATTGTATTGTATTGTATTGTATTGTATTGTATTGTATTGTGTACACTTCTGCTTTGGCACTGTAAACGTATGTTTTCTCATGACAATAAAGCCCTTTGAATTTAATTGAATTGAATGGGCAATCTGGCTAACCATCATCAAATAAAATGGAACGCCCTGTCTGTTTTGTTCCTTTATCTGCAAGATAAGTCTGATCTTGAGAGATTAGTGTGACCAATCAAAATGATGCTAGCCCCTCATTTGGAGCAGATAAAAAGACAGCACAGACAGACAGCATCACAGACACACACGCACAGCACACACTTCATAGAAGAACCCAACCGAAGATCCAGTGACACAGAGACCACCTTTGCCTGACATGCTGCTGGTTGCTCAACTCCTATGCCTGCTGGGCCTGGCCCTGGGTAACAGTATTCCAGCCAAACAGAGCGGTAAGGCTCCATTTGTTTCCTATAAACTATATAAATCGTTTAGCTGGGGACCCCCTGGTGCGCCCCTTTGACATTCCCCTGCCACATGCTTCCAAATGGTTGCATTTCGTATCTCATATAGCCTACCTGTTGTCTATTTATGCAGTATAGGCCTATGGACCGTTTTCCTGAGCACTATCCCCTGTATAGTATGGGGCCTTAGGAGGATACAATGGTAATTTCGTGCAAATCAGTCTAAAACTGCCACATTTTGCGCAGATGTAGCCCAGAGCATGCCCTAATGATTTAGCTAGGGCACCCGAGTCAGCGACCTTCGGGGTCGCCACAACGGCCAAATCAAGTTGGGCTCCAATCAACACTTTACTACAGGAAGAAAATACCCAGAAAGAAATCTGCTTTAATAGGATGTGAGTGGTCTAACTAGGGCTTTGTCATGATTCTCAATCCATTGCAAACATTTGTTTTGCACAAAAACATTCCTTGGGCTAAAAATGGCCCTCACAAAACTGAAAAAGTGATGACTTATTACTAAACTATCGTTTACGAGAGGTTGACTTATTTATGATTGACATATAGAGTGCATTTGGAAATGTGCACCGGGTGTGTGCTCAGTTTAGGAAATGCAGTTGGTTTATTACTTAGTTTCTTGTGTTATGTTTAGTGTTGCCCGATCCCGATCACGTGATCGGATCGGCCGCCGATATGGCCGTTTTTATAAGATCGGAGATCGGGAAAAAAATATCGAAAAAAAAAAAATCTTTTTTTTTTTTTTTCCAAAAAAAATATTTTCTGGGAGTACTGAAAGTTACAGGTAAGGCGAATGCGACATGAAATGTAAGCTTACCATACTCACAGTAATCCTTAATCATTTTCAATCATATTCAAGGGCTTTTGGAGAAATGAGACAGACAGAGCACTGCAGAGGGAAGGTGATTGTGTCAGACTCTGTGTCCAGCTGGCAGCTGATGCCAATAAGTAGTAATTGGCCCCTTGTTAATGGATCAAAGGAAGGCAATTATGTCTCTCTGCACTGTCAACTATAGCTGCTACAGATGCATACTTTTCAAGCAGACTGGTTAATTGGTTCTTAATTTATTTTGTTTCAACTTTAAAAATGGCCAATGTTTTACCAGTTTTTATATAGTTTGTTGATTATTTTGATGCTGTAATGGTCTATTTTATTTTATTTTTTGAGATATTAAACAGGTTTTAAAAGTCCTTAAATCGTGACTTCACTGCCAAATTTCAAAGGCCACACCAAAGGTCCGCTGCACAATGATTGAGAAACACTGCACTAGTAGGCCTATATCACTATACACTACTCATAAGCTTTGTTTTTAATTTGTTGATTCAGTGCTGCACTAAGTGATAGAATGAATAGATTTTTTTTTCTTAATGCCTTGCCAAAAGATCGGATCGGGAAAGATCGGGATCGAATCGGAAGCAATAATATTTGATCGGTATCGGATCGGGAGCAAAAAAACCCTGATCGGGGCATCCCTAAATAGGTTTGTACAGCAGCAGCAGTCTATCTGTAGAAACAGACCCGTTTGGGCACGTCTGCCTTCCTCAGTGTTTCAAGCTAGTATATTACAGTATATCAAAATGAAGTGAAATAGTGTAGAGCTAAGCCATAGTAAACAGTCAGCTGTGTAATAGTGAATACAATTCAGTCACAATTCATTACACTGTTATTATTTACATTCAATGCATCATAGAGTATTTGTATTTGAATGAAACATTCTACACACAATCTAATTTTCAAGTCTCCATGGGGTGAGGAAAAACAAAAAGTCCTTTTGGGGTGAAATATCCCCTGTTGCGAACACCCCAGTTTTGAAGTTGCTTTATTCAGTGTTTAGATATCTGATATTCATTTTATCAGACACACCCCCTCCTATACAAACCAATTTTGACTTCAAACTGTAATCTGTTTTTAATATAATAAAATGATTGTAAAATAAAATTAAACTACTATTGTAATTAATTTAGATCTGCGATGGCGATGGCCGACAGTCTGTGGAACCTGTGAGAAAGTCGTCGAGGACATCTACGGCATCGTGGAAAAAGGGGTATGTTGTGTGTCATGATGTGAACGCAGCGTGATGCAATCAGATGTATCTTTCTCTTTCTCTTTCTCTCATGATAATTTCTGACCCAGCACCACAAATAAGTGATGTGTGTAGCTGTCATATATACCAAAACCAGTATCGACACTGTTTTAACTGTTGGATTATTTTGATTTCTAACTGTCTTGCAGCAAACAATAGAGTTCGCAGAGGGAGTGGTGTGCGACCCTCTCCCCTTCCCTGTGGACATAGTGTGTCAAGGGTTGGTTAAGCGGTACGCGCCAAAGATCATGGAACTAGTGGAACAGAAACTTTCTCCTACCACTGTCTGTACCAAGTTGATGATCTGCAGCCGCCTCGCCTGTAAGCACTCAAACTGATTTTATGGAACCTTAAATTGATTAAAATGTAGCAAAAAATGTTTTGAGGCAAGCTCAATGAACAAGAACTGTTTTGATCATGTCATTTATATTTGATCCACACAATGGATACGTAGTGGAAAAAGTACTACAATCTTTTCTTTTTTTTTAATTAAGTAAAAGTATCAATACTGTGCTGTAGAAATACTCTATTACAGTTTACAGTTTAGGCATTTAGCAGACACTTTTAATCGAAAGCGACGCAAGATAATATGTCAGTACAGTAACAACAAACAAATGCAAAGGAATATCAATCTAGAAAAAAAGGGTTGGGGTTCCCTAACATAGGTAGACCATGCACCTAATCAGTAAAAAAACTTCTAAAATCTAAAAAATGCGATCTAGCTTTCATGTATGGTTATTGGGGGAAGGGGGAGTGTTACAGTAGTGTTATGGGTTTAGGTGGAGTCTGAAGAGGTGAGTCTTCAGTCCACGGCAGAAGCTAGAAAGTTAGTCGGCAGTTCTAAGTGCGACAGGGAGTCCATTCCACAGTTCTACAAGTAAAATTCCCGAATTCAAAATGTAAAAGTACAAAAGTATTGGCATCAAAATGTACATAAAGTACTGAAAATTAAAATACTCATTAGGCAGAATGTCCCATTTCAAGTTTTCAAATGTATGCAAATCTATTGAAAAATAGCAGATCTACAAGCTCACTATGAGTCACATTGTGATGAATTGTGAACTTGTAGATCAGCTATTTACAAATGGCCAAAATGTATACTGTAGGGCTGGAGTGCTTAAAGTGTTTTTCTTGTGTTTTCTTTTCTAATAATCAAAATCCAAGTAGGCTATCAAAGTAACTAGTTAATAAAGTTTTTAAATTATTGTACTGGAGTAAAAGTACAATATTTAGATCCGAGGTCTAGTGGAGTAAAAGTAAAAATATTGGAAATTGGAAATACTCAAGTAACTACAAATACCTCAAAATTGTACAAAAGGACAGTAGCCTACTTAAGTAAATGTACTTAGTTCCTTGCCACAGTGTGGATAGGAGAGGTTAAGCATCAGAAGCATGTATGATTGACTTGATGTTATTGCTGTGCTGATTTCAGCCCACCTTGATCATCTGTTCATGGACATGATGCAGACTTTCCGTGGGAGAGCTACGGAAGAGCTAAAGTCACCGATTGGAGGTATTATATCTTCATCATTTGGAAACTTGTTCTATTCTTTTATTATTATTATTATTATTATGTGTAGTATATCTGACCAATTAAGTGAATGAATGCACAACTGTGTGTATACAGTGAGCGCAATATGACATATAGGCCTAAAGTAGCTACAGACAGCAAAAATGGATTATAGTAAATTTACCACCATTGTTTCCGGATGGGGACCCAAATGCATTCGGGTCACTATCCGGAGTCAATGGGGGTAAATTTATTGTAGATAACCTAATAACATTTTTGGTCTTAGGAATGCGACAAAAACCAAAGAATATTATGTTACTCAAGTCTCCATGGCATGAGTAATCAATAGAAAGTCATTTTGGGGGTCAACTACACCTTTAAGTCTATCTGTAGAAACTGACTCGTTTGGGCACGTTGGCCTTCCTCAGTGTTTCAAACTAGTATATTATATCAAAATGAAGTGAAATAATGTAGAGCTAAACCATAGTAAACTCTCAGCTGTGTCTCACTAGTGAATACAATTCACTCACAATTCATTACACTGTCATTATTTACATCCAAGGCATCATATAGTATTTGTATTTGAATGAAACATTCTACACATAATCTAATTTTCAAGTCTGCATGGGGTGAGGAAAAAAAAGTCCTTTTTGGGTGAAATATCCCTTGTTGGATCATTTTATCGTCTACTCAGGCTTTTGCGAACACCCCAGTTGCTTTATTCAGTGTTTAGATATCTGATATTCATTTTATCAGACACACCCCCTCCTATACAAACCAATCTTGACTTCAAACTGTAAACTGAAAGGTTTTTAATATAATAAAATGATTGTAAAATTAAGCTACTATTGTAATTAATTTAGATCTCAGTATTGGACTGCAATGGCCGTCAGTCTGTGGAGTCTGTGACAAAGTCGTCGAGGTCATCTACGGCTTCGTGGAAAAAGGGGTATGTTGTGTGTCATGATGTGAATGCAGCATTATGCAATCATAAACTGTTATCTTTCTCTTCATGATTAGATCATTTCTGACCCAACACCACAAATAAGTGATGTGTGTAGCTGTCATATATATATATATATATATATATATATATATATATATATATATATATATATATATATATATATATATACCCAAATATCGACACTGTTGTAACTGTTGGATTGTTTTATTTTCCAACTGTCTTGCAGCAAACAATAGAGGTTGCAGAAGGACTGGTGTGCAACCTGTTCCCCTTCCCTGTGAACGCAATGTGTCAAGGGGTGGTTAAGCAGTACGCGCCACAGATCATTGAACTAGTGGAACAGAAACTTCCTCCTACCACTGTCTGTACCAAGTTGATACTCTGCAGCAAACTCTCCTGTAAGCACTCAAACTGATTTCATGGCACCTTAAATTGATTAAAATGTTGCAAAAATGTAAAAGTATCAATACTGTGCTGTAGAAATACTATTACAAGGATTTTTTTTGTACAAAAGTATTGGCATCAAAATGTACATAAAGTACTAAAAATAAGTACTCATTTGGTAGAATGTCCCATTTCAACTTTTATATGTAGGCAAATCTTTTGAAAAATAGCAGATCTACAAGCTCACTATGAGTCACATTGTGATGAAATGTGAGCTTGTAAATCAGCTATTTATTTGTAATAATAATCAAAATCCAAGTATCAAAATAACTAGTACTAAAGTTCTAGTGGAGTAAAAGTAAAAGTATTGGAAATTGGAAATACTCATGTGAATAGGCCTACAATTACTTCAAAATTGTACAAAAGTATAGTAATAAAGTAAATGTACTTAGTTCCTTTACAACTGTGTGTATAGGAGAGGTTGACCACTCAGAAGCATGTATGATTGACTTGATGTTATTGCTGTGCTGATTTCAGCCGACCTTGATCATCTGTTCATGGACATGATGCAGGCTTACCATGGGAAAGCTGGGGAGTGGAAGCCACCAATTGGAGGTATTATATTGTATCTTCATCATTTGGAAACTTGTTCTATCTAACAAGATACTAGAATTAATGTTAACAAGCTGACAACAAGACGCATTAGCCGCTTACATGAGGATCGATGCCTGCCCCACTAGTCAGGGACCCATAAGCCCAAAAGCTCAAGGAATAGGGTTGAACCTGTGATGTCATGCCATACTTTTTATTTCTGTTTTATCTATTAGTTTGGTCATAAAGGTCCACAGAATGAGAGGCCTCTGCTCTGCCGGAAACATCGCAAAAAAGAAGTTAGGGCCATTTTGTATATATACACTGTCCCATTGACACCACTATACAGGAAAAGTAAAATATTAAACAAAGAAAATAAATGTGCTTTAAGTAGCATGTGAGGGGTCAAACTAGGAGTTCTTCGTGATTCTGAATTCAATGCAAGCATTTGTTTTGCATGAAAAACATTCCTTGGGCTAAATATTGGCCCCCCAAAATTGTAAAAAGTGATGAGTCATCAAAAAATCATCACTTTTCTTTATTAATCAATGGTTCATTCAAGAACTGTGGCATCACTCCGAAGAATCACTTTCAGTTCCATTTCATAACCTTGTTTCTGGTGTCCATCCACAGCCAAGGGGGGCAAGCCTTTGCCCAAGCCCTGATCAAGATGTTTGAGCAGGCTTCACCAGCAGATGGATATGATCTGATGGCTCCAGAGTGACATACACCTGGTGGGATGATGGAGAGCCATCAAATGGTGGTGGTGAAGACTGTGCAGTTACAAACTGGCATGGAACTAAATGGAATGACATGTGTTATGTTCTCACTCTTCTCCACTAATCTTCTCCCTAACTCTTCTCCCTAATCGATGGATTGTCTGATTTAACCCACTGACTTGTACTGTTATTATTCTCCATAATAAAAGCACATTAAATATATTCATGTGTTTACTGGTGCAGTCATTTCAGCGTGTCTCTATTGTGAAGAAAGTTCATAACTCTGTTAGCAGCACTAAGTCGCATACTTGAGTCAAAGTAATAGATATTCCTGGTCAAATATTGCTCCATTAAAAGGAGAAGGTATAACGGGGTTAACGGGGTATAACGGGGCATAAATGGACACAGGCAAACATATGGTCAAAATAGGTCCTATGACAACAGGTACAATGGGGTTTGCATTAAAAGGTGGAGCATTCATTCCCTATTTACATCGTTTCCGAGTTGGCCGGCCCATGACTAGACGCTTCTAGTTAAAATAAACACAGCAAACAAATCAAATTAAAGAATGGCCCAGTACGTCTTTGTCCTCAACCCTAATATTGCACCTAGCCCGACAGATATTATAAAGACCCAGTCACTACTACCTACAGTATATATGGCACATGGGAAAAACAGTGAATGGTTCTTCTCTTACAATAGATATAAATAAATCTGGTTACCCTCAATAGAAACATTCATTACAGTACATTATTTTTTTTGATGATGACGTCACAATCGGCAGATGACGTCACAATCGGCAGCAAATCTGGATAGCCTGTTTTGAGAACCCGTGGGATACTTTTAACCTTCGCCTTCTCAAAACCAGAGAAAGACACAACGGTCAGAAATGGGACTTTGTGAGGATAGAAGGTGCTAGTGGGACCCCAAAAAAAGGTTTTAAAATAGGAAAAGTGAAATTTCATGGTGTATCACCTTTAAAGTGAAAAAAGTGAGTGGATCACTTTACCCCGTTGATTCTCTGGTCTGTCTCAGTTTACCCCGGTCCTGGGGTAAACTGAGACACAAAACCACTTTTTTAAAACAATCATATTTTCTCTGCCTTTTGTCTTGAATATGTTCTGATAAATTCCATTGTTAGGAGACATCCCAAATTACTGGTAAATGTGTACATTTTTACTGATAGGTCTATATCTTTTAGTTCGCCTATAGGGGAGAAAATGTAAAAAGTGTCTCAGTTTACCCCGCTCTCCCCTACAGAAACATGGGACGATGGGAGACACATGTCTATGTTCTGTACACACAGACGTGTACAGAAACATAGGAGACCCTGTTTTTTGTTTTATCCGTCTATAAACACCTGAGAATGAGGAGGGAAACAATATTACACTAATCTGTTTCAAGCAAATCTGTCAGCTCTCATGTCCCCGCCTAGAATGACGCCGGCCGATGGATGTGGCTGTCGCAGCATGTCAATTAGCTGAGAACTTTTTTCAGGTGTGGATTATGGCAGGCTCAATGAAACGTTTTGCATGCCGTAGGAAGGTATTATGCAAATGCAGCTGCAAGTTCATTGCCTTGAATAGAGGTCTTCACGTGGGCCCCCGACTCGAAATTACCCGAGGACCCGAGAGACCCGTACGGGGTTCAGTCAGTGTTTTATCATAATCACTCAGAGCCTGGTCGGAATGGCCACATTTCCCTCGGAACACAGGGCTGTCTATCACTATGTGTATTACCGAGTGGGCCCGAGAGGACCCGTACTATGTGTGTGACGTGTGTGTACTTTCTGTTTTTTAATGCAAACTGTTAATAAAGCAATCAATCAATGTGTGTGTGTGCGCTGGCGTGCGCTGCTGCGCTCTGATCAGGATAAACCCCTGTTCACACCAAGATAAAATACATGCCGTAAAAACGCACAGGAACGCAATTCTGTGCGCATCCAGTCCACGAGGCTGTTGTTGATTGACAGTCACTCCCTGTCATTTCACACAGACACACCTTCATGCAGTGCAGTGATGCTTTCATTGGCTTCAGGAGCTCACACACGCACAAGATTTTAATAATGTTGGTCGAGACAAGCTTAATTCAAATTCAATGCGTCCCGCCAGTCGATCTGATGCGTGCGCTCAGTAGTGAAATTGAGCGTTTTTTGCTGTATCGCGCTAGACAGGCTGTCTAGCCAGCCTCCATTGGAAATGAATGGGATGCGTGCGCTCACACACGCAACACCATGTGTTGCGTGGTGTGTGTGGTGTGTGTGTGGTGCGTTCTCCATTTCCAATGAAGAATTGTGTGGAGCCCATCTAGCGCGATACAGCAAAAAAACGCTGAATTTCATGCTGAGCGCGTGCAACAGACCGACTGAGAAATTTGAATAAAGCTCGTCTCAACCAACATTATTCAAATCTTGTGCGTGCATGAGCTCTTGAAGCCAATGAAAGCAGTGCTGCTCTGCGTGTAGGTGTGTCTGTGTGAAATGACAGGGACAGAGTGACTGTCAATCAACAACAGCATCGCGGAAAGGAGGCGCACAGAATTGCATTCCTATGCGCTTTTGCGGCGTGTATTTTTTCTTGGTGTGAACAGGGGTTGAGGAACGAACTGAAGTTAGCCGCAAGCCAGTGAACTGTGATGTGATTATGCTGGTCTAGGATCAGATAACAGCGGGAGAAAAAGAGCCCGGTGTGCGTAATGCATGCGTGATGCATATAGCTACACTAGGTGGCCACCTGCTGCCAGGCTGATGAGAAAGCACAACCAAGCACAAAGTACAACAAACAAACCAAAAATTACTTACCTATGTACATAGATAATAGCCTAAAAGCATTCCTTTCTCCATGGCTTTTGTTTCGATGTTAATATTATAGATTCCTTGGCAGCCTTCTTCTGCCTGTCAATCAGTTAACAGCGCACGGCTGCAATGAGTGAGACTTCGGCCCATGAAAGACAGAACCTGGCACGCACAACAGGTTACGGTCTGTAAAAAAAAGAAAGAAAATCGGAACGGAATCGGACAAGACCGTTACGGGGCCACTCGGTTGGTTCTGTAATTTGATTACAAAACCTCAAAACTATATTTTGATGAAAAGATCATCAAAATTGGATTACAATCCCAATCCAGGTAGAAATTTAAAACACATACACCGGCAGCCATTTTGGAAAATGGCGTGTTTTTTTCTTTTCTTTTTAAAGTAGGTCCAGAAGAAACTTTGTGGAAAATTTGGCGCTTGTATCACAAAGTGAACGATTAGGCAATATCACTAACCTGCTTGGCTACTACTTCAAATAGCCAATTGATGTTTTTCAAAATGGTAAAAAAAAAGTTTGGGGATAAGGGGTAAGGCATGGACGAAAATAGGGCCCTGGGTCTGAACTCTGCATGGACGTTCCATGTGCACACGTCTGTGTACGTGTAGCCCCCACTATGAGAAGCCGTTTAGGCCGATATAGCATAGTCAACTCGCACATACATGTACACTTCACTTGCACATACATACATAATGGTCCTTCACTTGCACATACATACATACTTCACTTGCATGTACATACATACTTCACTTGCACATACATACATATCGGTACTTCATTCGCACATACATACATACTTCACTTGCACATACATACATACTTCACTTGCACATACATACATACTTCATTCGCACATACATACATACTTCACTTGCACATACATAAATACTTCATTCGCACATACATACATACTTCACTTGCACATACATACTTACTTCACTTGCACATACATACATACTTCATTCGCACATACATACATACTTCACTTGCACATACATACATACTTCATTCACACATACATACATACTTCATTCACACATACATACATACTTCACTTGCACATACATACATACTTCACTTGCACATGCATACGTACTTTACTTGCGCATACATACAGTGTTGAAAATGTATGTGCATGTTGAGTTTGTTTAAATGTGCGCAAAAGTATGTGTGTGTGCAAAAGTATGTATGTGTGTGTGCCTGAGTATGTATATAACAGGAAGGCACAATGATATATCCGGAAGGGACCCTACAGTTAGATTTCAAATTAAAAGCTTTTGGAAAATATATATAAATGTAATAGTAAATTTGAAATAGATGCTTGTTCGATGCTTACCCACCCTGGGGGTGAAATAGTATTAAAATAATACGATGCAGAGGTTAGTTGGGCTGACATATAATACCTTCTAAGATTAGGCAGTTAAAACAATAAAAAACGTACAAAAATCCTTTCCTAAAAAATACAATCTCAGTTTGGTTTGCAGCTCATAAACATATGAGAGATATGCCTATACTATCTCAATTTTCTATATGGGGTAATGAATAGTTTATTCCGGCCAGAAACGGACAGTGATGGACAAGCTACTTGGAAAATGTAGTAAGCTAAGCTACAAGCTACTCTTGATGAAATATAGCTTAAGCTACAACGAAGCTACCCACAGAAAATGTAGCAAAGCAAGCTACAAGCTACACGGCAAAAGTAGCTTACTACAACAAAGCTACTTTTTTTTTTTTTTTATCAACTTCATGATCAAGTACAACTTTCCACCAAACAAATAGGCAGGCAAAAAAATGCTCAGTTCGATTGATTATTATAAAACTGGAAACAAGCCCTCATGTCTGGCTTTTTGTGTCATCCTTTCATTTACTTTTTAAATTAAATGTGTACCTTTTCAGGCTGTGACCCCCCCAAAAAATCCTATTTGAACTGGGGACCCCACCCTGACAAGCAATTGGAATTAGGAGTTGAGGCATTATATTTAGTTTCACATTTCTGTTCCACCAATACATTTTGTGAAAATAGCAGATCTACAAGCTCACAAGGCCTCGGAACACAAGCTTGTAGATCTGCCATTTTCACAATTTGTGCCTCTTTTACTATATTGTCAATTTGGCCAATGTTTGACCAGTTTTTTATAGTTGATAACTTTTGATGCAGTTTTGTTCTTTTATTTATATTTTTTTAGGTATTAAAAATGTCTAAAAGGTCCTTAAATTGCCACTTCACTGTCATTAGTTAGCTTTAAAGGTGAGAATATGTTGGCTGTCGAAACAGCTGATAAGCTGCAGCCAGCGGTGGACAGTAACTGAGTAAATGTACTTGAGTACTTTTACTTTTATTTGTACTTCAAGTAGCTTAAAAAAGCATGTACCGGTATGTACTCTTGAATACATACGTTTATTTAAAAGCAAGTACTTTTGTACTCTTACTTGTAACATTTTGACTGAGTGTACTATGGATTGGAGTAAATGTGACCAGGAGTACTCTGTACTCTTACTCAAGTAGGCTACTCGGGTCAAGTACTGTCCATCTCTGGCTGCAGCGCAGCGCCTCAAGCCTGATTTATGCTCCCCCCGTTGATCTACAAGCTCACAATGTTGGCATTAGCAACGCGATGTGAGCTTGTATGTCAGTTCTCACTCAGACGCTCTCTGAACACTTCACCGTGTCGTTGCAGGGAGAGGTGGGACGTCCGCGAACGAATCGAATCTTTTGAACGGCTCTTTGAAGTGAACGATGGGATCCGGTTCGCGCAGTAGAGAGCGCGAAGTAGAGAGCGCATAGTGAGACAGATCCTTGGCTCGGTCTCACTTCAAAGAGCCATAAATCCCTTGCTTTAGTCTCTTCTCGCTACACAGAGGAGGACAGGAGGTTCGTTGAATTAAGTGAAGTATGTATGTATGTGCAAGTGAAGTATGTATGTATGTGCAAGTGAAGTATGTATGTATGTGTGAATGAAGTATGTATGTATGTGCTGCAAGTGAAGTATGTATGTATGTGCAAGTGAAGTATGTATGTATGTGCAAGTGAAGTATGTATGTATGTGCAAGTGAAGTATGTATGTATGTGCAAGTGAAGTATGTATGTATGTGCAAGTGAAGTATGTATATATGTGCAAGTGACGTATGTATGTATGTGCAAGTGAAGTATGTATGTATGTGCAAGTGAAGTATGTATGTATGAAGTGAAGTATGTATGTATGTGCAAGTGAAGTATGTATGTATGTGCAAGTGAAGTATGTATGTATGTGCAAGTGACGTATGTATGTATGTGCGAATGAAGTACCGATATGTATGTATGTGCAAGTGAAGTATGAATGTACATGCAAGTGAAGTATGTATGTATGTGCAAGTGAAGGACCATTATGTATGTATGTGCAAGTGAAGTATACATGTATGTGCGAGTTGACTATGCTATATCGGCCTAAACGGCTTCTCATACCCCACAGTTAGTACTAGCCATGAACCAGCGACAACAGCCCTGCTAATCGGGCTCAGCCCTATTAGCACGACTGGTTGTGCGTTGGACTGGTGAGTGGGAGTCCCGGGTTCAATCCCCGCTTCCGCGCATCACTACAATCTGGCGTTGTTGGCAGGATGATGAGCGTGGTATCCTCGCGTGATGGACGGGTCCATGTCGTGTGCGGCAGTCCGCGCCGTGAAGCGCGAGAGCGCACTCCAAAGATCAGGGGGGTGATGGATCAGGGGGGTGATTGTAGCCCCCACAGTTAGTACTAGCCATGAAACAGCGACAACAGCCCTGCTAATCGGTCTACAGCCCTATAGCACGACTGGTTGTGCGTTGGACTGGCGAGCGGGAGTCCCGGGTTCAATTCCCGCTTCCGCGCATCACTACAATCTGACTACAATTTGTGTTTGTTTGTGTTCATGACTTTGGGCCTCCTCGTCTGAAGACCCCTGATATGGAGGGCAGGTGGCTGTACTGCCACCATCAGCAGGCAAATATGGTGTTTGTGTGAGTGCGTGCGTGTGTGTGTGGGTGGGTGAGTGAACCGCCTATCCACTGTACCAAGACATCAGAGGCACATTCCCACAGATTATAACCAGTTTGAAAACATGTGCACGCGTCTGTGTAGGCGTTGTTTTGTGTTAGTTTGTGTTCATGACTTTGGGCCTCGTCTGAAGACCCCTGATGGAGGGCAGGTGGCTGTACTGCCACTGGACATCAGCAGGCAAATATGGTGTGTGTGTATGTGTGTGTGTGTGTGTGTGTGTGTGTGCGTGCGTGCGTGCGTGCGTGCGTGTGGGAGTGGGTGGGTGGGTGGGTGGGTGAGTGAACCGCCTGTCCACTGTACCAAGACATCAGAGGCACATTCCCACAGATCATAACCAGTTTGAAAACATGACCAATGATGAAAAACTCCCATACCTGCTGGGTGAAGTAAAACAATGTGCAAACAGCAGCAAGATCCGTGACCTGCTGTGATAGAAGAAGGATATCAAATGGAACCCAACCACCTTAAAAACCATTGTATACATATATCCCTGCTATATCCCTGCTCTGCCTGCATGTAACCTTGATGCATGAAAACTATTAGTCTTTTCATGTGTACATATTTTGTTCCGATTGTATTGTATTGTATTGTGTATTGTATTGTATTGTGTACACCTCTGCTTTGGCAATGTAAACGTATGTTTTCTCATGCCAATAAAGCCATTTGAATTGAATTGAATTGAATGGGCAATCTGGCTAACCATCATCAAATAAAAGGGAACGCCCTCTCTGTTTTGTTCCTTTATCTGCAAGATAAGTCTGTTCTCGAGAGATTAGTGTGACCAATCAAAATGATGCCAGCCCCTCATTTGGAGCAGATAAAAAGACAGCACAGACAGACAGCATCACAGACACACACGCACACACTTCATAGAAGACCCCAACCGAAGATCCAGTGACACAGAGACCACCTCTGCCTGACATGCTGCTGGTTGCTCAACTCCTATGCCTGCTGGGCCTGGCCCTGGGTAACAGTATTCCAGCCAAACAGAGCGGTAAGGCTCCATTTGTTTCCTATAAACTATATAAATCGTTTAGCTGGGGACCCCCTGGTGCGCCCCTTTGACATTCCCCTGCCACATGCTTCCAAATGGTTGCATCTCGTATCTCATATAGCCTACCTGTCTATTTATGCAGTATAGGCCTATGGACCGTTTTCCTGAGCACTCCCCTGTATAGTCTGGGGCCTTAGGAGGATAGAGCATCGCAGCGGAAGTGGATGCCTGGGGTCACTTTCACTTTCACCATTCATTTTCGCCATAGACTTTTACAAAAACATTTATAACAATTATGTTAAGCCTCGAACCAAGCCATCCAGGATGGAGGTGAATCATGATCATATAACCTTTTTTTTCTATGAAAAGAACATTTTGAAAATCGCTAAACAAAGGGTAGTTATTAAATGTAGTATATCAAATAATGTAATATTAAAATATGTTTTCACATAGGATCAAAGGTTATATGGTCATGATTCACCTCCATCCTGGATGGCTTGGTTCGAGGCTTAACATAATTGTTATAAATATATTTGTAAAAGTCTATGGCAAAAATGAATGGTGAAAGTGAAAGTGACCCCAGGCATCGACTTCCGCTGCGATGCTCTATACAATGGTAATTTCGTGCAAATCAGTCTAAAACTGCCACATTTTGCACAGATGTAACCCAGAGCATGCCCTAATGATTTAGCTAGGGCACCCGAGTCAGCGACCTTCGGGGTCGCCACAACGGCCAAATCAAGTTGGGCTCCAATCAACACTTTACTACAGGAAGAAAATACACAGAAAGAAATCTGCTTTAATAGGATGTGAGGGGTCTAACTAGGGCTTTGTCATGATTCTCAATCCATTGCAAGCATTTGTTTTGCACAAAAAACATTCCTTGGACTAAAAATGGCCCTCACAAAACTGAAAAAGTGATGACTTATCACTAAACCTTCGTTTACGAGAGGTTGACATATTTATGATTGACAAGGGTGTGTGCTCAGTTTAGGAAGTGCAGTGGGTTTCTTATGTAGTTTCTTATGTTCTTTTATTAATAGGTTTGTACAGCAGCAGCAGTCCATCTGTAGAAACCAACCTCGGCACTTCGGCCTTCCTCAGTGTTTCAAACTAGTATATTACAGTATATCAAAATGAAGTGAAATAATGTAGAGCTAAGCCCTAGTAAACATTCAGCTGTGTCTCATTAGTGAATACAATTCACTCACAATTCATTACACTGTCATTATTTACATCCAATGCATCACATAGTATTTGTATTTGAATGAAACATTCTACACACAATCTAATTTTCAAGTCTGCATGGGGTGAGAAATATCCCTTGTGGCTTTTGCGAACACCCCAGTTTGCTATATTTAAGTTGCTATATTCAGTGTTTAGATATCTGATATTCATTTTATGAGACACACACCCTCCTATATAAACCATTTTGACTTCAAACTATAAACTGAAATGTTTTTAATATAATAAAATGATTGTAAAATTAAATTACTATTGTAATTAATTTAGATGTCAGTACTGTACTGCAATGGCCGTCAGTCTGTGGAGTCTGTGAGAAAGTCGTCGAGGACATCTACGGCATCTTGGAAAAAGGGGTATGTTGTGTGTCATGATGTGAACGCAGCGTGATGCAATCAGATGTATCTTTCTCTTCATGATCATTGCTGACCCCGCACCACAAATAAGTGATGCGTGTAGCTGTCACACACACACACACACACACACACACACACACACACACACACACACACACACACACATATATGTATATACCAAAATATCGACACTGTTATAACTGTTGGGTTGTTTTGATTTCCAACTGTCTTGCAGCAAACAATAGACTTCGCAGAACGTGTTGCAGAGGGAGTGGTGTGCGACCATCTCCCCACTCTCCCCTTCCATGTGGACGCGAACACAGTGTGTCAAGGGTTGGTTAAGCAGTACGCGCCACAGATCATTGAACTAGTGGAACAGAAACTTCCTCCTACCACTGTCTGTACTAAGTTGATACTCTGCAGCCAACTCTCCTGTAAGCACTCAAACTGATTTCATGGCACCTTAAATCGATCAAAATGTTGCAAAAAATGTTTTGAGGCAAGCTCAATGAACAAGAACTGTTTTGGTCATGTCATTTATATTTGATCCACACAATGGATACATAGTGGAAAAAGTGCTACAAAGTAAAAGTAACAATATTGTGCTGTAGAAATACCGGTACTACAGTTACTACAAGTACTACAAATGTTACAGTTTACAGTTTAGGCATTTAGCAGAGCTTTTAATCCAAAGCGACTTACAATAAGCACTGCAGGTAATAGACATCACTATAATAAGCCAGATAATGTGTCAGTACAGTAACAACAAACAAATGCATAGGAATATCAATCTAGAAAAAAAGGGTTAGGGTCAGGGTTAACCCTATATATACATAGACCATGCACCTAATCAGTAAAAAAAATCTAAAACCTAAACAATGCTATCTAGCTTCATGTATGAGGGAAGGGGGAGTGTTACAGTAGTGTTATGGGTTTAGGTGGAGTCTGAAGAGGTGAGTCTTCAGTCCACGGCAGAAGCTAGAGAGTGAGTCGGTAGTTCTAAGTGCAACAGGGAGTCCACAGTAAAATTCCGGAATTCAAAATAAAAAAGTACAAAAGTATTGGCATCAAAATGTACATAAAGTACTAAAAATGAAAGTGCTCATTAGGCAGAATGTCCCATTTCAAGTTTTCAAATGTATGCAAATCTATTGAAAAATAACAGATCTACAAGCTCACTATGAGTCACATTGTGATGAATTGTGAGCTTGTAGATCAGCTATTTACAAATGGCCAAAATGTATACTGTAGGCCTGGAGTGCATAAAGAGTTTTCTTTTGTTTTCTTTTTTAAAATAATAATCAAAATCCAAGTAGGCTATCAAAGTAACTAGTTACTAAAGTTTTCAAATTATTGTTTTGGAGTAAAAGTACAATATTTAGATCCGAGGTCTAGTGGAGTAAAAGTAAATACCGTAATTGCTGGACTATAAGCCGCACCTGAATATAAGCCGCACCAGCTAAATTTAGAACTGATGTTTACATATATAAGCCGCACCTGACTATAAGCCGCAGGTGTCCTCCCAGCCCCTGGTGGCCGCTAGCTGTAAAAATCTATATATAAATCCTTGTTAAAGACCATTGTAAAACGAACTAACTGGCCGTTAGCTGTAAAAAATATCTATATAAGCCGCACCGTTGTATAAGCCGCAGGGTTCAACACATGGGAAAAAAGCTGAAGGCTTTACCGGCTTATAGTCCGGCAATTACGGGTATAATGGAAATTGGAAATACTCAAGTAAATACAAATACCTCAAAATTGTACTAAAGTACAGTACTTAAAGGCCCGATGTCAGCCCCGAAATTATAATAGTATGATACAGTAGGTCATGTGGTCTCTCTCCCGTGTGGATCCTGAAACAGTCTGAAACTGTCTCAGTGTAATCTGCCTAACAACAGCTGACCAGTACAGTAAGTAGTCATACAGTCAGGCTATACAGACAATTAAATTGATTGGCTTATAATTGCGCATCCCCACAGTGACATCATAAAATTATAAACTTGTTTTTTAAGATGATTCTTAAAGTGACAGTAACCCTTTAGGTGACAGGCCCCCTTTAAGTAAATGTACTTACCGGTAGTTAATTTCCAACAATGTGGATAGGAGTGGATTTATGATTGACTTGATGTTATTGCTGTGCTGATTTCAGCCGACCTTGATCATCTGTTCATGGACATGATGCAGTATTTCCGTGGGAGAGCCAGGGAAGATCTGAAGTCACAGATTGGAGGTATTATATCTTCATCTTTTGGAAACTTGTTCTATTATTTTATTGTTATTATAAGTAGTAGATACGACCAATTAAAGGAGTATTCTATTGATTACTCATGCCATGGAGACGTTCAATAATATTTTTTTGTATTGGTCCCATTCGACAAAACAATTAGAATAGTAAATTGGTCCCCATTGATTCCGGATGGGGACCCAAATGATTATTGTCTTAGGAATGTGACAAATACAAAAAAAAAAAAAAAAAAAAAACCCTAACCCAAAAAACATTATTGAACTAAAGTCTCCATGGCATGAGTAATCAATAGAGAAAAAAAAAGCCATTTTGGGGGTGAACTACTCCTTTAAGTGAATGAATACACAACTGTATACAGTGGGCGAAATGTGACATATATAGGCCTAAAGTAGCTAAGCTATAGCAATAGCTGCAAAGTACAGTACTTAAGTCTATCTGTAGAAACTGACTTGTTTGGGCACGTTGGCCTTCCTCAGTGTTTCAAACTAGTATATTATATCAAAATGAAGTGAAATAATGTAGAGCTAAACCATAGTAAACTCTCAGCTGTATCTCACTAGTGAATACAATTCACTCACAATCCATTACTCTGTCATTATTTACAACCAATGCATCATATAGTATTTGTATTTGAATTAAACATTCTACACATAATCTAATTTTCAAGTGTCCATGGGGTGAGAGAAAAAAAAAGTCCTTTTTGGGTGAAATATCCCTTGTTGGGTCATTTTATCATCTACTCAGGCTTTTGCGAACACCCCTGTTTTTAAGTTGCTTTATTCAGTGTTTAGATATCTGATATTCATTTTATCAGACACACCCCCTCCTATACAAACCAATCTTGACTTCGAACTGTAAACTGAAATGTTTTTAATATAATAAAATGTTTGTAAAATGAAGCTACTATTGTAATTAATTTAGATCTCAGTATTGGACTGCAATGGCCGTCAGTCTGTGGAGTCTGTGACAAAGTCGTCGAGGTCATCTACAGCTTCGTGGAAAAAGGGGTATGTTGTGTGTCATGATTTGAACACAGCATGCAATCATTAACTGATGTCATCTTTCTCTTCATATTAGATAATTTCTGAACCAACACCACAAATAAGTGATGTGTGTAGCTGTCATATATATATATATATATATATATATATATATATATATATATATATATATATATATGAATACCAGTAGAATCGCCAGAATGAAGCTCGACGGGAAACGGGGGGTGCGTTCGGAAATGCACACCGGGTGGGGCAACGGTGCGCTTTTTCAGTCTGAACTTTGAAGGTAAACTTTCTGAAAAGCAGAAGTTGCTAACGTAAGATTGCTATTGATGTGTATACACTAGGGTAAATTATAATAGAATATTAATTAATGTTGATACTGAAGAAGACATACTGTGATTGTTTGTACATGTTTGTTTCTAGCATTAACATCTGTGATACTGTGAGATTAAGACTATCGCCATAATTTACCCTAGTGTATAAACATCAATAGCAACGTTACTTTAGCAACTGCTGCTTTTCATAAAGTTTACCTTCAGAGTTCAGACTGAAAAAGCGCACCGCTGCCCCACCCGGTGCGCATTTCCGAACGCACCCGCCGTTTCCCGGCGGGCTTCATTCCGGCGACTCTACCGGTTACTATATATATATATATATGTTACAGTCATTTTGGGTAACTCAGGGAGACTGTGGTAAGAGCGCTCGTTTTGTAGTTCACCACACACTAATCACCACCAGATGGCGACGCAGCCATTCAATAGTGAAGGCGCTGACGTCACTCGTTTGCGACTCTCTTTCTTTATTTACTAGCCTAGCCTAGCCTAGCCTAGCTTAGCCATTAGCTCCATTGTAGTCACTTGGACAGGGCGTTTATCGTGGGCTTGCCCAGGCCTTACGGCCTGGGCATAAATATAACGATTGCATTCACCACGGCTTCGTAACTCGCGCCTGCGGCGCTCGGGGGCGAAGAGCAGGACCAAGGTCCGCTGGCCTTCGCGCCGCTTGCAATGTCGTGGACAATCGAGTGGCTCCGCCTGGAGGACGTTGTTGTGGCGACCGCTTGTTCCGCCCTGTGCGGCACGGCAAGTGCTCCGTTTCTCTAATTCTCTGAGACGCAAAAAAAACGTGACATATATATATATATATATATATATCAATCAAAATATCGACACTGTTGTAACTATTGGATTGTTTTATTTTCCAACTGTCTTGCAGCAAACAATAGAGGTTGCAGAGGGATTGGTGTGCAACCTGTTCCCCTTCCCTGTGAACGCAATGTGTCAAGGGGTCGTTAAGCAGTATGCGCCACAGATCATTGAACTAGTGGAACAGAAACTTCCTCCTACCACTGTCTGTACCAAGTTGATACTCTGCAGCAAACTCTCCTGTAAGCACTCAAACTGATTTCATGGCACCTTAAATTGATTAAAATGTAAAAGTATCAATACTGTGCTGTAGAAATACTATTACAAGTAAATTTCCAGAATTCAAAATGTAAAAGTACAAAGGAATTGGCATCAGAATGTACATAAAGTACTAAAAATAAGTACTCATTAGGCAGAATGTCCCATTTCAACTTTTAAATGTCAGCAAATCTTTTGAAAAATATCAGATCTACAAGCTCAGTATGAGTCACATTGTGATGAAATGTGAGCTTGTAGATTAGCTATTTACAAATGGCAATTTCTTTGTAATAATAATCAAAATCCAAGTATCAAAATAACTAGTTACTAAAGTTCTAGTGGAGTAAAAGTATTGGAAATTGGAAATACTCATGTAAATAGGCCTATAATTACTTCAAAATTGTACTAAAGTACAGTACTTAAGTAAATGTACTACCTTTCCAACAGTGTGTATAGGAGAGGTTGACCACTCAGAAGCATGTATGATTGACTTGATGTTATTGCTGTGCTGATTTCAGCTGACCTTGATCATCTGTTCATGGACATGATGCAGGCTTACCATGGGAAAGTTGGGGAGTGGAAGCCACCGATTGGAGGTATTATACTGTATCTTCATGTTTTGGAAACTTGTTCTATCTAACAACTAGGCTAGAGATGCAAGTGGTGTCATCCGTCACCAGTGCCACTAGAATTAATGTTAACGGGCTGACGAGACGCATTAGCCGCTTACATGAGGATCGATGCCTGCCCCACTAGTGAGGGAGCCCAAAAGCTCAAGGGTTGAACCTGTGATGTCATGCCGTACTTTTTATTTGTTTTATCTATTAGTTTGGTCATTAAGGTCCACAGAATGAGAGGCCTGCTCTGCTGGAAACATTGCGAAAAAAAAAGTTAGGGCCATTTGTATATTCACTGTCCCATTGACTCAACTATACAGGAAAAGAAAAATATTTTAAAAAGAAAATAAATGTGCTTTAAGTAGCATGTGAGGGGTCAAACTAGGGGTTCTTCGTGATTCTGAATCCATTGCAAGCATTTGTTTTGCATGAAAAACATTCCTTGGACATCATTTTGGCCCCCTAAAAGTAAAAAGTGATGAATCATCAAAAAATCATCACTTTTCACAGTTTTGGGGGGCTACAACACCCTACCCTACCCTAGCTAGGCTCACACTTTGAAGGGTGCAGCCTCTGAATTGGGAAGGGTCTAATCAATCATACTTTCATAGAGTTCAGTTCCATTTAATAACCTTATGTTTCTTAACCTGTTGTCCATCCACAGCCAAGGGGGGCAAGCCTTTGCCCAAGCCCTGATCAAGATGTTTGACCAGGCTTCACCAGCAGATGGATATGATCTGATGGCTCCAGAGTGACATACACCTGGTGGGATGATGGAGAGCCATCAAATGGTGGTGGTGAAGACTGTGCAGTTACAAACTGGCATGGAACTAAATGGAATGACATGTTATGTTCTCACTCTTCTCCCTAATCTTCTCCCTAACTCTTCTCCCTAATCGGTGGATTGTCTGATTCAACCCACTGACTTGTACTCTTATTATTCTCCATAATAAAAGCACATTAAATATATTCATGTGTTTACTGGTGCAGTCATTTCAGCGTGTCTCCAGTGTGAAGAAAATTCATAACTCTGTTAGCAACACTAAACAAATTGACCCTTGTAACTGTTATTATAATACAATATAATTGTATTACAACTATCCTAAATTATAATACACTATAATGGATTATAACTATGATTATAATACACTATAAAGTATTAATGTATTACTATGATAATTATAATACACTAGATTATAATAATGGTTATAACACAATAGAATATATTACCATGTATGTAAACTATATTCTAGTGGTCTAAATGAAAAGTCAGTGAGTGATCAGTCATTATGAAGTGTTTGGCCCTGTTTGGCCTAGCTCAGACCTACTCTAAATTGGATACCTTTTAGTACCACGTTTAGTACCACTTTCACACCACTCTAACCAGGTCCTTGTAGTGGAAAACCTGGCACAAGTGGGCGGTGTGGTGTGGAGTGGTGTGGTGTGGTGTGGTGTTGGGCCTGTGGAAAAGGGGCTTAAGTCACATACTTGAGTCAAAGTAATTGATATTCCTGGTCAAATATTACTCCATTAAAAGGTGAAGGTTCCTCAGTCAAATGTGCACTTGAGTTTGTCTTAAATAATACCAAAAGAAATGTAATTATGATATATACAATAAATACATATAATACTGATATATATTAAAGACGTGTTGGTGTGTTGGCGGATCTGAGTGAGCGAGTGGTAGGGTTGGGACAGATAATTTCTGAGATGTAGATAGGGGCTGGGCCATGAATTGCTCTGTAGGTAAACATGAGGACTTTGAAGTGGATCCTGTAGTGTACCAGGAGCCAGTGCAGAGAGGCTAGAATGGGAGTGATGTGACATGACTTTCTTGACCTAGTGAGTAACCTGGCAGCAGCATTATGAACGAGCTGCAATTTGTCAATGGATGTTTTATTGAGACAAAAAAAAAGTGAGTTACAGTAATCTAGCCTGGATGAGATGAATGCATGTACGGCCATTTCAAGTTCAGAGTGGGATATGATGGTCTGGAGTTTTAATATTTCTGAGGTGAAAGAAACAGGTGCGTGTGAGGGATTTGACATGATTGTCCAAGTGCATGGATTGGTCAAAACCACGCCCACATTTCTCAAATGGGGGCTGTGCGTACGTTACCTTTGAGGGCCCCCAGGTGTGTGGCTATTCTGGTGGCATTATTCTCAGCCGCTACGATCAGCACCTCGGCCAGATGGCCAAGACATGTCCCATATCCAGTGTTGGGTGTAACGGCGTTACGTTAGGTTTGGTGGTAACGGAGTAACCTAACAAGTTACTCTTAGCAATATAGCAGGATCGTTACCAGTTACATTTCCCAAAGAATAACGGCGTTAATTAGGTATTTAAGACCTATAATTGTCTCCACCAGCCGAAGGCAGGGGGAGAGTATGTTTTCGCCCCTGTCCGTGCGTCCGTCCGTCCATGCGTGCGTCCGTCCGTCCTCCAAGTTTGTTACCGGAGAGTATGTTTACCGATCACGCGAATCGGTAGACAGTATCTCTACAGTCATGTGATCGACATGGATCTGTCTGATTGTCCATATTCCATCCTGATTGGCTGAGATTGGCTTTCAAAGTTTGTAAGATTGGTCCGTTTTGGACAAAATGCCTCAAATCACAAACGCAGAGTGCACATGAAATCGCGCACACACGTTTCCACTAGGCTGAGGAAGAAATGCCACTTCAACTTTTTTAAATCAGCCTCATGGTGGCGCTATAACAGGCCGATTCGTGGTTTTACCTATAACTCCACCGATCAGTTTCAAACTTTGTAAGCGCACTCCCTGGATGCCAATTCAGAACCTCTGCCCCACATTTTTCACATGGGCCTGTTCTAGCGCCACCAGGAGGCTAATTTGTGCAAAACTACCTTTTGGCCAGTACTCCTACAGATTTTGTCCAAAAATCACGCAAATCGGTAGACAGTATGTATCTCTACAGTCATGTGATCGACATGGATCGGTCTGATTGTCCATATTCCATCCTGATTGGCTGAGATTGGCTTTCAAACTTTGTAAGATTGGTCCGTTTTGGACAAAATGCCTCAAATCACAAACGCAGAGTGCAATTAACATGAAATCGCGCACACACGTTTCCACTAGGCTGAGGAAGAAATGCCACTTCAACTTTTTGAAATCAGCCTCATGGTGGCGCTATAACAGGCCGATTCGTGGTTTTACCTATAACTCCACCGATCAGTTTCAAACTTTGTAAGCGCACTCCCTGGATGCCAATTCAGAACCTCTGCCCCACATTTTTTACATGGGCCTGTTCTAGCGCCACCAGGAGGCTAATTTGTGCAAAACTACCTTTTGGCCAGTACTCCTACAGATTTTGTCCAAAAATCACGCAAATCGGTAGACAGTATCTCTACAGTCATGTGATCGACATGGATCTGTCTGATTGTCCATATTCCATCCTGATTGGCTGAGATTGGCTTTCAAACTTTGTAAGATTGGTCCGTTTTGGACAAAATGCCTCAAATCACAAACGCAGAATGCAATTAACATGAAATCGCGCACACACGCTCCCACTAGGCTGAGGAAGAAATGCCACTTCAACTTTTTTAAATCAGCCTCATGGTGGCGCTATAACAGGCCGATTCGTGGTTTTACCTATAACTCCACCGATCAGTTTCAAACTTTGTAAGCGCACTCCCTGGATGCCAATTCAGAACCTCTGCCCCACATTTTTCACATGGGCCTGTTCTAGCGCCACCAGGAGGCTAATTTGTGCAAAACTACCTTTTGGCCAGTACTCCTACAGATTTTGTCCAAAAATCACGCGAATCGGTAGACAGTATCTCTACAGTCATTTGATCGACATGGATCTGTCTGATTGTCCCTATTCCATCCTGATTGGCTGAGATTGGCTTTTAAAGTTTGTAAGATTGGTCAGTTTTGGACAAAATGCCTCAAATCACAAACTGGTCTACTGCCTGTTCATCACCGCTACAGACCTACAGTACTTCATCATGTTCTGGACGGTAAGCAGGCTCTGATATTTTTCTCAGTAATTTCATGAATAGACTAGAAAGAAGAAGTGTGGTTGCCGTGATGCGAGTCACACTTGAATTCCGCCCTTGTCGTTTTATGCCCAAAAATGTCTTATTTTTTATTATTCCCAGTGTATTTTTCCACCCCAAAAAATACAATTCATTAACTTTAAGCCTTGGTTTTCATTTCTGTGATTTTCTGAGTGAGTGTGTCAGAACAGTTCTCTCCTGAAAAGGGGACTGGTGTGATGTCACACCAGGGCCATTTTCCTACTGGACCCCCTTGAGAAGGGGGCGGTACTTTTTGGGAGGCTATATTTTATTGAGACTAGGCCTATATGAGGTGGAGTAGAAAGGAGGAGGCTCGCACACCGTCTTAAGCTCCCAAAATTTCGACCCGCAGTGGGTCTCACTGCGGGTCGAAACGTTGCAATAAAATTACGATTTTGGGAGCTTAAGACGGTGTGCGAGCCTCCTCCTTTCTACTCGGTATGTTTTTTTAGCTCTGCACCCGGAAAGTTTTTTATAAGATGTGCGTGCTCATTTGACTTCCTATATGAGGTGGAACCATGAGGTAAAGTGGTACTAAAATTGGAACGATACAGAGAAGATAAGTATGGTGCCATGCTAAAATTGGAACGATACAGAAAAGATTAGCATGGCGCCATAGTATCATAGACAAATGTGGTCTAGAACCGCAAACCGTGAGCTTACAAACCACTGACATAGGTCTGATGCCACAGAAGCTTGGAAATGCTTTGTCATTAACCATCACCATAGTAGTTAGTCAGTACCATGGAAGAGCACACGGGTCTTGATAATATAACTGTTGATATGCCTTCTGTATAGCTTAATGTTAGGGTGCAATCTGTTAGAGAAATTTAACATTTGGCTAGTGTCGTTAAAAATCCTTGTGTTTTATTTTGTAGCATTATTTCAGTGTGTTCTAATGTTTTTTAGGTTTTACTTTATTCTTGTGTTCCTTTCATTCTGTAGGTATTATTGTTCCTATTTTTCCTGTTCTACTCTGTTACTGTCTTATCTCACCTCCCTCTGCTTGCTAGTTTTCTCCACCTGTGTCCTGTTAGTCTCTTAGCCAATCCCTGTGTTGATTGTCAGTTGTGTACACCTGTGTCTGGTTAACCCTGTGAGTATTTAAACCCTCAGTTTCTTGAGCTCTCTGCCAGTAGTTAAATGCTTACACAGTGTTCAGTAGCAGTAGCTATGATTTAGTGGTCTCAATATATGCCTATGTTTATTCTTGTGATCCTGTGTTTGGTGGAAAAAAACATTGTCTATTAGATCTGCTCTGCCTCTTGACTAACAGTAGTAGTAGTAGTAACAGTATTTTTCTTAAGGCTGAAATCCTTCTGAGAATAATGTTTGAATCCAATTCAATTTTATTAAGTACTTTTTATAGAGCTGAGTAGTTGACTCCACCCCTTTCCCTTGATTGGTCAAATAAGTTGGTTACCTGCTATACAAAGCATGCTGGGAAAAGCATGCTTCTATGTTTCCAGGGGCATTTTCTAAGCGTTCGTGAGATATAAATGCTAAATGTGTCATTTCCATTTGTATGCCTTGGCAAGCTGACTGACACACGTCGGAATTTGATTTGTCAGTATTTGAGCCTAAACCCTAACCCTAGCTGCTACGGTGCTAGGTTAGGGTTGAGCTCCCTCATGCAGGTTTTACTGAGAAGAGGAAAGTCTTGTCACTGTAATAAATTGATTATATTACATGTGTCAGAATTATCTCTAAGGATATGAACAGCTCCATTAAATATATTAAATTTGATTTTATCAATAAAGCTAAAATTGGAAGATTGCATATACTTTGGTCCACAAGTTGAAATGTGGACTTATGTTGATGAAACACAATATTAGAATATAAATTACTCACATTAAACGTGTTACATTAAATGAATTAACACGAGTTATAATTACAAGCCAATACTATTTCTCAATAATACTGATTGTAAATACTGGCCATAATTTTATTAAATAGCTTACGTGTAATGTTTTTAACTGTGTAATATTTAACTAAAAGTGCCAAATTTAACAGAACGTGATAAATTCAGTCCTTGCACATAGAGGGTTCTGAGTTCATATCCAGTGTCAACAGCTTCGACTGCTCTCTTCGCATTCAATCGGACTTTTTCACCATTTATCAGACGTTTGAATCCACGGGGTATCCTGTTTCCGTGCACTTTGATGTACGCATGCGCCGATATCTGTCGCCTCGAATATTATATTCCCCTCACGGGAATCGAACCCAAGCCGTGGGTTTGTTGCATCCGTGCTCTATTGACTGAGCAAATGAACGGATGATGTGACTCCTTTTTTGTGCATTTATCTTTGACGTGGATAGTGCTGGAGACGTGCAGTGGGGTAGACGTGGATAGTGAGGGACTGAATATTTACTATTCTGTCCATAACGGCACATATCTCGGTAACGCGGCTGAGTGGGATTGAGCGCCGTTCCCACCGCTCGTCGCGGCAACTCGGCTCGCTAGCGCTCGCCTCGGTGGCGACTCACGGGGGTCATCGGCGCTCAATACCGCGCAGCTCCGTCGCGGTCTGTGGCGTGGAGCGTTACACCAGGGAACAGAGAATCCATGGCACCTAGTTCGATGCTGGAATTCAGCTCAGTTTTTGTTATTGTGTACCTCTGTGGTTGACCACTAGATGTCGACATTTCACTACTAATCAAGCCACTGTTTCATTGTTTTGATCAACCGTCCACTGTGAGATACCGGGATACCCAGAATTGCGTATCCGAGATACCAGACCATTCAAACACTTGAAAACACTTGATAATTTCTCATTCAATGCACTGAAATCATTCGAAACAGGTGCCAGTGTCAACTCTTTAACATTTACCTGGCTTTTTTACCCTTATCTAATCTTACACTGAAGAGCACGCAAGAGAACACATGAAATACAAACTACAGGTGGTGCAGTGGTAAAGACATAGAATTAGCAAACCAGCGAGTTTTACCTGGCTCTTGTAAACCAATTTTTTGCTAAAATTACAAAGTAAAGTCATAACTTCAATGGTAGAGTGGTTAAAAACCAGTCCTTGAGTAAAGTAGGTTCTGAGTTCAAAAACGGTATTGAATTGTCTCTAATTTTTACCTGGAACTTTTACCATTATCTAATCTTATATTGCAGAACACGCAACAGAACCATGAGTACAAATCATGAGTATGAACTAGGCCTACAGTTGGTGCAGTGGTAAAGATCTAGAGCTTGCAATTCTGAAGACCTTGCATAGATAAAAACCATTCATTAACTCTAAGCCTTGCCTTTCATTTCTGTGATTTTCTAAATGGGTGTGTCTGAACAGTACTACTGAGACTATATGTGTGTGTGTGTGTGTGTGTGTGTGTGTGTGTGTGTGTGTGTGTGTGTGTGTGTGTGTGTGTGTGTGTGTGTGTGTGTGTGTGTGTGTGTGTGTGAGAGAGAGAGACGGAACCATGAGGTAAAGTGGTACTAAAATTGGCTTGAATGGATTGACTCTGTGTGATTCCCTTTGATGTACATTGCCAATCTCCTCTGTATTGTTCCAATTTTAGCCTAAAGACAGCACCCTGTTGCATCTGAAATGTCTTAGAATTAGAGACAGTTAGAACATGATGTTAAAATATCCGAGTGGTTGCTAAGGCTAAAACCTGTATGCTATTGTATTATGGACTAAAATTTATATAAGATATTTTGAAAAGCATGGTGGTGCCTGTTAAACATGTACAAGAGTAGTTTCAGTGATTTAACCTTGATGTAGTAGTGGTTATGATATCAGCCTTATTGCCAGGAGGTCCCCAGTTCTATCCCAGCAAGAGTGGTTCTAATAATTTTACAATAGTTTTATTTAACTCTTTTACCTTCATCTAATATCTGATATTTTAGTGAATATCATGCAAGAGACTAGAATTATCAGGAACCATGGTGGAGTAGTGGTTAAGAAGCAAGCCCTATATTTTGGTGATTCTGGGTTCAAATTCACAGAGCATGACCAGAATTATCAGGAACCATGGTGGAGTAGTTAAGAAGCAAGCCCTATATTTTGGTGATTCTGGGTTCAAATCCACAGAGCATGTTTTTCCAAGTTCAAACTGGAACTACTGTACCACAAGCAGAACTATTTGTTGATAACTTTTTTCTTTTCTTTTCTTCTAAAGCAGGGGTTAAGATACAGGGCTTGCGATCAGTATGTTGTTGGTTTGAAACCAGCAAGAACATTGTCCTGAGTTTTAGGTCACATGATAGAACAGAACGCTTTAAGACCACAGTGGAACAGTGGTAAAGATACAAGTCTTGTGCACTGAAGGTTCTAGGTTCAATACAGTCAGGGAAATCTTTCTCACTTTTTAGGGGCCCCACCATGAATCTTCCAGGTCTTCCCAGTGTCTCTTCCAGCCCCAAAAACCCCATTCATTAACTCTAAGGGCTCTATTATGATCCAGGTCTTATGCCTTATGCCTTAACTTCTTTGCCTTTTTTTTTATCATTTTGAAAAACATTTTTAAATACTTCAAATGCTGATCTACATCTGCACATTGTGAGCTTGCAGATCAGCTATTTGAAATATTTAAAAAGATGTGTATATATAGTAAAAAAAAAAAGGCAAAGAAGTTAAGGCATAAGGCATAAGACCTGGATCATAATAGAGCCCTAAGCCTTGCCTTTCATTTCAGTGATTTTCTGAATGGGCAGGTCTGAACGGTACTCTTTTGAAATCAAGCTCATTTCCTATTGGGCCCGCTCGAGAAGGGGCGGTACTTTTTGGGAGGCTATATTCTATTGACACGATATATATATAGGAGTTGGAACCATGAGGTAAAGTGGTACTAAAATTGAATTGAATTGGATTGACTCTACATGGTTCTCATTGTGGTACAATGCTAATCTTCTCTTTATCGTTCCAATTTTAGACTAAAGGCAGCACCCCGTTGCCAACAAAGGACATTTTGGTGCAGCATCTGAAATTGCTTGGAAATAGAGACAGCCAGAACATGACGTTTAAATATCTGAGTGGTTGTTTAGGCTAAAACCTGTATAAAATAAAATATAAATTCTGTAAAGCAAGGTGGGGCCCCTTTGACTAATCTTTCACTGGAAAGTATGCAAGATAACTGTTTAAATATAAGACATGGTGGTGCAGTGGTGAAGAAACGTGGCTGAGAAGCAGAAGGTTCCAGACATTTTCCCAAGTTTTAACTGGCGCTTGTAACCCAATCATTTACTAAAAGTAATAATAATAATAAATAAATAAAAATGTCATGTATTACAGCAAGTTAATGGTATAGTGGTTTAAATACAAATCTTCAATATAAAAGGTCCTGAGTTCAAAACTGGTATTGACTGTTTTCCAACTTTTACCTAGATATTTTACATTTATCTAATCGTACATTGAAGAACACACAAGAGACCAAATGAGACAAATAAAGTCCTTGGTTAAAACCCAGCATAGATATTCTCCACCTTTTACATTACTCATGCACCTTTTTCTGATCTTTTAGTAAAGATGTGCAAGAGACACAATTAGTAGTTAACCATCGTTGGAGGAGTGGTTATGATATGGGCTTTGCTGCCACAAGGTTGTTAGTTCACTCCTGGTAAAGATTCTTCTGTCACTTTTATCTGGCTCTGTTACCTTTATCTAATCTTTTAATGAACAACATGCGAGAAAGTTTACCAGGATGAGCCATGGTGGAGCTGTGGTTAAGGTACAGGTCTTACAATCTGAAGGTTCTGTGTTCAAAACCACTAGGTGTGCTTTTCAAGTTTGAACCGGCATTACCACAAGCAGAACCATTTGTTGTTTATATAATCTATCTTTCTTTATTTCTTCTTTTTATTTGGCTTTTTGATGCAGTGAATAATCAGGATGTTCTTGATTTGAAACTAGCAAGAACATTTCTCATGTTTTGCCTGGCTCGTGTGACTTATTAAAAACTGCAAAATTGGATAGACCAGATATTAAATTCAATAGTGTAGAGGTTAAGATGCAGCCCTTGCAAACAGGAGGTTTTGGGTTCAAAACCAGCATATAATTTTCCCTGTATTTCATCTAGTTCTTTTAGCTTTATGTAACCTTGAAATTAGTTATTTTATGGTTCCAGTGGTGCAGTGGTAAGATCCCTGACTGGCAATCCATAGGGTCCTAGTTCAAATCCAGCAATGAATCATTCAAATTTGTATCTCACTCTTGCACCTTTACCTAACCTTTTACTGAAAATGTGCAATAGAACCAGATTCAGGTAAACATTCATGGAGTAGTGGTTAAGGTGAAGGCCTTGTGACCAGAAAGTTGTCAGTTCAAACCTGGCAAGGAAAGTTTTTTCCTATACTTTTAACTAATCTTCACTTGAAATTGTGCAAGAGAAACTCAATAGTGGTTTTGGGTTCAAAACCAGCATAGAACTTTCTTTGTATTTCATCTAGTTCTTTTAGCTTTATGTAACCTTGAAATTAGATATATTCTATGGTTCCAGTGGTGCAGTGGTAAGATCCCTGATTGGCAATCCATAGGGTCCTAGTTCAAATCCAGCAATGAGTTGTTCAAGTTTTTATCTCACTCTTGCACCTTTACCTAACCTTTTAGTGAAAATGTGCAAGAGAGAACCAGAATTATGCAAACATGGAGTAGTGGTTAAGGTGAAGGCCTATTGACCAGAAGGTTATCAGTTCAAACCTGGTAAGGATGTTGCTCAAAGTTTTTTCCTGTACTTTTAACTAATCTTCACTTAATATTGTGCAAGAGAAACTCAATAGTGTAGAGGTTAATATGCAGCCCTTGTGATCAGGAGGTTTTGGGTTCAAAACCAGCATAGAATTTTCTCTGTATTTCATCTAGTTCTTTTAGCTTTATGTAACCTTGAAATTAGATATGTTATGGTTCCAGTGGTGCAGTGGTAAGATCCCTGCCTGGCAATCCATAGGGTCCTAGTTCAAATCCAGCAATGAGTTGTTCCAGTTTTTATCTCACTCTTGCACCTTTACCTAACCTTTTAGTGAAAATGTGCAAGAGAACCATAATTATGCAAACATTCATGGAGTAGTGGTTAAGGTGAAGGCCTATTGACCAGAAGGTTATCAGTTCAAACCTGGTAAGGATGTCGCTCAAAGTTTTTTCCTATTAACTAATCTTCACTTGAAATTGTGCAAGAGAAACTCAATAGTGTAGAGATTAATATGCAGCCCTTGTGGACAGGAGGTTTTGGGTTCAAAACCAGCATAGAATTTTCTCTGTATTTCATCTAGTTCTTTTAGCTTTATGTAACCTTGAAATTAGATATTTTATGGTTCCAGTGGTGCAGTGGTAAGATCCCTGCCTGGCAATCCATAGGGTCCTAGTTCAAATCCAGCAATGAGTTGTTCTAGTTTTTATCTCACTCTTGCACCTTTACCTAACCTTTTAGTGAAAATGTGCAAGAGAACTAGAATTATGCAAACATTCATAGAGTAGTGGTTAAGGTGAAGGCCTAATGACCAGAAGGTTATCAGTTCAAACCTAGTAAGGATGTTGCTCAAACTTTTTTCCTATACTTTTAACTAATCTTCACTTGAAATTGTGCAAGAGAACCTTTGCTTTAAGAGCCATGGTGGTGAAGTGGAGTAGATACAGTGCCAACAAGCAGCAGGTTCCTGGTTCAAACCTAGTATAGGGATTTTTCAAAGTTGTACCTGGCTTTTGTACCTTTACCTCTAATGTTTCACTGTTTCACAAGAGCATGCAAGAGAAGTGATTTAGTAAGAACTACAGTGGTGAAGTGGTTAAGAAAACTGCCTCAGAGTTCAAAGACTGTGAGTTCAAACCTCACCAATGGTGAAGGAAAAGTGCGAAAGATGGCACAAGGGAAAATCCTGAAAAAATGAAAATGCCCAAAATGCAAAACCGAAAGATGGAAAAAGACAGTAAACATCAACATGTAAGGTGTACTAAACTAACGAGATTCCGAAAGCAACGGCTTGAGATGGGCAGAAACGGCAACGGCTTGAGATGGGCGGCGACGACAACGCGTTGAGATGGGCAGGGACGGCAACGGCTCGAGATGCGCGGCGACGGCAACGCCTGGAGATGCGCGGCAACGGCAACGGCTTGAGAAGCGCGGAGACGACAACGGCTCAAGATGGGTGGCAACGGTCGAGGTGGCGGTGACGGCAACGCCTTGAGATGGGTGGTGACAGCAACGGCTTGAGGTGGGCGGAGAGCAAAGGGGAAAAGCAAACAAAACTTTTTTTTTAATTTTATTTACATTTTAAGCCCCTCCCCACCTGAGGGAGTCTTCTTATGGACAAAAGATGAAACTGCTATCGCCTGGATTCAAACCCCCAACCTTCTGCTTACAAGTCCTGTGCTTTACCTTTGCACCACCAGGTCATTCACACTTGAGAAAGGTTTTAGGTCATATTTAAAGTCGAAGCAACAGATGGCAGGTCAAAACATACAAATATTTAAATATTCGCATATTTAATGTATTTTTCAGTTTTTTCCATCATAAAGCATACATTTACATTTTGGTATTTACAGTAAAATAATTAATGGCTATAAAGTTTAAGGCGGTGTCGTACTACACCCAGTCATGGCATGCAGCATATCACATTAATAAACAATTATAAGCTGAGACACATAGTTATCAACTGCATTCAGTTTTTTTAACAGATTTTAGACAGCATCCTGTTTTTTAACTGATTCTAGACAGCATTCTGCCTGTTTGACTTGAAACCTACATAAAATAGATTCCAACCACTTGAATTCCATGTTTTTGTTACAACATAAAAACCTCGCCTCAACCATTAATAACCTCGCCTCAAACATTAATAAAGGCTATGCGCATGCATAAAGTGAATGGCAAATTGAGCGGCAAATCGAGTGTCAATGTGATTGTCTGGTTATTAAACCAGACCGAACACAACAACACCCCCTGGCGGTAGTGGTGTTGGCAAGTGAGTTTAACATTGTTTAACGTCATTTAATGCAATCAGATAGGACCTTTCTGTTTGGATGTATGGGCTGTCAAGGCCAGAAAGTAGTTTTTGCCACTCAATAGGTGTTCCCACATAACATCCGGGTATGATGATGTCACGCACATACCCTCTACAGTATATATAGTAAAGAAACTCATATCATAAGACACAACATATAGGCTATATCATAAGACAACATATAGGCTACTGTAATAATTCTATCAAAAACATGAACCTAACTAACCCTACTGTATGTCGTCAAAAAACACGACAAGGTGGGTTTTGATTTAATTTCTATTTACAAATGTATATTAATAAACACCTGTCAAAAGGATTTCCATTGAGTAGTGTGTGTGTGTGTGTGTGTGTGTGTGTGTGTGTGTGTATCTGTTGGGAGGAGAGCAGATATAATTATTACAGGAAAACAAAATCAACAATACATTAATTAATAACATTTCCAATTGACCATTTAATTAAAACTAGCCCTTACCCGTTCAAAGATATGAGCTCCAAAATGATGTGCAGTGTGTGGGTTATGGGATGTGCACTGTGCACACAGTATATGAGGGATGGAAAGTAACTTTAACTGGTGCTTGCATGATGTAGGAGCATCAATGTAAGAAACCCGTTTCGTTTAATGGCTACAGAGATACTGTAGCCAATGTGGCTAATGTGGCCCCCTTTGAAAAAGGAATGTGGCCCCCTTTGAAAAAGTTTTAGACACCCCTGATTTAGGAGGTCTAAATCTGCCTCAAATCTTAATGGGAGGAGAACGGCCCTGTGTAAGTGATTAAGATTGTAACTCTAATGTACGCCTGTGCTCAAAGAAGTTATAACTCACATTCACTTATAATCAGTGACCTACTGCCATTTGCTATACAGCATATACCCTAGAACACTCACAGCCATGTTTTTCCTTTGTTTTAGTAAAATAGTCTGATAACAACAAAATGATGCTCAATTTGGGGCAGAGGGTCTTCCTTGACCTACCGGGAGTGTGTGTGCAAAGTTTGAGCTGCACTCGTACATGCGCACACGTGCACACAGTGTGAAGTGCGCTGTGCTATTTATGAGCTAATTTTCATTAAGTGTCCCGCAAAGCTTGGCCAATGTGACCCTGGGCGTACAACACACATTGAGCGCTTTGAGCCAAGATGTAGGCCAGATGTAGGACACGCTTCAGAGCCTGGACAAAGCTAGATGTTGGAGCTTAGCTCATTCCAGGAGCACGCTTATAAACAACATCTGTCCCATCTGCACTGGGGCTGTAATGCTACACCACTGATAAATAACATCCCAATCAAACAATAGATTAAAACCTACATCAGTGACATTACAATAAAGGCTTTTAGCAGACGAGTGCATCTCTCCATTCTGACATGTCTCCTTTCCGACATGTCTCCATTCCAACACTAACCCTATCTCTTACCCTAACCCTAACCTCTATGGAAGTGTTGCCACACCGACAATAAGAAGTCACTGTCGGAGTGGCGACAATGGAGAGCGCCCCCCTTAGCAGACAATCCTCCATTCAGAGCGACTTACATTAAGCAAGGTAAACACATAGGCCTACAGTACATAGAATGCAGAGAGATAGTGAAGAGCCTCAGTAAACTATAGGATCACATAGAGACAGCGTTAGTACTTCAGTATATGATCACATACTGCTGAGGGGAGTCAAACAATATAGGAACCCGTTTTGTTTATTTTCTTTTTTACATTAACCACTTAATAACTTAACCAGCATCCCTATTCTAGTGCGAACATTTGCCAAAAATAGCCGATTTACATGCTCACAACACGTCGCAGTGATTTTGTGAAGAGGGGAAAACCAATGTCATAACCAATACAAGTAGCCAAAGGTCATGTTAAATGTCTGAAAATACACATGAACATGAATACAACACAACAATGATGATGACAGTGCTGTCAAACAAGTCTATGAAATCCATCAGAATGTTTGATCTGCACACTGAAACTATGGGATAGCAGGTAAACAACGAACCTAGCATCAGTCTGAATAACATGCTTTCTAAATGACAATTCTAATATTGTGGTCAAGAAAAACAAGCCTAAGTAACAAAAACACAAGAATGACCAGCATACAGTACATCTGCATGGTCGTGATATCTAGGTCAGTCACTAACATCAATCCAGCACAATGTGGAAGGGACACGCTCTCTTCTCCTCCAGGCTAGTTTGTTATTCTGGGGCGGAACATTTGCCAAACAATAGCCATCTACAAGCTCACAACGTGTCGCATTGTTGATAGAGTGAAAAAAAGACTGTATCAAGTACGTATATTATAAGTACCTTTTACCAATTATAGAGGGTTTAAGTGGTAGGCTACCGGATAAGCAGCTCTGCAAATAAAAGGTGAATTGATCCCAGTGCATGATGGAGGACGATATCACGATAAATTAAATCTCCACCATACGATTATCCTGAGTGTTTTTTATCACGATAAACGATAATATCGCTTATCGTCCCATCCCTACTCAACAGTAAACAAACCAACATACAAAGTGTATACAGTGGTATCAGCACATTACATAAGTTAACATGTAATGATTTTTAAGGCCTTTTAAATACCAAATTGGCCAAATATTACACATGAAAGAGGCAACCATCCACCACCACGGATGTTGTGGGGTTTGAATCCACAGCGGTGCATCCGGCTTTGCCGAGCGTCTGCATGAACACACCTGTCAGCGTGGAGTATTACACGGGAGGAGTAGGACGAAAGCTCTGCCTCTAGTTAGCTGGCATAATACAAGTGAGCTTGTAGATCGGCTATTTTCACAACATTTATCTGTGGAACCGAGTCAAACTAAATGTAATGCTTGCAATTCCAAGTGCTTGTCAGGGTGGTGGGGGCCCCAGTTGATTATTTGAGGTTTGCAGCCTGAAAAGTTAGGGAACCCTTGATATATAGAATCTGCGATGTGTGCCTTGAACGTTGTTGGAACCAAAGTCACCAATGATGGAAACAGAGAGATCCTGCATGGGGCAGGACTTACCTGGGAAGAAGAGAAGCTCAGTCTTGTCTGGGTTCAGCATGAGGTGGCGAGAAGAAAACGTCCACTGAGATGTCAGCCAGACATGCAGCGATGCCCTCTTCAACCTGAGTGACAGAGGAGTGGAGAGAGAAATTGCGACCATAGGTCACATTTAATTGTGACCGAAGGTCGCAGTTTACCATAAGAAATCTCGCAGCTTGTCTCTGTCTGTCAGTCAGTCAGTACACATTTTTACAGTCTATGGGTTGGTTCCCTTGTCACTGTGACATCACAGGTGATATCACAGGTGACATCACCTATGTAAAAGTCCTTATATGGGTATTCCCCAGAACCCTTGTATGCCCATATATGGAGATCCCTGATGTCATCGATATATATCACTGGCCAGAGGCCCATATCTGTGTAGCTGGTTCAGATACAATATATTGTATGTGTATGATACATATTTTTATTATTAACCAGTAAGACTCCCTAATTGGGAGATAAGCGACCGTAGGTCACATGTATACACAAAGATTTGTATTATTAATAAAGGATACAATTAAATAAAAAGTCCAAATATGGGCATTCCCAGAAACAAAATCCCTTTTATGCCCATATATGGATATTGCTGATGTCATCAATCCCAGGCTATAACTGGCCCAAGAGCCTGCTTTACTCTGATTTACACCCTACCTTCCCCGAAAACGTTAATATTAAGTCCATATATGTTTATGTATATATATTAACTAGACCTTACCCGTTCGAATATATGTGCTGCAAAATATGTGCAGAGTGTGGGTTATGGGGAAAGTAACTGTAACTGCATGGTGCGTGCGTGAGAATATGTGGGAGCATCATAATGTAAGGAGCAGCCCATGGAGGAGTGTATATTTATGATTGATACAAATAATTTAACAGCAACATTAGGTGAATAGAAGTATGAGGATGTATTTGCTCCACATAATTTTTCTATACCCGTTGGAAGATGAGACACACATCACCCGTTGCATGCGTGACCCATGCAGAGAGAGAGAGAGAGAGAGAGAGAGAGAGAGAGAGAGAGAGAGAGAGAGAGAGAGAGAGAGAGAGAGAGACTGCAACATTCCTAACTGTGAGAGAGGTGTGTGTGGGCCCGGGGCTACAGATCCCATGGCCTGGAGGAACGGACCGTAACCCTGACAACAGGCTGTAGAGTGAAGAAACGCTAACCAGTAAGACTCCCTAATCGGGAGATAAGCGACCGTTGGTCGCTTATCTCCACAAATATCACAACCTCCACCTCTCACGTCATACGGGTAGCCATAGTTACACCTGGAATGTTCAATCTCCATATATGGAGATAACCTACGCATCACACAAAGTCTGACCTCACCACGACTTATATCTCCATATACGGAGATGGCCATATATGGAGATACGATGACATCACAGAGTCCACAGCTGATGATGTGGCGTGATGTCATACAATACACAAACAAGCCCTATATAAAGGGGCAATTCTCACCAGGGAAGAGAGCATTGCCTGGAATGTTGAATCTCCATATATGGAGATAACCTACGCATCACACAAAGTCTGACCTCACCAGCCCATACTTGGGCATGGACGACTTATATGTCCATACGGAGATGGCCATATATGGAGATACGATGACATCACAGAGTCCACAGCTGATGATGTGGCGTGATGTCATACAATAAACAAACAAGCCCTATATACTGATGCGATACGATGACATCACAGAGTCCACAGCTGATGATGTGGCGTGATGTCATTGCGACCGTAAGGTCGCAGTTTAGTGATTAGGGAGTCTTACTGGTATGAAAACCTCCACCGGCCGTCCGTCGGTCACACGTGCGGTCGACCGCACGTCACACGTGCGGTCGACGTGTGATGAGGTCACGATGAGTCATCTATGCCCAAATATAGATTTCTAGGTCAGATGGCCCATAGAGTTTGTGATGTCAAACCTAGCAACCCAATATAAACAAACCTGATGTCAGACCTGAAGTATCCTTTTATACCCATATATGGAGATACAGAGATCTCCATATATGGGCATATTAGAAAGCCCATATATGGGCATATACGGATGACATCAGGGATATCCATATATGGGCATAAAAGGGACAAGGGCTTACAGTTAAGAGATCTCCATATATGGGCATATCAGAAAGCCCATATATGTTCATATACTGATGACATCAGGAATATCCATATATGGGCATAAAAGGGACAAGGACTTACAGTTAAGAGATCTCCATATATGGGCATAAAGGGACAAGGACTGTTACAGTAGATATAGAGATGTCCATATATGGGCATAAATGAACAAGGACTGACAAACACTGAGATCTCCATATAACCTATGGGAATATAAGGGATGAGGACAATGCGTAGCATTGTGAGCTTGTAGACCTATTTTCTAAATATTGTTGTACATTAAAAACTTGAAATGGGTCGTTCTGCATAGTACTTGGGATTTGTTGATGTAAATGTTCACATAGAGTGTAATAATTGGTAAAACATACTGGTACCAGTAAGACTCCCTAATCGGGAGATAAGCGACCGTTGGTCGCTTATCTCCTGTCACACTGCTGACATCAGTATGACATCACACCGTACACAAATGACCCTTATATAAGACCGGCATTATCTACCGACAGATTAGTAACAAGATGTCAAAATCATTGAAGGTTTACCCTACTAACCAACTGTTTACCATAGCAACCATGTTTTTTACCTTAGCAACCAACTGTTTACCCTAGCAACCAACTTTTTACCACAGCAACCATGTTTTTTTTACCCTAGCAACCAACTGTTTACCCTAGCAACCAATTGTTTACCATAGCAACCATGTTTTCTTACCCTAGCAACCAACTGTTTACCCTAGCAACCAACTGTTTACCATAGCAACCATGTTTTTTACAGGGCCTGGGATTGATGACATCAGAAATCTCCATATATGGGCATGAAAGGGATTTTGTTTCTGGAAATATGTCTGTGGGGTGCCACATTTGGAATAAAACACTTACATCACACATCTGGATATCCATACAGCCCATCTAGTTTGCCTGTGTCCATTTATGCCCATATATCTGATGACATTGGGACAATGATCTCCATATATGGGCATAAAACTTATGTTAATTAGTAAAGCCTGGGGATCTCCATATATGGGCATGAGGGGTATACCCTAAAAGGGCATCATCTGGGAATAGCAAATATAGTTATCCTAGAAAGTGAAAATCTTACATCAAAGGCCATAACTACCTACCTACCACCATACTGCATTCCTCATTAAACTACCTACCAGTAAGATGCCTAAGGGAGAAAAGCAAAGGGCGAGGTTGCACCATTTCTTGGTCTTCTGGCCAGTGATGTATATCGGACCATTTAACCATATATGGAGACATCTGGTACCCAAAGATATTCACAGATATGGGCTTAATATTGATGACATAAGGGATCTCCATATATGGGCGTAAAAGGGATTTGGTTCCCCTGGCATCACAGGGATCTCCATATATGGGCATAAAATGGATTTGGTTACCCTGGCAACACGGGGATCTCCATATCTCCATATATGGGCATAAAAGGGATTTGGTTCCCCTGGCATCACAGGGATCTCCATATATGGGCATAAAAGGGATTTGGTTCCCCTGACATTACAGTGATGTCAGTGGCTGGTTCTACAGAGGGGATCTCCATTTATGGGCATAAAAGGGAATGTATGTATGATGATGTCAGATATCATAGACGTCATAGGACTTTCACATAACGAATAACTGAGTAAGCATGTAAACCCGTAAAATCTATATTTGGGCATGGCTGATTTATGACCTCATCATGATGACACGAGCAAACACAGCTGAATTGTATAAATGATCAGTGCAGAAACCAACAGAAGTATTTGACCAAGACTCTTCGATTTAAACATCAACAAAGGTGTGACGTTTGTTGATGGTCACGTGTGACGTGTGACGGACGGACGGACGGACGGACGGACGGACGGCCGGTGGAGGTTTTCATAGTAAACTGCTCCCTGACGGTCGCAACAATAAACAAACAAGCCCTATATACTGATGCGGAGATATGAGCAGGGCAAAGGTGTGACGTGTGACGTGTGACCGACCGACGGACGGACGGCCGGTGGAGGTTTTCAGGGAGTCTTACTGGTAGTAAACTGCTCCCTGACGGTCGCAATAAATAGCTAGAATTTGGGACAAATGAAATTCAGGCTCCGTCACCGTGTGTATAATGCTAATGGCCAATGCCATGTTAAATTTGAGATCAGTCGCTGAAGCGAGTGAATAGATAATGCATTTTCTGACTGAACTCCTACTGACTGACTGCTCTCCCTAATTATAGTATGGATGGATGGATAAAGGGTAAAATAAATAAAATGTCCATATACAGTATGGGCATTCCCAGATGATGCCCTGTTAGGGTACCCCCTTATGCCCATATATGGAGATCTCCAGGCATCAAACCCAGACCCTGCTTGGCTTTACTAATTAACATACGTTTTATGCCCATATATGGAGATCCCTGTCCCAATGTCATCAATATTAAGGACATATCTGGGAATGCCCATATTTGGTAATGCCCATATATGGGCATGTTTTGACATAACATTGTTGACTATCATGCAGGGGTCTCCATATATGGGTAACTGGTCTGATATACATCACTGGCCAGATGGCCAAGAATTGGTGCGACCTTGAGGTCGCATGTCGCCCTGAGGCTTCTTAGTTGCGACCGTCAGGGAGCAGTTTACTATGAAAACCTCCACCGGCCGTCCGTCCGTCCGTCCGTCACACGTCACACGTCACAGCTTTGCCCTGCTCATATCTCCGCATCAGTATGACATCACACCACATGTGTACACAAACCTTTGTGTACGTTGCTGTGGCAACAGTCTGTTGTTGCTGGTTTGTTAGTGTACGTTAGCAACCACCTTAGCAACCATGGTTTTACCCTAGCAACCAACTGTTTACCCTAGCAACCAACTGTTTACCATAGCAACCAGATACGCAGAGCAGGGATCTCCATATATGGGCATAAACAGGTGACATCACACTGATGTCAGATACTCAGAGCAGGGATTTCTCCATAATATATGGGCATAAAAGGGATTCTGTTAGGGATCTCCATATATGGGCATAAAAGGGATTCTGTTAGGGATCTCCATATATGGGCATACAAGGGATTCTGTTAGGGATCTCCATATATGGGCATAAAAGGGATTCTGTTAGGGATCTCCATATATGGGCATAAAAGGGATTCTGTTAGGGATCTCCATATATGGGCATAAAAGGGATTCTGTTAGGGATCTCCATATATGGGCATAAAAGGGATTCTGTTAGGGATCTCCATATATGGGCATAAAAGGGATTCTGTTAGGGATCTCCATATATGGGCATAAAAGGGATTCTGTTAGCTGTTAGTGATCTCCATATATGGGCATAAAAGGGATGCTGTTAGGGATCTCCATATATGGGCATAAAAGGGATTCTGTTAGGGATCTCCATATATGGGCATGAAAGGGATTCTGTTAGGGATCTCCATATATGGGCATAAAAGGGATTGTATCCCAGATGATGCCCTGTTAGGAGATCCACACTAACAGAATCTATATATGGTCCTACCGACAGCTGCTATAAGCCAACCCTGGCGATAAGGTCTGAGTCGAAGAAATGCTTCTTTCCTGGCAAGAATTGCCCCTTTATACTGTAGGGCTCGTTTGTGTATTGTATGACATCACGCCACATCATCGGCTGAGGACTGTGTGATGTCATCATATCTCCATATATGGAGACATAAGTTGCTCATGCCCAAATATGGGCTGGTGAGGTCAGACTTAGTGTGATGCGTAGGTTATCTCCATATATGGAGATTCAACTTCAATGAGTAACCATGGCAAACTGTCAACTGCCCGTATGTCTTGATAATTGGTAAAACAAATTTTTTTTGGCCTATTTGTGGAGATAAGCGAACGGTCGCTTATCTCCCGATTAGGGAGTCTTACTGGTAGTATGAAAACCTGCAGATCATGTGAGTGCGTGCATGCGTCAGTCACGCTCCATATGTGGCCAAGACAGCCCCTTTTATGACCATAAATGGAGGTCCCTGATGCCATCAATATTAAGCCCATATCTGGGAATGCCGATGTATGGACATATTGTGTCAATCTCTGTTGTTTCAGCACAACCTCACTTCTCGCCCTTAGGGTGTCTCACTGGTAATAAGGAGTAAAATAAATATCAGATCCTAGATCAGTGTCACCATCATGACATTTCACTTGATGATTGATTGTCATACAAATAATTGCACAACAATTTAATTTAATTTGTCCTTTGAACATTGGAAGGAATACATCAATTATAGGCCATATTTAATAATGTTATAGTCAAAATTAAAAGTTGTGGAAATAGACGATCTACAAGCTCACAACGTGTCGCATTGCGATGCAGATATACATAGCTATATATATCTTTTGCAACATGGAGACGATTATAATGGCGATTATCATATCGTATTTGTGACATGCCTATCAGTGACATTTCAACCAACAAATAGTAACAAAACAATAACATCAAACTGACTGATTTACCTATCATTAAAGCAGCATCATACATGTAAGAGAAAGAAGTAGTGAATCACTTTGAGCACAGTGGTGCTCAAACTTTTTCATGTAAAGGACCTCCAAAATTATATGTATTTGGCCACAGACCCTAATCTCAAAATATTTAGTTCCAGGGACCCCCGAGAATCAACATTTCAGTTACACACATATATTCAAAGATTTGCGTCTTTGAATATTTTCACGACTTTTTGCAGAAAATTTGCAGATCTACAAGCTTGTAGATCTGCTATTTTTCAATAGCTAAAGCATAAAATAATTAAGGCCCCTCCACCTTGGGCCCTAGTAACTCAGTCCCACTCCCCCCTGTGACGCCCCTGCCTGGATCCCAGTCCTGATCACCTCTACTGCACAGCTTTGGTAGCAGGTCCTGAAGCACACTATCCAAATCACCACAACACTGTTAAAGGTCCCACTGATTCCTTTCATTTATGCATTTCATATACAGTATAAAGCCATAGATCACTCCTATGCCCTCCTGAAATGTAAGTGAAATCATCACAGCCATTCTAGAGCTAAAGTTGTCAGATAGCGTTCATACTCACTCAGAAACCTGTTGAAATGTCTCACACACTCTTCTCCTCCATGCTAGTGTGTTGACCAGCCACAGTCCATCTGGTAGTTATTAATGTCAGCTGGTTGTGGTAGAAATACTGAGTGACAACCCAGCTCCAAACACACAGACATGCTGATATATCCACACTGATATATATTATCCCTGGTTCTTCATTTGGTGACAACATTTAACAGATTATTAAAAACAACTCTGTTTTCACCTGTTTCTCTCACTCACAGACTGTTTCTCTTCCTGCTTCTTTCAGCCCCACCCCCTCTTATACCTGCTAGGACTAGGTTGTCTAGAGTTGATTGACACCTGGATACCAAATGACATTGCTTCCATGATCTTCGTATAAACACATATCTGACCAAGTAGCTGCATATCTGCCCCCTAGTGGACCTGGTGCTTTAGACAACTGGTTAGTGCAGCTGTCAGTGAAATGACAAACCTCTTGTCTTTGATGTTTGATGATCTCAAGGTTAAGAGATCAAACACTCTGACTACATTTAAAGTGTAATTAATATGAAAATAATAATACTAGTAGATTGGAATGTAACAGATAGGCTAAAATATCCTGTGCTCCATTTATGTTAAGTTAGTAAATCAATATGCTCATTTCCAATGCTAGCACTTTTGACTCACTGATGAAGCATATTAAAGTATAGTGTAAGTAGTGTATCAACATGACAGATATGCCACTTTAAAAAGGCCAAATTAAACACATGGGACACTTTATTAGAACACGCTACGGCCTCAGTACGGTGCCGATCACATGACTGTTGCGATACAGGCAATTTCATTACAAATTGCACGCTGTGTACATGATTTGAGGCATTTTGTTCGAAACAGATCAATCCGTTTTGGCCTCCAAAGTTTGGAGGCCAATCTTAGCCAATCAGGATGGAATATTTAATATGGGACAAATCCGTCTTGATCATATGACTGTAGAGATACTGTCTACTGAATTTGGTTAATTTTGGGTAAAATCTGAAGGAGTAATATCCAAAAATGTCTTACATAAGTCTGCCTCCTGGTGGCGCTATAAAAGGCTGATGTGAAAAATGCAAGGATTGAGGCGTTTTGAACAAAATGCCTCAAATCACAAATGCAAATTGCATTTTTCATGAAATCGCACATGTAAGGGTGGCCCAACTCACATTAACTGCCAGTATTTAAACTGGTACCCTTTTGTCATTACCTTGTTACTGAATTTGCCAATAAATAATTGTAAATACACCTTTTTGGTTTGATGTATATCATTAAGTATTACCATTAGCAGATTATATAATTATAAGTTTCCGACAACGCCACCTCGTTTAAAGAGGAAAGTAAGTGCACAAAAGGCACTACCTTTAAGGACACACAAGTTCGTTTACGGGATATCAGAGCAATATGAACATTGAGGAGAGACTGACCAGGACAACAGTTTAGAAAAAGTATAACAAATCTTTATTTCTAGTGACAGCGGCCTCTATAATGCCAAAAACACAATAATAAAATAAAAGGGAATCCTATAATCCTATGGCGCCACTAAGCTAAAACCTAAAACAATAAGAACACTTCCAACAATAAAACAATACTTCACCCCCCCCTTCTTATCGTATCGTTTCTTGGGACAGTTAAAGTGCACTTAGCGTGTAGTTCCAGGCCCGTTACGGCCCTCAAATCGTAATAATATAGTATTACGATAAATGGATATTATACAAGGAGCGCAAATTAGTGACTAATAATTATTACTATAAACTAAGCAGATATCAAATAATAAGCAGCGTATCGTTCAAACAGGTGGGAATAGTGACTTCTACAGCAGGTGGAATGGCACACACAGCGACACACAGCTCATCTCTGGTCGTCTACTTCTTTAGTCCACTCATCTGTGAATACAAAGAATACGCCAGTATCCTTGTCGCGACGACTATACAGCTCAATTCTAGGCCAGTGACTTTAGCGACAGTGGTGTACAGGATTGGATACTCACACGCAGGCAGCCTTGTGGGCTGCCGCTGCGAATAGTTCGCACGACACCACAGTAGTCACAACGACCCCTCTCGTTAGCCGGTTCGGCTCGTCGGGACCCTCTCGCTCGTCTCTGGATGGCCCGGACACTGCCTGGTAACGCTGGCACCCGGATCACCGTCTGGAATCCGCTGGGTTTGTAAGGTAAAGTGCTACTCGGTCCTAGCACTTTAGTTCAGTAAGGTTCAATAAGGTTCAGTTCAGTTACTGCCTGGCTCGGCCTGTGCCTGTCTCTCTGTTCATCACAGCCGGCCACCTGAGTCACTTCCCTCAGCCCGCTCCACACACACACGTCTGCACCCCTTGCTCGTCCCCTAGACTGAGCCTGGCGTTCCTCTTAAAGGGCCGCCTCCCACTCTGCCAGCCGCCCATTGGCTGGTCATGACGTTAGTCCCCCATACATTGGCCAGCACCGGCGTCTAGTTATCCTATCAGTTCGCATTCAGACTCACACATGGAAAGAGAGGAGGTTTTAAAGGGGGACAGCAATACAACATTATAACCAACGAAACATATTATACAAATTATACAAAACATGTTCAACAGAAGGAAATAATTGTAAAAACAACAATTATTAAAGGAAAGAAAAATAAAAAGAATAACGCTGCTTTCCACCCCCTCACACTCCCCCCTACTTGATCGTTAGCAGTCCCTGCGACTAACTCAACCGGGCTGTACCGCACAGACGGCTGCCCAAATTAACTCCAGCAGAACGTCGGGGCCCTGATACCTCCCTGAAAGCTTCTTCCAGTTAGGCTGTCGTCTTGGTTGAATGCATCCTCCCTTTCTCCGCCTCAATGGGACGGCCTGAGCCTCGTTCCCCCAGGTGACCTGCAACTGGGGTTCGTCCTGGAGCTTCTGAAGGGCCATCTCCTGTTCCTCAGACAGCTGCTGGTGTTCTCTCATCGGGGACACGCTCCGTCTGTTGGCTTCTTGCAACTCTGCGCTGAGGCCCGTTATGGTGATCTCCAGCTGGGCTTTCTCCTGGCTCAGCCTCTGACGCAGAGCACCACCTCCCTCCAGCTCCACCGCCTGTTGCCTTACCTGCAGCTCCAGAACACGCACCTTCTGGTCAGCTGCTTGTGCCTGGCTGTTATACTCACTCTCCATCTTGGCCCATCTGAGGTTGGTGTCCTCCAGCAGAGCCTGGGTGCTCTCTGTGTGTCTCCTTTGCAGCTCAAACTTCTCCTGCTCCTCCTTCAACGAGTTGGCGCTCTGAACCGCCACCTTCCTCAGCTCACCGATCTGCTTATTTTTGCACTCACGAATGACCTGGGTTTCCCGCCGTAGGCCTCGAACTGTCTCCTCTAGCTTGCGGACGCGCTCCTCAGAGTCCCGCTGCTTAGCTCTATACGCCTCAATTTCGCTGTTCTTTCTGTCCAAAAGGGCCCGCATATCCCGATCGTGTCTCTGCTGCATTAACCTAACTTGTAATCCTGCATCCGGTAAGCCACATAATGGAACTCTCTCCCTCGGTACCCCCATAACCTGACACTCCCCAACAAACGCCTCATTAGCCCTCCTTCCCATAGGTGGGGAAATAACCCCTGTCGCACGGGCTCCGGCAACAGGGCCCTTTAGTTTAACGACGGCTGATTATTAGTGCACCATCTAGCTATGTGTCCCGGTCGTTTGCATTGTCTGCATATTGGCCTCCCCTCCCCATCCCATTCATGTCTCTGAGGTGGCGCGTACCGGCGTGCAGGTGGCACATAAGGCGCCTCAGGCGGCGGTGGTTGGGGACGCACAGCAGGAGCGGCAGCTTGGATGAGCGGTCGGAGTTCACTCATCAACTCTTTCGTCATACCGTGCAACTGCGTCTTGACATCCTCCATTATTTCTCGCTTCAGTTCATCTCTCCACGCAGAGGTCTGTGGTGGCATAGGGACAGTTACAGGGTTAATAGCATGACAAGCGATTTCAGTAGCTGGCGTACCTCCATGTTCCATGTCCAACGTCAAGGCCTCCTGTCGCAGCGCGGCGAAGTCTTCGTCAGGGTGGCGTCGAGCATATATTCTCAGTGCTTGACCAAGTGGGCCCTCAGTTAACCCCATAAGAAACTGGTCTTTCAAGACGGCCTCGGAGGGGGCTGTAGTCGCATCATAACGCCGCAACCCACAAAATAATTCTCTAAGTCTCAGAACAAAGGCACTGACACTCTCTCCAGGGCGCTGTGCGCAACTATAAAATTGTGAGCGTACTTTTGCAACAGGGATTGTTTCCTTGTACACGTTATCTAGATGAGCAAAGATTTTTGCCACAGTATCTCGATCCCCCTCATCCAACACATTAACTTGCCGTCTAGCTTCATCAGTCAAGGTTTGTAATAGAATGGCAACCTTTTTAGCCTCATTAACATCTTGCGTCCCCAATAGCCCTTTAATCTGTACTTTCCATTCCCTGTACTTAAGTTCACCCTCTGTACCTCCAAACGTGGGCAGCCACGGGGCGCCCGGATACACCGGCATCATCATCATATTACAAGTTCACAATTACACACTTATTCAATCTCTCCTCTATATTGCTCTGTGTCCGATCCTGCCGCTACAAACGTCAATTATGTAAGGGTGGCCCAACTCACATTAACTGCCAGTATTTAAACTGGTACCCTTTTGTCATTACCTTGTTACTGAATTTGCCAATAAATAATTGTAAATACACCTTTTTGGTTTGATGTATATCATTAAGTATTACCATTAGCAGATTATATAATTATAAGTTTCCGACAACGCCACCTCGTTTAAAGAGGAAAGTAAGTGCACAAAAGGCACTACCTTTAAGGACACACAAGTTCGTTTACGGGATATCAGAGCAATATGAACATTGAGGAGAGACTGACCAGGACAACAGTTTAGAAAAAGTATAACAAATCTTTATTTCTAGTGACAGCGGCCTCTATAATGCCAAAAACACAATAATAAAATAAAAGGGAATCCTATAATCCTATGGCGCCACTAAGCTAAAACCTAAAACAATAAGAACACTTCCAACAATAAAACAATACTTCACCCCCCCCTTCTTATCGTATCGTTTCTTGGGACAGTTAAAGTGCACTTAGCGTGTAGTTCCAGGCCCGTTACGGCCCTCAAATCGTAATAATATAGTATTACGATAAATGGATATTATACAAGGAGCGCAAATTAGTGACTAATAATTATTACTATAAACTAAGCAGATATCAAATAATAAGCAGCGTATCGTTCAAACAGGTGGGAATAGTGACTTCTACAGCAGGTGGAATGGCACACACAGCGACACACAGCTCATCTCTGGTCGTCTACTTCTTTAGTCCACTCATCTGTGAATACAAAGAATACGCCAGTATCCTTGTCGCGACGACTATACAGCTCAATTCTAGGCCAGTGACTTTAGCGACAGTGGTGTACAGGATTGGATACTCACACGCAGGCAGCCTTGTGGGCTGCCGCTGCGAATAGTTCGCACGACACCACAGTAGTCACAACGACCCCTCTCGTTAGCCGGTTCGGCTCGTCGGGACCCTCTCGCTCGTCTCTGGATGGCCCGGACACTGCCTGGTAACGCTGGCACCCGGATCACCGTCTGGAATCCGCTGGGTTTGTAAGGTAAAGTGCTACTCGGTCCTAGCACTTTAGTTCAGTAAGGTTCAATAAGGTTCAGTTCAGTTACTGCCTGGCTCGGCCTGTGCCTGTCTCTCTGTTCATCACAGCCGGCCACCTGAGTCACTTCCCTCAGCCCGCTCCACACACACACGTCTGCACCCCTTGCTCGTCCCCTAGACTGAGCCTGGCGTTCCTCTTAAAGGGCCGCCTCCCACTCTGCCAGCCGCCCATTGGCTGGTCATGACGTTAGTCCCCCATACATTGGCCAGCACCGGCGTCTAGTTATCCTATCAGTTCGCATTCAGACTCACACATGGAAAGAGAGGAGGTTTTAAAGGGGGACAGCAATACAACATTATAACCAACGAAACATATTATACAAATTATACAAAACATGTTCAACAGAAGGAAATAATTGTAAAAACAACAATTATTAAAGGAAAGAAAAATAAAAAGAATAACGCTGCTTTCCACCCCCTCACACACACACACATTCCCACTAGGCTGAGGAAGAAATGCCACTTAATTATTTTTAAATCAGCCTCATGCTGGCGCTATAACAGGCCGATTTGTCATTTTACCTATAACTCCATCGATCAGTTTCAAACTTTGTAAGGGCACTCCCTAGAGGCCAAGGAAAAACCCTTTCCCTGCATTTTCAACCCATTCTCACCCCCTCTGCTTCACCCTCCCGACGCGTTCCCAAATCGCTTTCTGCTTCACCCATGCGACGCTTTGGGAGCGCCTCCTGCGTCTATGGTCAGACGCGAACAGAGATTTTTCAAACGAGAACGGAGTCTTAGTACGCATGCGCCAACATTTGTTAACTGGAATATTTTACGATGACGGCCGCCATGGGGAATCGAACCCCGGTCTCTGGATTTGCATAACCATGCTCTACCGACTGAGCTATCCAGATGACAGGAAAATACCCTTTTTTTTGTGCTTTTATCTTTGACAAGGTGGATGATAACGTAGTCCCTTCTTTGAGCCGTATTCGGACGCGGAAGCAGTCCCCTGGTCAAAATTTACTATTCTGTCCATAACGGCACATAATTCGGTAACACCGTTCGCCGCGGCGACTCGGTCACTACCGCTCCCTCGGCGGCGTCTCACGGAGTTCATTGGCGCCTGAGACGGTCCAGCTCCATCGTTTATAGTGGCGTGAGTGGTAGTGACGGGTGGCTGGTAAACCAGTAAGCCCATCAAAGCGGTATGGAATCCCGCTTCGGGAATTACTTTTTTTTTCTTTCTTCTTAGACCACCCAATGCGTCCAACCCGTGAAACAGTAGGCAATCCCAAAGCGTCTATCGTCCGACGCAGTACAGTACTTCACAACGCGTCGGTTGTATGACGCTTTAGGGGTGAGAATGTGTTGGCATTTTTCACATCAGCCTTTTATAGCGCCACCATGAGGCTGTTTTTTGACAAACACATTTTTGACACTTCACTGTCTCTGAAGCTAACTTGTCCACTCACCTTGGATTGCGTTTGACCCCGCTCATTCATAACCACCTAATTCAATACCACCCAATGCACCCCAATGCACACCCACAACCAACATACCACACCTGGTGGAGACCTGTGCTCGGAAGAGCACTGCTTCTTCTAGTTCCTTTTCTTTCTGTTGCCACAAAGGAAAAATAATCCATCTGACACTGCGCTGTTTCCTGAATGAGCTCCGTCCTTTCCTCTGTCAGAGGAGGAGCCTGAGGAGGCATGCATGCACGCAGCATGGCCTGCATTTTTACACGGAAAAATGTGACCGACCAGAAATGTGTTGCCAGCCTGTGGTGGTTGCGTAGTCATTCTACAGTTTACGACAGGTTATGAAATTTGGTGTAACTTGGGGTTACCCGCGGTCATCTGACTATTAGCAGCGACATAAGGAGAACTTTGTGCGCGTCTTGTTTACTTTAATTTACAGTCGTGCACGACATGGCAGGGCTTGAGTATAAGGCTGTCGAAGGATTCACACTATTTTTGGTTTTACTTGATGAAAGGAATAAAGGATAGATCAACGTCATTACATTATCCACGTTGAAGCTGCACGCAGACAGCCACGAACACAGCTGACAGCCACAACAATCGGCAGGCTGCACTCTTTTTTGTTTACCAAACTTCCTCGCAGTGGGTTTTAATGTCGGTAATGGGAAAAGTAGCTCGTTAAGTTACTTTTCTCATTGGGTAGCGGAGTAACGTAACAGATTATTTTTTCAAGTCAGTAACTAAAGTAACCTAACAAGTTACTTCAAAATGTAACGATACCAAACACTGCCCATATCTGTGTGGCTGGTTCAGATTAGCCTGATAAATCAGTCCGCACATTACCACCCCCTGTTGGTGGGTGGTGTGCAGTGTGGACTGACCCCGGAGATTAAATAATTTATTTCTTCTCGCCCGAAGAGCGGGCGAATTGAATGGGACAATCAGGGCTGTAGACTTGGGGCACGTGGTAGGCTGGTCCGGTCCCAGACCCCCCCCCCCCCCCCCCCAGCTCCCTCCCTTCAGAGCTCTTCTGCCCACGTGAGAGTCCCTAGTGGACTCTGATTGGTGCTCTTCTGCCCACGTGAGTCGCTAGTGGACTCTGATTGGTCCGTGAAAACTGTCATGGCGGAGTCAGACGGACGCCCGCTCGACTCAAATTATTTTAACAAACTATACAATAGTGCCGTTTCATTACGTTTTAATACCATTTTGCACTAACGTAAACATGCAATCATATAATATGTTATGAGAAATAACATATTTTTGCAATGTCACGCCACGTCGCCGTCGGGGGCTCTAAGCGTGTGTGTGTGTGTGTGTGTGTGTGTGTGTGTGTGTGTGTGTGTACGTGTGTGTGTGTGTGTGTGTGTGTGTGTGTGTGTGTGTGTGTGTGTGTGTGTGTGTGTGTGTGTGTGTGACGTCAATGGCTTTAGCCGGCCCCCCCAGAAGTAGAATGTCTCCTCGAAGGATCAGACTCTTTCCCAAAACGAAGTGAAACGTAGTGTGTGAAGAGTCTGACGCTTGCAGTCAGGCAAGGTTCAGATAGGGATAGGTATGGGCATAAAAGGAACTGTAGGTTGTGATGTCATGGGAACCACTCTAACAGAATAACATTTATGCCCAAATATGGAGATCCCTGATGTTATCAATATTAAGCCCATATCTAACAGGTCTTCATATGGGAATGCCCATATATGGAGGAAGACAGCCCATATCTGTGTGGCTGGTTCAGACAGGGATCTCCATGTATGGACATAAAAGGGATGTACCATATACAGTTCATGGATCTCCATATATGGGTACCAGGGGTCTCCAGAACTAGTAAGACGCCTCAGGATGACATGCGACCTCACCCTAAAGGGGCCAATTCTTGGCCATCTGGCCTGGTGGGGCATCATGCTGATGGGTTAGGATAGGGATAGGGTTAGGGTTAGGCCAGGTATGTGTACAGATTCGCTCTGGTGGGGCATCATGCTGATGGGTTAGGATAGGGATAGGGTTAGGGTTAGGCCAGGTATGTGTACAGATCAGCGCTGGTGGGGCAGCATGCTGATGGGTTAGGGTTAGGCCAGGTATGTGTACAGATCATTGCTGGTGGGGCAGCGCTCCATGTACTCCTTCTCCACCAGCGTCTCGATGCTCCTCTTGATGCTGCTGACGCTGGGTTTGAACCTGGCCTCTGATTGGACGAGGACCTCTTGGAGAAGGTGGTTGAAGGTCAGCTTCTTGCGGGCCTTCATGATTCTGACGACGACCGCCTGGAGGAAGTGTTTACGCTCCTCCTCCACGGCGCTCCTCGCCTGCTCCGCCTCCTCCCGCGCCGCCGCGTCTTTCTGCACCGCCGACGACGCCACCTTGAACTTGGTCCTCTTGCTGGAGAAGTGCATGTTCAGAGAGAAGGAGGAGGAGGACTCCGTCTCCATCTCCCTCTTCTCCTCGTGGACGAGGATCCCAGCGTCCAGCAGAGACTTCACGGTGCTCCGCAGCTTCTCAGGCTCCATGCGGGTCGCGTCCAGGAGCTCCTGGTCGGACAGCAGGGGGCGCTGGTTAAAGGCTAGCAGGACGGCCATGTGGTCCATGGAGGCCACGGCCACGCAGGGCTTGGCCAGGTGGGTCATCTGGAGCTCGGCCGTGCACGCGGGCAGCAGCCAGGTCAGCCTGCGACCGCTGTGGCGCCGGCCGTAGAACAACTCGAACATCTCCACGCTCCTCTCCAGCTCCGGAGGGAAGAAGGCCGATACCGATCTGGCGGCGGCGGCACCGTGCGCGCGGGGCCACGCCGCCGCGTGCAGCACGTGCACGTGGAACCTGAGGCCTAGCTCCACCGGCGGCGTCATCGCCCCGGGCGTCTTGAGGAAGTCGGCGAACTGGTGGTTGAGGTCGGCGCTGACGCAGAGGTCCGTGTTCATCTGGTGGAGCTTGCCGGTCAGCTCGTAGCCACACGCCTGCTTCAAGAGGTTGATGGTGACTTCCTCCGAGTCCAGCGCCAGGCCGTCGGCCAGCCGCCTCAGCAGCATCCTGGAGTAGAGCGTCACAAAGACGTCCTTGTCCTCCACGTACCTAAACACCGTGAGCAGGCCGCTCAGCTTGTCCTGCAGCTCCTCCCCCGTCTTCCCCTTGGTGGACCTCAGCACTCGGTCCCAGTGCCTGGCCAGGAGCTCGGGGGCCAGGCAGTAGGACCCGGGCTCCTTGTGGTTCATGGCAGACGTCAGAGCTTTGTTGAGTGCACTGTAGAAGCGCGCCTCCCTTTTCAGCACCGTGTCCACGAGCTGGGAGAACTTACCGTGCACCTCCAGGAGAGACTCCACAAACTGGGTGGAGGCTTTGGCCTGGCGGAGGTTGCTGGTGGCTCGAAGGCCCTCGTCATAGATGTGAGCCTGCAGCTTCTGGGCCATGTGGTCCACGGCGCGTTCCTCGCCCCGCAGCAGGGTGTACATGTTGGCCAGGTCGCCCGTCTTCTCCTGCCGGATCATGTTCTCACACTCCTCCAGGAGGAGGTCTGTGAGATCCGTTCCCATCTTCTGCTTGGCCAGACGAGAGACTTTGTCGTAGAGGCCGGCCGTGAGGTCCCTGGGGAACCGCGCCTCCTCGCCCCTAAGCCGCGCAGCGACCGTTTCCATGTATTGCAAAGGGTTCAACTCTTGCAGCAGAGCGGAGGCGTCCCGTTCATAAAGGGTTCTCATTTTTACCAGAAACTGCTGCTCGAAGGATTCCAGAAAACACCTGGTGAGCGGCTCTGCGTCACCGTCTACCGAAACCACTTCCTTTCCGGTCACTCTTAGGATCACCTTGTCGACGAGGGTATGCGTCATCACTTCTATCCATCTGTCCTTCGCCAGATCTCCAATCTTTGGGAGATCTTCTTCCAGACTCTTTCCTTCTCTGGTCAGAAAGCAGTGGCTGTTGTTGTTGAAATAGTGGAACAGGTTGTCCATGTAGCCACAGCTCTGGCAGAAGCTCTCCCAGTAGCTCTGGTACTTCACATAAGCATTCTCTGACTTATTTAGCTCCTCGCTCACAATCTTCTGGTGCAGCTGCTGGACATGTGTTTCCAGAAGCTCCCTGATCGCTCTGTATAAGCGATCAGGGAGAGCGTTAAACAGGTGATGAACGTCACCTTGGCCTTCGCACCACGCCGCCCTGCCAACAGACTGGTCCAGTCTCAGAGTGGCTTCCATCGTCGACGCAATCTTTTTCCACGTCTCAGCAAAATCCATCACCTTGTCCATCAACATCGTGGCTTCTTTCGTCGGAGACTCTGGGGGAAACAACTGATTATAGATTGGCTAGGAGACTCTGGGGGAAATAACTGATTATAGATTGGCTAGGAGACTCTGGGGGAAATAACTGATTATAGATTGGCCAGATCCACGTGCAGTCGCGGTGTCAGATCAGAACTTGAAGCAGCTGCCCTGGCTTGGTGGTGTCTACAGATATACTGAGTGGAGTTCCAGGCTTGGTGGTGTCTACAGATATACTGAGTGGAGTTCCAGAAGGACGCGTTTGGAGTCCATTATGATGTTTAACAGGAATGTGAAGATTTTATGAAGATTGGCTGCTTGGCCCTGTCACTGTGACATCATCACCATGAGGTGACTCATCGTGACATCATCACGATGAATCGCCCAAATATGGAGTTCCATGTCAGCCATGCCCACTGGAGAGTCTCAGAAACCGTCTGACCTCTTGACCTCTTGACACAACATCCCTTTTCTGAGCGTCTTTATTCTCCTTTTGCACAAAGTAGAATGCAAGTTAGAGGGCACCAGATCCCTTTGAGTCACACCCTACCATTACTTCCTGTTCATCCACAGAGCATTGATTCTAGCCGTTTTCTCCATTAGATTAAAGTGCTTTCTTTTCACTTTTATTACTTGTCATAATACATTTTATTTGTCTGCTTCAAGTGTGCCTGCAGCTCGCAGTGTGTGCAACCTTGTGTATCGTTCAGTATTAGAATTAGCTTTAACATTTTTAGCATTAGCATTAGCGGAAGTAACGGTTAGCATTAGCAGAAGTAGCTGTTAGCAACGAACGGTAAAAAGATGAAGCAGACAAATAAAATGTATTTTGACAAGTACTAAATGTGGGGAAAAAAATGAAAAGAAGACTAGAATCAATGCTCTGTGGATGAACAGGAAGTAATGGTAGGGTGTGACTCAAAGGGATCTGGCACCCTCTAACTTGCATTCTACTTTGTGCAAAAGGTCTATTGCGACCGTGGGTCGCAGTTAGTATGTGAACCGTAACAGCTTGACCGTAACAGCTTGACCGTATCTCTGTCTGTCTGTCTGTCTATAACGCCTGACACTGTGGTTCCCCTGACACATCACTGTGACGTCACAGGTGACATCACAGTGATGTCAGATACTCAGAGCAGGGATCTCCATATATGAGCATAAAAGGGATCAGCATATATGGCATGAAAGGGTTTGTACACAACATGTGGCAGCTCTGTTTACACAAAGCTGAACCTCCTCCAACTGTATATACTGTATGTTCCCCATTTTCAGCTGTTTTTTTATTATATTTTGACACTTGTAAACGTATGTTTTCCCATGCCATTAAAGCTCCTTTCAATTGAATTGAATTGAATTGAATTTGTCCAGAAACACTGATCCAACTAATATGCCCATATATGGAGATATATGGAGTTCTGGTAGTTCAGACCTTCAGATTTGACATCAGCATTGCCCATATATGGGCATACCCATGGAGGCCTGTCACTATGCCTCAGGAATAGGGGTGCAACAATACATGTATCAATATTGAACCATGATACGAGGGTGTAACTGAACCCAATGACCCTGTACCCAACAATACAATACAATACCAGTCCAAATCCACATTCCCCTGGAACCCCCTCAAGGAAACTTAGGGGTCCACAGAGCCCACTTAGAGAACCATTACCCTAGAGGTTGGGTACCGTATTGTTCAAAGTTAAAACATAAAAATATGTAGTTATAAAAATACATTTATAAATCATGGACATTTCTGTTTATTTTTTGTAGGCCTATCGAAAAAGTAGCAAAATGTGACACCAAAATATCGAACCGAACCAAACCGTGAATTTTGTAAACCGTTGCACCCTTACTCAGGACATGTGTCATACAGTATGGTCACATACTGATGGCATCATACAGTATGGTCACATACTGATGACATCATACAGTATGGTCATATACATACGGAGTTCTCCAAATGTGGACACAAAAGGAGACATGCTCATATGGGGATGGGGATCTCATTATCCATAAAAGGGCATATAAAGGGACAATACCAGACATATACAGAGATCTCAGTCCATATATGGGCATACACAGATGACAACAGGGAAGTACATGAACTTCAACTACAATTGACCGAATTCACGCTACGCAACTTCCTGGTGCTGAGCGTTGTAATTTACTTTACCATTCGAAATAATGATTTGTTGGCTTTAAGTCCAGCAATTTCTATGTTATTTTACCCTCCAAAGCTGACATCAGCACCAGGAAGTTGCTGAGAAATTCACTGAGTGCGCGTGCGTGGGCGGGCCGTGAATAGGGTCTGTTCCCAGAAGCCTGAAGCAGTGTTATCATTAGTGTGGTTCAGGGGTGTCAATTGGGTATGGCAGGGGTATGCAGCTGCCATACCCTGGGTCCAGGGGGGAACATAAAAGTTACTTTTAAATATAAATCCATGAATGTCTCTTTGTCTATCTGTGCTGGTTATTATGTTGTTAAATTACAGTAAAATAACTGCAAATGCAAAATTTAACAAAATGGTCTAACTAACATGCCAAGTTTAGCTGCACTTGAACAACCGTTCCAGGCTGCCATATCCAGCCCAAGAAACCATAGAAACGGGGGAAAAAATAGAATGTACTTCTTTAACTAAATGTATCATGCCTGTTGCTAAGGTATGACTGGAACATACTGGTGTCTTGCGCGTGCAAGACACCAGTCATGTTGCCAATGCCATACCTTAGCTTATGCTGTATGCAGTTGCCATACCCTGGGTCCAGAAGGGGAAAACAAAAGTTATGTTTAAATATAAATCCATGAATGTCTCTTTGTCTATCTGTTTTGGTTATTATGTTGTTAAATTACAGTAAAATAACTACAAATGCAAAGTTTTACAAAATGGTCACTTTAACAAGGTATTATAATTAGATTCTCCACACTTGTATTCTCCCCATCTTGACAAAATGGTATATTCCCAGGTTCTGCAGGTCAGCCGCACAGGTGCAATGCATTATTGAGCGTGCGTGTGTGCGCATGCGTGTATATATATATATATATATATATATATATATATATATATATATATATATATATATATATACTGTATATATACTGTATATATACTGTACATACATACAATAAAACAAATTAGGAAACAAAATATTAAGGGACCCATACAAATGGGTCCAGAGCCAGTGTTTGGGAAACAGTAATCTAAGGGCAAGTTCTAAAACACAGCACTGAGCATTGATTGATTGATTGATTGATTGATTGATTGATTGATTGATTGATTGATTGATTGAAGTATTTATTAGAAGGTTGCATAAGAAAAAGTACAGTTTCATGACAGTACAGTTCACTGGTACAAGGTCAACTAAAAGGTAGTAAGCTTTTCGGCTTATTTACACAGGAACCACTTCATGTATCTCATATAACATTGAAAGACAGACGGATAGAACACAGTGCTTTGCATAGGATAGTGTCAATAGCAAAAGGGGGGAAAAAAAGAGAAAAAAAAGAAAGAAAAATGTATAAAAGGTATTTACCGTGGAATAGGCGAGGTCAAGTATGGGCTTAGTCCAGGGGTCTTCAACGTTTTCAGGTCAAGGACCCCTTAGTTGAGAGAGAGATGAAGCAGGGAAGCACAACCTGTTCATAGATTCCATATACAGAAGTTTCATTGTTTGACAGCACAATCATCAGTGTAGGATTTTGGATTGATGCCAATTTGTGTTTTCAGATAGCATATTTAACCACTTGAACTGCCATTAACTAATAAACTTGACCTTTCACTCTGTACTTAGTCTGCTCTTTTACCCCCTCTACACCGAACCTCTTTGCCGAAAATAGACGATCTACAAGCTCACAGTGCCTCACAGAGCGAGGCGCCTTGTAGATCTGCTATTTTCGGCCAACGCTCTCAAAATACGACGCTAGGGTTCAAGTAGTTAATATAAAAAAAAAGGCGAAAAAAGGTTTCTACTACACAAAGATTTGGAGGACCTCCTGACCCTGTATTAACTCTGAGGACCCCCTAGGGGTGCCAGACCACCTGTTGAAGACCCTTGGCTTAGTCTATTTACAGCACACACTGGACATTAAAGGACTACTTCACCTCTGCGACAACCAGATCTTATTTTATTGTTGTTTGAGTTATTTTTTGTGTTCAATCTGTGCTTTTAGATATTTTAGTATTTCAGCATGCAACAACTGGTCATATGATGCATTTTGCATCATATGATGCATTAGATGATGCAATATCATGCTACAAAGCATCATATGATGCTTTGTAGCATGCTGAAATACTAAAATATCTAAAAACACAGATTGAACACAAAAGATAACTCAGGATTGTGTTGATCGTGTCCCAAACAACAATAAAATAAGATCTGGTTGTCACAGAGGTGAAGTGGCCACAGGCTGACCAAAACAGCGATTTAAACTCTGTATTTCAACACAACGCTTACGATTTTCTTCCACGCTTAAGAAGTAAACACCTGAGAGACCGGTATGGGACCATTCGTTTTTGGATAGGATGTTCACAAAAGGTAAGAATGTTCACAAAAGGTTCCCCGCAACTTTCAGATTGTGGATGACATCTCAGAGGAACATCATCTCTGAGCTGTATAGTGGAGGAGGTTCCGAAAGGAGCAAGTCAGTGTCGTAGAATGACAAAGTTACGGCACCTAACTTAGCCTACACCTGTTGTTGTTGTTGTTGTTGTTAGGTGGTCCGGAGGGAACAACTGAAGTAATAAATAGTTCCAAAAGAAGGTGATAATAATAACATCAAAGTGAATCTTTGGCAATATAGTATAATAGCTTTCTGAGTTCTCTCACTCCTCTCTCTGTCTCTGTTTCTCTCTCTCTCTCTCTCTCTCTCTCTGTTAATCATGGCTTCTGTCACCATGTAGCCATGGTGTGTGAGGGAGGGCGACACCTACTGGAGAGGGCAGGCTACTGATCTGGACAGCCTGCAATTCTTCTGCTAGTGCAGGCCAGGAGCCCTTAGGGTCGATTCATACTCCACTTTTAGAGCCTAATTTATTATCCTCTGAATGACGCCATATCATAGGGGACAGAGCCGAACCGAAATAAATTAGGCTCTAAAAGTGGAGTATGAATCGAGAGAGATGAAGCAGCGACCACAAGTATGAAGGTCTCTGTGTTAAACAAACTTTACACTTGAAGAAAACTCAAGGAAGGAACGTCCTGTTTGTTCAAAACAAAGCACTCTGTAGTTGGTGCCTTTAGAAACAACCAGACTCTCCTGTGAGCCAGTCTGCCAGACACCACTGGGGCCCGACCCACATCACTACCTATGTCTGCCCACGGGCATTGATCTTGGGCATAGGAGGAGCCAGCAGATCCGCATGGACGTCCACTTGGGATAAGCGGGACTATCCAGTGATCCAGACTGACATAGGGACCCCCCTGTCGGCCTTATGCATAGCCATGCGCCATATGGAGTTCCTTGAACCCCCTATTACCTCCGCACAGCATGATGTACGTACAGCAAATATGTCATAAAGTCATGGGATAAATTGGTTGGAAAACCGATTCACCAATAAATTAGAATTTACCCAATAGAAGCAATTTGATCTCAAATCAGAATGTATGTATTCCCCATACATTCAAAACATCAATATTTGAACTCCAGTTGATTCCACACACAGTATTGACTTGATATAGTAATACAAAAGTATACTACACAGCAATTTTGAGAAAATTAAGACAAGACACAAGATCATAATTCCGATTTTGACCATTTTGAAAATAGGACAAAAACAATATATTTTTTTCTATCTGATTTCTTGACACTCGAACATTTTTTTAGACCTTTATCTACAAATCGAAAGTAAAAAAAAAAAAAAGAAAAAAAAAAAAAGAAATTGGGGGGCCAACTAAAATAATCTTGCATAGGGCCACCTGAGTCCTAGAACCGGCACTGCAGATCCAACAACTGAACAGTCAGCCCAGCTCTGCTGTGACCACAGCCTACCCAACAATCTCCACAACTACTGCTGCAGGTAGATGTGTATAATAGAACAATAATGGGGGTTCCAGGAGGACCAGCTAGTTAGTGCACTAACCACATTCTCCTCGAGTTGCTAAGACCAGAGTTTGAATCCGACCCGTCTTTTATGCCCACCCTCTCTCTACACTCTTATCAAAATAAAGCATACAATGTATGCGTGAAAACCTTTAGGCCCCATACTGCCAGCCAAATCCAGCCTGAATCAGATCTGTCACATCCAGATTGGAATCTGATTTGTTCCATGTGAACATGTGACCATTTAAACCAATCGGATTCCATTCTGGATGTGGCACAGATCTGATTCAGGCTGGATTTGACTGCCAGTGTAAATGGGGCCTTAGACTGCGATATTAACTGATCACCCCAATTTGTATTCCAAAATGGATGTATGGCCTTACAGAGTATCATTTTCCTCATTTGCCTCCAGACCTACCAGAGCATGGAATCAGAGGAGGAGAGGGGGCTTTTGGCAGACCTCTTGTTGAAAGGTGGAGGAAAGGAGAGGCGGATCGGACCTGACATCTCAGCCAGAGTCTACCGCTGCCTCACAGCCCAGAACCCCCAGCTGGTTCTACCGTGGATTAACTTGTCCTGGGACCAAACCGGATGACCCCTGGAAGAACCTTGGCTAATAACGTGAAAATGCAGATGTTTATACGCCAATTATATCCCTGTAATTTGCTTGGCTATTACGTTCAGTCATCTTGATAATGAAACACTATATGCCCTTTGGAGACATTATATATTATGGTTTGTAAATAAATAAATACATTTTGTATTTGTACTTTTGACCACTACAGTTGAAATACATTACTGCATATGATGCATAAATGCAACTGGCTTGATTACATTTTTTGTCAATAATTTCTCATTAAAGTTATTATTTATGACTACAGTAAGGGTCGTTTCATACCGTTATAAGGAGCCTAACTAATTTCGGTTCGGGAGGACGCCCCGACCCGAAATTATTTAGGTTCGGGGGGAGTTCATCCATACTTTCTTAACGGCTAGTGCCCAAGTCGCTTGTAAATATTGGAGGTCCGTGGCATGACGACGTTTGTGGCCGATGAATGAGCGTTGCAGGGCGGATATACATATCTGACTTGCCCTCGCGCTGCACACTGAATGACTGGAGGTCCAGTGAGTAGCAGCTCGGCTGCTCTGTCAAAAACATTTAATCTACAAGCTCACATTATAGACGTGCCGCCTCCCTTGCTGCATGCATGTCATCACGCAGTCACACAACTCGTCGTGGAAAAAAAAACATATCAACACGGAACACTAGCAATTAGCAAAGTTGTGTTTAAGCTCTTCTTTTCTCTTTAAAACGGTCGGCGACGCGTTAGCAGCGATACACGCAGCAAAGGCGTGTGTGTGTGTGTGTGTGTGTGTGTGTGTGTGTGTGTGTCGCGCGCGCGCCTCCCAGTCCACCACTCTTCGTCTCCAGTATCCGCTCTCTGATGCCCAATACACGGCCACACAAGCATTTGGAAGTCGGCGTGTCTCCCACACAAACGACGGCTGTTTCCTTGGATTCACAGCCGAGAATATGAACGTGAAGCCGGGATGAATGAATGAGAAGACACCGCTGAGTACCGAAATTAAGTCGGGAGGTCACAACATTTCGTCAGCACCGTAGAGCCGAATTTAGTCGGTTGACGCCCCCCCCCGAACCGGGGGATGCGAACCATATTTGGGTTCGCCTACTGCCGAACCGAAATTAGTTAGGCTCCTTATAACGGTATGGATCGACCCTAAGTCATTGAGAGTCCAATTTCTGGGATACTAGTGTAAATTATTTTGAAATAAGTCAATTTGAAAGCCAGCAGGCTGGCTCTATTAGCTCAGAGGTAAAAATGTCAGTACTTATGTGAGGTACCCAAGTTCAAATCTAGGATAGAACAAGTTACATAGTGTAGCTTTAAGTTACAGGTCTTTCTATTACATTGGTCTTAGTGACAAGTGGCATTGAACATGTTGTATTTTACAGAATTGCTTCTGTAAGAAAGTAACAAGTGGCATTGAACATGTTGTATTTTACAGAATTGCTTCTGTAAGAAAGTAACAAGTGGCATTGAATATGTTGTATTTTACAGAATTGCTTCTGTAAGAAAGTTTACAAAATATGAAAGTATAACTACATTTAAATATGTACATCATGAGCAATTAACTCAAAATCATCCAAATTTAAATGTCTTCCTTATTAACAAACAGCATTTCCACAATATCAATAAGACAATATTTTTGTATAGTGTATAATATGTTTACACATCAACAAGATTTACAATCATGTGGTCGCCAGATTCTAATACATCACACTTGAATCGCACAATGTGTGCTGAGCCATTTTGTACTCTTTGGATAATGTCCTTCATATTACACAAGACAGTGAAAGTATAATCTCAAATTGTGTCAAAGAATCTTGCGTTAAGCACATTCTCTCCAACATACTCAGTAGAAGTAGGGCTGTCACGATTATGACATTTTACATGACGATACATTTTCACTCAAATAATTGCGACTAACGATTTAATTGTGTTTTTGTTGACAATTACATTTCTGTTTGGCTTGTAGGCTTTGACGTTGCGCATGGCAGATATGACACATAACCTAAATATACAAAGAAATGAAGGACATATTTGACAACTTTACACTTTAAAAAGAACATTGATAGTGGAAATAGCCGATCTACAAGCTCACAACGCGTCGCGATGCGAAGCGTTGTGAGCTTGTAGATCTGCTATTTCCACTATTTTTTTAATGTTTGAACATATATAAACATTTTTCAACATGTAAACGATGATGACGATTATCCCAAAATAATTGTGATGATGTCAAATAATTTGCGATTAGAAGATTATGTAATAATTGTGACAGCCCTGAGTAGAAGGTGATGGCAATGGTAGAAAAAACATAAATAAAGTGCCAAACACTGAATCGCACTCCGTTCTCCTCTTGGCCAGAAATGTTCAGGTCCAGCGACACTTTTTGTGCTGGTAATCCTCTGGCTCAGAACAGCAGCTCTCATAGTCACTACTGGAGGGAGAGGGAGTGCGGCGGCAGACGCAGGCCTGAGCCTCGGGTGAGAGCGCGCAGGGGCACTGAAATGGGACCGGGTTGGGGACTGGGCTGGTACAGGGGCTCGGGGAGGCCCAGGCACTGCGAGGGGATACAGGCCTGGAGATGGGACCCGGACTCATCTCCTCGTGCATAAGCTCCTCAGACGAGTCTCTGGGCTGCTCCGAGTGTTCCGAGTCGTCGCGGAGGGTGAACACCCAGCCGAGCCGCGCGCGCAGGACGTTGCTCAGGCCGGGCGGCACGTTCAGGGCGCCCAGGATGTCGGGGCAGTCGGGCAGCTGGCGCCGCAGCCGAGCACAGCAGAGGTACTGCAGGGAGGTGGGCGCGTGGCGAGCGCGGATGACCTTCATGCTGCTCTTGGCCGCCGTCGAGCAAACCATGGGGTAGAACTTCTTGTTCTGGAGTCTGGTGGCGACCACGCCTGGGGAGGTGGAGGGGATGAGGGGAGTCATGTTGGGATACTGGTTCAGGTTCAGGTTCAGTTTTATTGTCACACGTATCCATACAGGTACAGATACAATGAAATGCTTGTGCCAGGAGCACTCTCAGCCTTATTACACAAAGACATGGTCACAGTGACCGACAAGAGTGTGGACCCACATATCACACAAGACAAGTCCCAACAACGACAATACCATACAGTGTAACAGTGTACAGTTTAAAAATGCGTACAGTGCCCATGTTTACCTACGTTTCACTTTCATCCCTTCGTTGAGCAACCTGACTGCCTGGGCAAAAAAACGATTACTGAAACAAGTGGTGTGCGATTTGATGCTCTGGTAAAAAAATTTGGATGGGAGGAGTGAGAACAGGGAATGGGCAGGATGGCTGCTATCTTCCATGGTATGCTGAGTCTTTTTCTTGCAGCGTGTGGTACTGGAGGTAGGGGTGGGTCATATGATGATAAATATCGTTGAGACGATGTCTCCACGATATGCCCTTTCAGAGATATCGCATAGATCGTGATACAACGAGGAAGCCTTGTTGAATTGTTAATGCAGAGATTCATTGCCGAATTCATTTAAACCTGCATTTTGGTCTAAATCAGTAGTTCTCAAACTTTAAAATGTCAAGGTCTCGCCTTAACTCTGACAGTATACAAATAAAACCAAATGGAACCGTAAGGGTAAATTTGGTTTCATTAGTATACTGTCAGAGTTACATACTTGTAAGGGTCCATTTAGACCTCCCAAAAGGAACCCAGAGAGTCCCTGGACCCCACTTTGAGGACCACTGGTCTAAATGGTCTGTTACTCCTTTTTCATTTAGTTTGTGTTACCTTGTAGGTGGTTGTACTGTTAAGTAACTTGAAACATAAGCATAAAAACCAACATGAAAAATAATCGCGATAAGATCATGTATCGTGACACCACTTGGAAAAATATCATGATATTGTATTTTTCCATATCGCCCACCCCTAACTGGAGGTATTCAATGGAAACAGCCAGATGGCTAAATGTAGCTTTTACAATAATGACAAAAATTTAGTGTTGCTAATCAGGCCTCATGAAACGGCAGAGACACCTCATGAAACGGCAGGGACACTCACCTAGGCGGCAGCGATTCTTATAGAAGGTCAGGGTGTTGTTCCACGTGTCCAGGTGCAGCCCTATGATAGAGCCCTGTCCAAATCTTGACGAGAATTTCACCGTTTCCCCTTTGTGGTGGAGCAGACCTTAAAATGAGTGACATACAAGTAAGTTAAAGGGATATTCCACTTTCAAAAAAAACGTTTGGTCATTTTATCATCTAATCAGGCTTTTATGAACACCCTGGACAGTTTTTAATTTGCTTGATTCAATATTTAGATATTTGATGTAAATGCTATCAATCCTCCTCCTCCAGGGCTTCTCCCCATACACACCCATTGTAACTTCAAACTCCATTTTAACCATGATAGATTCATTAAAAACACCCATTAACTTTTCTGGTGACTCATACTACCCTCCTAATACGTGAGCGAGTTGGCTGTAGATGGAAAAAGAACTCATCAAGTACAGTGCAAATCAGGTCTGTTTTACTACTCTTGTTTTATTGAACTGAACTGTAAGAAACATCAAAATTCATACTGTTATGCTATGATGTTTTCTAATAAAACTTGAACTTGAACTAAGCATAGTGAAGTGATATTAATGTAGTGATATTGATGAATTCCAAATATTATCAGATTAGGCACCCCTTTTGGGAAACCCTGTCATAGAGTGTTTCTGAAACTCTGACCCTGCTCACCTGAGTAGGAGAGTCCCCAGCTAGCCTCGTCGTGGCCCAGCATGCTGCAGAAGCTATGCATGAACTTCTCCAGGTTCACCTCTGAGGTTCCAATGCCAACCATCTACAAAGTTAGATCAGAACCCACAGTGAAAACATTATACAACACTAGAGAGGTGGGCAAATCTGTACCGGGAGGCACACTCCAATAATAATACTTCAACATCAAACTGCCGGTAGCTTGCTCTCTCTCGGTCTCCCTCTCCCTCTGTGTCTGGTGTGCGTGCACACGCATCATGTGGAACAGACAGATGTAGCGATCTTTATCAACTTGACCAATGAGACCAATACTGCTTCGCAACAACAATGTTTTTACATGCACAGATGATCAGCTACAACCAATTTGTTAAATGGCTGCAGCCAAAGCGAAGAGCAAATCGGCATAGAGTAGATATACCTTGTGCCCAATTGGCTAGTAACCTGGAGTCTTTGAGTATTTTGACCCGATTCTATGAGTGTCTTCTAAATCCTAAGGTTTTTCTTTTTTTCTTTTTTGGGTTCTCAAACTTTTTCATGTGAAGGACCCCTAGAATTATATATTATATATATTTGGCCACCGACCCCTGTCTCCAAATATCAGGGACCCCCCAGAAGCAAATATTTGAGTTACAAATGTTCACTTTAAAAAAAGATATATTCAAAGGTTTGCTCACAGTGTGGCACTCGGTGCCGCACTGTGAGCTTGTATATCTGCTATTTTTCAATGGCTAAAGTATTAAATAATTCTAGGGTTAAGTGTTAAATGTGAACACTAGGGGGTGCCAATTGCCATCCCCTGATGACCCAAATGATTATAAATTCCCTAAAATAACAGTGGTTGATTTGAAAAATATTATGGAATTGACCTACTGGCAGAGTGCATATTCAATCTGCTGATTGGTGTAGTGGTTTGCGAGATAGATTAGTCCGCAGACAGGCACACACACACAATTTGATCAATAGTTTTGATCAATCCATAATTCCTTTCAATCATAATTCAAGTTGTAGGCATTAGTACACAGTAGCATTTAAAAGAGTAGGTCACCCCCAAAATGGCCATGCATTTGGGTCCCCATCCAGAATAAATGGGGGTAAATTTACTATAATACATATACATGTTTTGTCTTAGGAATGCAACGAATACAAACAAATATTATTGAACTCAAGTCTCTATGGCATGACTAATCAATAGAAAAAAAAATGTCATTTTGGGGGTGAACTACTCTTTTAAGCCCAATTTAGTTTAAGCACAGAGTATTCTAGTTAATACAGCACTCTGCTATAGACAGGCTCTGTTACATGTACAGTACTTAGTACTTACCATATCAGTTCCATAGACAGGAGAGGTCATCTTGATTTCCCAGAAGTGGTGACCATCACCCAATTCTTTGATGCCACGTATGGCTGCCGTGCCACAGCTGTAGTCTGAGTGAAAGCTCACCTTCCTGTTGTCCGAGCTCAGAGAGAGCCCAGGGAACAAGCAGCAATCTTCCCACACCCAGTCAAAATCTGAGGAAGCAGTGGACAACACTTTCTTACACTTAACTGTATGGGTATGAGGGTATCTACGTTTTAGCCGCTAACCCATTTAGAACGGGTACACATTATAGTGTATTATTATTTTATGCTTTAACTATTGAAAAATAGCAGATCTACAAGCTCACAGCGCAGCACTGAGTGCCGCGCTGCGAGCTTGTAGATTTGCTATTTTTGAAAAATCATGAAAATTAGAATTTTGAGTGTCTTTTGAATCCTTCTAAGGTTTTTTTGAAAAACCTATGTTTCTATGTCAGCAATCTGGCAAGCCATCGTCAAAGAAAAGGTCCTTTTCACTTAACTGGAGCTCAGTTAGTCTGTTCTTGAGAGACTACTATGTCAGTGGTGCTCAAACCTTTTCATGTGAAGGACCCCTAAAATGATATGTATTTGGCCACGGACCCCCATCTCAAAATATTTAGTTCCAGGGACCACCCAGAAGCAAAATTGTAGTTACAAATGTTCGCTTTAAAAATACATACTTCAAAGATTTGCACATATTTTCACAACTTTTTCAAAAATAGCAGATCTACAAGCTCGCAGTGCGGCACTCGGTGCCGCGCTGTGAGCTTGTATATCTGCTATTTTTCAATAGTTAAAGCACTCAATAATTCTAGGCCTTAACTTCATCTAAATTGTTAATTAAGCAGCAGTGGTCCATTTCACTGGGGCTATAGTCACCACCAATTCGGACAGTTGTATTGATGTTGCATTGATATTAGGGATGGGACGATATGAACATTTCATATCGCGATTATTGTGACAAAATAAATCGCGATTTACGATATTATTGCGATAATCAAAATCCATTATCCTGGGGCGGAACATTTGCCAAAAAATAGCAGATGTAGATCAGATTGTAGATCGGCAATTTTTTGGGCAGATTCATTTGATAGAAAGTGAAAAAAAGGTACTTATATCGTATATATAAGTACCTTTTAACAATTATAGAGGGTTTAAGTGGTACCAGATATGCAGCTCAGCGAATTAAAGGTGAATTGATTCCAGTGCATGACAGAGGATGATAAATTAAATCTCCACGATAAACGATAATATTGCTTATCGTCCCATCCCTAATTGATATTGATCAATATTTAGTTTACTGTCAATATTCCAGGATGACCTCCCACTTGGGTAATGACGCCCCCTGGCGATCATTCAGAGAAACTACTTCAGCTCCCGTACTAACGTAGGTAGGAAGGGCCTGTCACTCAAACCGGAGTGACCCGCCTCCAGGCTATATAAGCCCCCGGAGGCGGAAGTAACATCCTCTTTTCACTCTCTGCGATATCACATTCAGATAAGTTGAAACTCAGCCTTTGTATTATTATTCTTCGCGCATTAGCCTAAAGCGGTGGCATTAGGAGTCGCCCACTGGCGAGTGTTGAATTAACCCGTACTTAAGAATACTTATTCTTGTTCCGTCCTAAATCGACGGTTATTTCCTTTTATAACAAAGGATTATTACTGCTTGTTCAGGCCTCCGCCGAAGCAAGCGTGGCATAGCATTAGCCGTTAGCTTGTTAGCTCGTCTGCTATTGTTAACGTTAGCTACACTGCTCACCGCTTGTTCAGGCCCTGCCCGAATCAAGCGTGGCCTAGCCTTAGCCGTTAGCTTGTTAGCTCGTCTGCTTCTGGTTAACTCTATCTACAGTGCTTCGCCATGGATCCTCTGGCCTTCCTGCCGAGGCAATGTCCAGGCTGTCCAGGACTCATCGACGGACAGGATCTTCACCATCTCTGTGTCGGCTGCATGGGCGTTGCACACGCCTTCTCTGCACTGAGTCCTCAGGGGAGAGCAGGACCTTTCTGTGACTGCTGCGTGGCCTACGACCACGATGTACTGATACACCGGTTCTTCCTAGCCAGGGCAGGCCTCGGGGCCTGCGCTCCACCAGGTGGGTCCACTGCTCTCAACCCCACAGCCCAGTCTTTCCTTCCCCAGGCGGCCCGCACCGTTGGTCAAGGTGCGGCGCTGCCTTCCGGAGATCCGCTTGACAACCAGCGCGCCATTCCAAGTCAAGATGGCGCCGTGCTACATGAGACACCGCCTGCCGCGCAACCGACCGCAGCTAGCTCCACTGTCACTGGAGCTGGCGGGTCTGGTGAAGTCGCCGCTAAGAAGGCGACCAAGAAGGCTAACACCCAGACGAAATCTCCGGTAGCCTTTTCCCCTTCGGGCGCGGTGCCCAAAAAGAAACGCTTGGATGTGACCGTCGGGGACGTCCCCCTCGACGTGAGCATCACCAAAACAGTCCAGACCTTCAGGCGAGAGTCGGACCTGAGCTCCGGTCAGAGAGAGGGTTCTGGTTCTGAATACTCTGGATACACGGCCGAGGAGGAGGAGGACTCCGTCGAGGACGAGGGTTCTCGACTCACGGTCACTGTGAAAGGTAATGCCCCTGCGGCTCCAGCACGTCAACTGGACGCCGCAGGGAGCTCCCAGGCCTCCTCAGGCACCACTGCCCCTCCACCCGCCAGTCAAGCGAGTGAAGCGGGAGCAGAGGACGTCGATTCTGCAGCAGAAATGCTGGATCATCTCACAGTCTACATGAGAGCTCTGGCCAGAGTTGGAGAGGAGTTGCCACCTCCTCTCCCCTCTGAAGAGGCAGAGGATGATGATGAAATGCCCGGGCAGGAGCCTTCGGTTCCCGCCCCGTATGTCCTCTCCAGGCTGCCGCTGGTGAAAGGTTTCACCAAGGCCCTCCATTCCTCATGGAAGACACATAAAGACCCCAGGAAGCTGCCTTTCTCTGTGCTGGATTTGGTGGGCGGTGCGGAGGCAGGCATGTCCACCTGCCCTAACCTGGACCACCTGTTGGCACAATCTTTTCTGAGTTCCGTCAGACCCCAGTACAAAGATGTAGGCACGGCTAAAAACGGGCCGTTTGTTGGCCCCGTCGGCACCAACCCGCCGGGGTTCACTGTCCTGGAGGACAAGCTGCAGTCGGACAGGGCTCGTAACGCCTACCGGTCCGCTGCTCTGGCCGCTAAGGACCTAAATCTGATCCAGCTCTTGCTCGCTTCCACCAAGGACCTGGTCAAAGGTCTGCCCACGGGGGAGCACACAGCTGAACTGAACACTCTATTTGACATCATGCTGAAGGTCAATTGGCATGCGGTTAAGTGGATGGGCAGGTCCATGGACTACAACCTCCAGTCTGAGAGAGCCCGCTGGCTCGACTATGTCGACCTCGAGCCTAAGAGGGACGTGGGCGAGAAGCCTCTAGGTCCTCGCGGGGAGATGTACAAGTCTCTCATAAATATGGAGAACAGTCCCACCACCCTCATGGGTGGGGGCTTGGAGCTGCTGCAGGGTAGAGTTACCTTCTTCAAGGCGGCTAAGGACATCGTCGAGTCCACCACAGTGCCACAGGATGAACCGCAGCAAGCTAGGAGGACGTCCCGCTCCTCCCGCGCCAAGGAAAGGGGCCGCTCTGCTTCTTTTAAGAAGCACTCGTCTTCCTCCAGGGGAGCCTCTGCAGCCAGGGCGCCTGACAGGCCCCGCACCAAGGCTGTGGTTCCCGAGCGCGCTCAGCCGCGCCGCCCGTCCAAGGATGGCAGGCAGCAGTCTTCATACCGCGGTGGCCGCGGTAGGGGACAGCGCAAATGACACTCTGAAGAGGGGAATTGTGCTGGGGCGGGGGTCCGAGGTTTCTCTCGGTCCCCCTCCCCCCAAACGAGGGCGTTTTTCGGTACCCCGTGTCGGGGAAATGAAAATGTTAATTTTGATGCCTCCTGTGTCGGCAATAAACATGTTGAAAGAACAAAGTCTGTCTCTGTCCAACTCTCTCGCACTAGCACAGACGACCCCATCGTGCATGCCTCCTGTAGTAATGATGAAGTCCTGTCAGGACTCGATAATCAATCACAGGTTTTATCAGAAACCAGTAATGTTAATGTCAAACAATTATGTGGTTCCTCAAGCGCGCGAGTGGGATATCCCTCGCGTCGACAATATGAATCCTTTATGCATGCCTCCTGTAAGAATGATGGAGTCCCGTCAGGACTCTTTAATCAGTCAGAGGTTTTATCAACAACCAGTAATGTTAACGTCAAACAATTATATGGTTCCTCATGCGCGCGAGTGGATTTTCCCTCGCGTGAGCGATGCTATGAATTTAACCTTGAGTCAGAAATTCTGTCGGCCTACTATGAGCCCGGGTCAAGGGACAAGCATAAAGGCCTTAGAGCAGGTATTAAACGTAAAAGTTCCTCTCCTGTCAGGGGAGAATGCTTTAGTTGTGGGCGAGTCTGTTTATCAGTCGAATCGCTTTGCTCTTCCTGTCGCTCTATCGAGCCAAAACCGAACGCTTCCGGTTTCACCGGATACGGATTCGCTAGCTCCCCGCTTCCGGTCCGGCCGCAAAAGAGCTCCGCTAGTCAAGCGGTACAATCGGAAGGTGTTCCCACCTTGCGGCCTATTGAACCCCTGCGCTCCGCATCCGGGTGTTCCGGATACGGATACGCAGGTTCCCCACTTCCGGTCCCGCCGCAAAATAGCTCCGCTAGTCAAGCGGTACAACCAGAAGGTGTTTCCGCCATGCGGCCTATTGAACCCTTGCGCTCCGCATCCGGTCGTTCCGGATACGGATACGCAGGTTCCCCACTTCCGGTCCGGCCGCCAAAAAGCTCCGCCGTCACGGAAGCACAGTGGTGGGGTTTCTCTCGCTCAAAACACGCTAGCACGCTGTGCGCGCCAGTGGAAGTTATGCAACCCGAGCCATTGGGTATTTCGAACGATAACCAGGGGTTACAGGTTACAGTTCGCAGACATACCCCCGCTTTCGAGCAGGGTTATTCATACCAGAGCACGTGGTTTAAAAGCAAGTCTTTTGAGAGAAGAGATCAGCTCATTGCTAAGCAAGGGTGCTATAGTGGAGCTGGACAGGACCCAATCCCGCATGGGATTTTGGAGCCGTTATTTCCTGGTGCCCAAAAAGGGGGGGGGGCTACGTCCCATCCTGGACCTAAAGGCACTAAACGTGTACCTGAAGAAGTACGTTTTCAGGATGCTAACAGTACCCACCATGTTACGGTCGGTCAGGCAAGGGGATTTCCACTGTTCAGTGGATCTGAAGGATGCTTATCAGCACGTCCAGATTTATCCCCCACACAGGAAATTCCTTCGGTTCGCCTTCGAGGGTCGCCTGTACGAGTATACAGTACTCCCTTTCGGTCTGTCACTGAGCCCGAGGGTTTTCGTGAAAGTGACCGAAGCAGCCATCGCCCCGCTGAGACGGCAGGGCGTCAGGTTGGCGACGTACATCGACGATTGGATGATTTCAGCGAGCTCCGCCCACGAAGTGGCGCGTCACACACAAGTGGTTTTGGCTCACCTGAAGGCCTTAGGTTTCATAGTCAACCACGGCAAGAGCATGCTGACTCCAGCAAGTCGTCTTACATTCATTGGGGTCCTTCTGGACTCATCCGACATGTCGGCCCGTCTCTCAGAGGAGAGGGTGGACAGGTTTCGGGAATGTCTCGACTCCTTTCAAGTGGGCCAGGAGGTCACTTACAGGAGTTGCATGGTACTGACGGGAATGATGGCTTCCGCAGTACATCTGTTGCGTTTGGGCAGGTTTCATATGAGACCTTTTCAAAGATGGATGTTATCCCTCGGGATCCCGCCCTCCTTGAAGTACAAGAAGGTTACGGTTTCCCCTTCCTGCGCGATCGCCCTGTCTCCGTGGCTGGTGGAGGGGTTCCTCACCAGCGGAGTCTCGATTGGCGAGGTGGTTTCCCACAAGTCGATCACGACAGACGCCAGTCTCAGTGGATGGGGAGCCACTTTCGAGGGGCGCACAGCGCAGGGGCTTTGGCCTCTGGAGATGAGGGGTCGTCACATCAACTATTTGGAGTTGATGGCTATACTCCTGGCGCTCAAGCATTTCGAGCCTTGGATTTTGCATTGTCACGTCCTGGTCAGGACAGACAATACGACGGCCATGTTTTATGTCAACAAACAGGGGGGCCTGTCGTCGTTGCCACTGGACCGTCTGGCTCGAGAATTGACGGTTTGGTGCTTGTCGCGCCTCAAGTCGATCAGGGCCTCACACGTCCCAGGTCTCCTCAACAGCGGAGCAGATCTCCTGTCCAGGGGAGGTCCTCGCTACGAGGATTGGTCTCTCCACCCCAGGGTGGTGAGCCAGATTTTCGCAAGTTTGGTCAGCCAGTGGCGGACCTGTTTGCGTCAGCGGAGAATACGAAGTGTCCGTTGTTCTTCGCGGTGAAGGGCAGTCCTCCCTTGGGGTTGGACGCCTTAGCGCACACGTGGCCGAGAGGTCTACTGTACGCGTTTCCCCCCTTCGACTTAATCCGACCCACTCTGGAGAGAGTCAGGAGGTTCGGTCTGGAGATGCTCCTGGTGGCTCCCTACAAGGGCACGTGGAGATCGGCGATCGCCCCTCTCCTTTGCGAACCGGGTTGGCAGCTGCCTCAGTGCAGGGACCTGTTGAGTCAGGCCAGGGGGGAGATCTTCCACCAAGGCCTGCAGGTCCTAGACCTGTGGGTTTGGCACGTGAAAGGTTAAACCTGCTGGCAGCCGGTTTTTCTTCTGAAGTGGTTGATACCATTCAGAGTGCTAAGGCGCCCTCTACGAGGGCGTCTTATGATGGAAGGTGGAATGCCTTTGAGGACTGGTGCGAGTCGCGTGTTCCACCTGTGGTGGCTCATGTGGCGTCAGCCCAGGAAATTCTGGAATTTATGCAGAACCGCTTGAGAAGTGGTCTAGCATTTTCTACCCTTAGGGGGTATTTGGCGGCTATTAATGCCTGTCACCTGGGGGTGGCGGGCAAGGCACCTTCTAAAGTCCCGGAGGTCATCAAGTTCATGCAAGGAGTTGAACGTTTGAGGCCGGTGACTAGGTCTTTGTTCCCAGTTTGGGATCTGCAGGTGGTTCTAGGGGGCCTATGTCGGGCTCCCTTTGAGCCGCTTGTAGGGATGCCTTTGAAACTTTTGAGTTTCAAGACGGCTCTTTTGCTGGCTTTGGCCACGGCTAAAAGAGTTGGTGACCTGCAAGCTCTCTCGGTGTCTGCGGAGTGCATGCAGTTTATGAACAATGATCTCAAGGTGTTGCTCAAGCCTCATCTTAAGTTTGTTCCTAAGAACATGGTGGTCCCTAAGGAGCCTGTTGTTCTTCTGGCTTTTCATCCTCCTCCGTTTGTCTCGGCGGAGGATGAGCGGCTGAATTGCCTTTGTCCTGTCAGGGCATTGAAGGCCTACTGTGACAGGACTGCTGGTTCTAGAGCTTCTTCTCAGCTCTTTGTAGAAATGGGCAATGTTCTTGTCAGAAAGCCGGTGTCTAGACCCACTCTTTCGAGGTGGATTGTGGATGCTATTAGGCTGGCTTACTCTAGTGCGGGTGTGGAAGTGCCGGCGGCACTTAAAGCCCATAGCACTAGAGGTGTGGCTACTTCGTGGGCACTGGCAAAGGGAGTCTCCGTTCAGGAGATTTGTGTTTCGGCGAATTGGTCTTCGCCTTCTACCTTTGCAGCCTACTATCACCTGGATATCGAATCCTCTTCGCTAGCGCATTCGGTTCTGGGTGCAGTTGCCTCCTCTACGTCATAGAGGAGTCGGATCTTCCCCTCCCACAGGTGGGCATGTAGCCACCTGGGGTATTTTGGGGGGGACCCTGTGTTTTCCTTATATAGTGTGTCTTACTTATAAGGCGGACTTGTCCTTTTCATTTAGTTGAATGAGGCGGACTTCGGTCTGTCAGGGTCTCTCCTTATTTTCTCATGCCTTCACACCCAGGTCCGGTGGGCCTGGGACCTTCTGGGTGATGGGTCACGCCCGTTTGGGCTGTGCTCACCCGTATGAGGGGTGTGTGGGGGTATGAGAGTAGGTTGTGGCTTAGAGGGGAGTTTAAGAATCCCAAGTGGGAGGTCATCCTGGAATATTGACAGTAAACGGTAGGTTCCGTACGGAACCATTGTTTACTTAGATATGGAAGGATGACCTCCCACGTAATGCCCCTCTGTTTCACTGAATGTGGCAGAGAGTGGTATTAAGAGGATGTTACTTCCGCCTCCGGGGGCTTATATAGCCTGGAGGCGGGTCACTCCGGTTTGAGTGACAGGCCCTTCCTACCTACGTTAGTACGGGAGCTGAAGTAGTTTCTCTGAATGATCGCCAGGGGGCGTCATTACCCAAGTGGGAGGTCATCCTTCCATATCTAAGTAAACAATGGTTCCGTACGGAACCTACCGTTACCCTTCTATCATTATATTCTATCATTATATATGTTAATCGATACATAGGAATGGATATATTGATATTACAAAGGCATTTAATAGTCAAATGCCAAGATCCGTAAGTTAAGTATGAATAAGGAAAGCACTTGCAGTATAAAATGTATTGTGCCAATAAGTTGTGCCAAGCTATAGTTGCACCGTCAGGTCGCAAGTTACTATGAAAAGCTCCACTGGCTGGCCCCTGATTTCTCACATCCTCTTCTAGAGCCACCATCAGGCCGATAACACATTTTTGGACACGGTTCCTACAGATTTTGGCCTAAAATCACGCAAAGCGGTACACAGTATCGCTAAAGTCATGTCATCAACATGGATCTGACCCATTTCCCATATTCCTTCTTGATTGGCTACGACCGCCTTCTCAAGTTTGTGTATGCGACATGGTGGTCGCTTATCTCCCGATTAGGGAGTCTTACTGGTGTTACAATTTTTCAGCTGTGCTCACCAGTGTTGATTTCGTCGACTAAAACTATGACTAAAAATGTTTGTCGACTGTGTTTTTTTCACCGACGAAAACGAAATAAAAACGGAAATAAAAACTAAGCTGTGATGACTAAAACTAAGACTAATTATATTGACAATTTCGTCAACAAAATAAAAACTAGACTAAAACGTTAGGGAGGGACTAGTGTTACGCGTTGTGAGCTTGTAGATCGGCTATTTTCAGCACGCAACCAAGTGTAAAATCAGTCATTACGATGCCATCAAGGCCTGCCAAAATACATTTCAGTCCACTAAATCAACTGTAGATTCAGTCGCTTAAAAACTCATGATATTTAGTCGACTAAAACTAGACTAAAACTAAAACTTTTCAGGTGACTAAATTATGACTAACACTAAAAGACATTTTATTCAAAAGACTATGACTAAAACTAAATCAAAATCTGCTGTCAAAAACAACACTGGTGCTCACCCTGGTCCTCCTCCCCACAGAGGCACTCGTTGACAGGGTTGAAGCCCAGTTGCTGAGCCAAAGGGCTGGGCTCCTCTGGAAGGACACACTGGCAGAAGGATTCCCCCACCACCATCAGTTCAGGGACAGCGTAATCCACCTCAGAGTATTCAGGGTCCTCTACCTCCGAGTCCTCCGAGTCCAAATCGCCACACTGGTTGACAAACAGAACAGAATATATTAGTAAGACATCCCAATTCTTGGCCATCTGGCCAGTGATGTATATCGGACCAGTTACCCATATATGGAGACCCCTGCATGATAGTCAACACTGTGATGTCAGAACACGCCCATATATGGGTATTACCAAATATGGGCATTCCCAGATATGTGCTTAATATTGATGACATCAGGACAGGGATCTCCATATATGGGGAATAAAACGGACAAGGACGTAATTAATTTGCAAGTGTGACTCGTAATGACATCAGCGATCTTCATATATGGGCATAAAAGGGATATCAAGCCAGAGAGTGATGTCAGAGCAGCAAACACATTCTGTTAAGAGTGGTTCTGCTGACATCACAGTGACATCAGAGCATGATGTCAGAGCGACAAACCCATAGAACCACAGTGTCAGGCGTGAGTGACGTACAGACAGAAAGACAGAGATATGCGGACAAGATGTGCTGGTTTTCATAGTAAACTTGCGACCTACGGTCGCAAAAATACTACTCACAGGAAAGGTGACTGGTTGTGTAAGGCAGTGGTTCTCAACCTGTGGGCCGGGACCCCCAGATGATTAACTTAATGTGCAACATTGTGTTCTCACTCCACAGTAAACAAACCAACACAAAGTTTAAGTGTATAGAGGTTATCTGCACATTTCTAAAGGACAATTTAAGGACTTTTTAATACCTCTAGAATTGAAATTTAATCATTGGCCAAATTGTCAAATATTAGAGGTAGAAATTGTGAAAATAGCCGATCTACATACTCACAACGCCTTGCGTTGCGACGTGTTGTGAGCATGTAGATCTGCTATTTTCACAATAGTAGCCTACTGTGTTAGCCTATACAAAAATGTAATGCCTCAAATCTTAGTGCTTGTCAGGGTGGGGGGGTCCACAGTTATAATATGATTATGTTGGGGGTCACAGCCTGAAAAGGTTGAGAACCACTGGTCTAAGGGTACGACCTGCTGCATACCAGAAAATGATATTTTCTCTTTGCTTGAGATTAATACATTTTGTACACGTTCCCCTATACAAATATTAGTAATTGAAATCCAATAAGTGAAATTAGATGGTAAAGCACTACGAATGGATGGGAAGACTAGGGGCTGTATAACTTAAGTCCATTTACTTCTATTAAAAGGATTCCTGAATTTTCAAGTAGTTGCACATATTCTAGTTATTTATTTGAGAAGGTCATCATATCACGCATTATGCAAATATCTTTAAGAGCCTATGAGGCCTTTTCCCATAAAGTCCTCAGTGACTTGTGTGAAATGCCTTGTGTGCCAGGAAGTAAAAATAGATTTGGTCCAAAAATACAGACCCTCCCATGCCTTTGGGAGACCTCATATCTGACACACAGCCATTTTGAGAATGGAAAACTACTGGTAGCCTTGGGAATTGAGGTCACCTTCCAACTAGTGCTATATTTCTCTACGCAGGCTAGAGCAGGGTTTCCCAAAGTGGGTGCCACGATGTCAGTCCAGGGGTGCCGCAGAATAATTTGATGATATTTGGAATTCATCAATATCACTACATCAATATCACTTCACTATGCTTAGTAAAACAGACCTGATTTGCACCGTACTTGATGAGTTATCTTCGCTTCTACGGCCAACTCTTTCACAAAATAATTTATTTTGTGAAAGAGTTGGCTGATCTACAAGCTCACAACGCGTCACGTGAGCTTGTAGATCAGCTATTTTTGGTGAACCTTGCCTCCAGAATAGGGATGCTGGGGTTCAAGTGGTTAAACATCAAGTTATTTTCAGTCAGTTCTGATGGAAACGGATATTTCTCTGTGACACATATCGTATCTCAGGTGGAAAGATGTGCATATTTTTACATAGCGTAATATGATATAAGATTCTAAAAATGAACAGTATAATTCAGGGGTGCTGTGAATGTAAACGTTGTTTTCAGGGGTGCCCTGAGTCAAAAAAGTTTGAAAACCCCTGGTCTAGAAAACAAAAGCATTTATCGACTTAGGCCAGGGACGTGCAGAGAATGTTAGAGAGGCAGGGGCTGCCATTTCCAAAAGGGTCTTTTTATGAACATATTGAAATTAGCAGACCTCCAAGCTCAGTTGTGAGCTTGGAGGTCGGCTATTTTCGGTACTTGATAGCCTACCACACTAAACTAAGCATTAACACATTCAGTGCCACCTTTTCACCACTAGAGGGCGCCCAATGGCCATAGAATCCACCATAGACAAGCGTTGTATATGCACAAGCCGTGCGCAGCCATGACGTGCCTGAACACTTTCGTTTGTGTCATGAACAGGGACAGGATGAAGTTAGCTTGAAGTTAGCTATTGGCTACCAAGCATTTTAGAAGCCCTATTTTCGGCGATTTAGCCATGATTAAACCTTGCACACCTCATGGATATGCATGGAACAGAGAAAATGAGCTCTAAAGATCCTGGATTGCATTGGAGTGGATGGTAAATATCGGCGGCGCGACGCTCTCGCGGGCCGTGTAAACAGATGACGGCCGGCGGCCCGGCAAAAAAAAAAAAAAAAAAAAAAAACATTTTTTTTTTTTAAAGCCGAACTAGTTCGGGATCGGCACCCTGATAAGGTCCAAATAAAGCCGAACTAGTTCGGGATTGGCACAGTAAGAGTTAACAAGTGAATACTGGAGATGTGGAGTAATGGCATAGATTTCTACAGAGAGGGCAATTCTTTCAACATAAGAGTTCAGGAGAGTTTGGACAATTCTCTTGAATGCTGCCTTCAAAGAGGGCATTTACATTTCTTTAACCATAGTAAATTCTGCATTCATGGTCTGAAGAGGGCAGTTTTTTACAGATGGGTAAAAGGGCAGGGGCTCAAGCCCCCTTTGATGTCTATGTGTGCACGTGCCTGACTTAGGCGGCTATAGCTGCGTACCTCTTATAAAATTCCTCCCTTCTCACCTGTGTTATGTGATCCTGCCACTCAGATGATGCCGCGGCATCCGTCTCCCGCGTTGTCTCGGTCCACTCTTGGTGCATGAAGCGCCCATTCCTTACCCTCTCCACCATATCAGCCCTGTGGATGACAGGGAGGACGGGACAAGAGAACGTTAAAATCCTTAGTTTGAATGCATCACTTCTACGTATGGCAGCAGACAGCAGTCATCATTCTTTATTATGAGCAAATGCACAAGCAGCACATGGAATGGTGAGTTGAGAGATGAGCCATTTGCTAAATGTTTTTTTAACCATAGTGTAAATTAATATTTGTAAAATGAATTGCATTTCCAAATTATAAGAGGGCAGGGTAAATGCAATGTATGAATTAGAAATACAGCATAAGGATTGCTTTTCGAGAATACAAACCGCACACACACACACACGCGCGCATGCACACACACACACACACACACACACACGCACACGCACACGCACACGCACACACACACACACACACACACACACACAGGACTGGACAAATATCTCACTGTCTGTTCATGAGATATTTGAAAATGTACTATTATTTAGTATCATTAATGCTACATAGTTTTAATGATCATCAAACACTGTTCCACAAAATCAGCTTGATTCAAGTTGACTATGCTTTGTCATTGTTTTTCACCACGACCTAGTAAGAATATCCAGTCTCCCCAATCATCTTTACCTAGCAAGAAACTGCACAAACAGCCTTGAGAGGACAGCCACAGTCTGATCCTGGACCGCTAGCTTGCCTAGTGGCCCATATTCTATAGTTAGCAGCAGAAGGTGTACACGTGTTCACGTGCACTGACTCAACCTTTAAACCTGACCCTCTGCTTAGCCACTCTGGCAGGTGGCGCACTAGCTAGTAGCTAGCTACCTTACTGGGCTCGCAAATTAGCCTGAACAGCCTTGGCTATAAACCCTATACAATGCGACAGTTTTCATGTTTTTAATAAAAAAAAAAAAAAAAAAAAGTTTTGTTGTACTGTCCCTGTCAAATAAACTAGCTGGTCATATAGCAGTGTCAAATATGTCTGACAATGAATGGACCAATTGTCATGGCTTGGTGTGTGTGTGTGTGTGTGTGTGTGTGTGTGTGTGTGTGTGTGTGTGTGTGTGTGTGTGTGTGTGTGTGTGTGTGAGGGGGGGGGGGGGGCTACATGCAGGTGGGGGCATAAACATTAATTCTGGATGCTTTTCATTCAGGTGTTTCTTTGTGCCATTGTGAAGGCAGATATTAACACCTAAATGAAATGCACCCAGAATTAATGTTTTTACCTTCAGTTGCGTTCTTGCAAAACTTTTAATTTCCTTCCATTTTTCTCATACATTAATTGACACTGGGTGAAAGAAATGGGTTACAAAAATCGAAATATACGATCATTAGACTCACCCACCTGGCGGCTGGCACCTATCTCCCCGACTCCCAACCCAGTCAAAGTTCAGAATTTTAATTAATGTAGAACTATGTGCAGGATGTCATTTGCTGCAAATTAGGTGACTTAATTTAATTGCCCACGTTTAAAACAATATATGATTCTAAAACATAAATCTCCTCTCTCACACTTCTGCTAGTGTGCCAGTGATCACCCTCTCCTGTGCCAATGTTGGCACCTGTGCCTAAGGTTGTCTAACCCTGGTATACATGGATATACCCTTCACTTTCAAACAGCAAGTAAAAACATCAATCAAATGTTTAATACAATGGAAACCCTGACACTGAAATGGGAATCTATAAACTCATAGGGCTCTATTATGATCCAGGTCTTATGCCTTAACTTCTTTGCCTTTTCTTTACTATTTTGAAAAGCATTTTTAAATACTTCAAATGCTGATCTACATCTAGACGTTGTGAGCTTGCAGATCAGCTATTTGAAATATTAAAAATAATATGTCTATATAGTAAAAAAAAAAAAAAAGGCAAAAAAGTTAAGGCATAAGGCATAAGACCTGGATCATAATAGAGCCCATAGTGTCTGATGCAGAATTAGACTCTAAGCAAAGGTATTCATAATGTAGTGAAAGTATTGATAATGCTAATGTGGCAAACAGTTAATTTCCCACTGAGAAGTCATGCTGACCTGAGGGCGGAGTGGGTGCAGGTTATCGTTGCAAGTTTGCAGCCAAAGCCTGCACCACTCTAGGGATATGACGATATGAACATTTCATATCACGATTATTGTGACCAAAGAAATCACAATTTACGATAGTATCGCGATAATCAAAATATCCCCATATCCTGGGCGGAACATTTGCCAAAAAATAGCAGATCTACAAGCTCACAACGCGTCTCACTGCGGCGCGTTGTGAGCTTGTATATAGATCGGCTATTTTTTGGCAAAGAGATTTGGAGTGAATAAAAGAGTGTATCAAGTACGTATATTATAAGTACGTTTTACCAATAGAGCGTTCAAACGGTACCGGATAGGCCTATGCAGCTCGGAAAATAAAAGGTGAATTGATCCCAGTGCATGACGGAGGACGATTTCACAATAAATTAAATCTCCACGATATGATTATTGTGAGTGTTTTTTTTTAATCAAAATAAACGATAATATCACTTTGTTTGAGTTGATAGGCCTACTAAGTTAGTTCCACACAATCACGCTCCAGCTATAATATCGCAGCATACCACACAAGCCCAGCCTCGTGGTGGCATGTCTTTGTCAAGAGCCAAGCACCTTAGAAGCACCTGACTGCTTTACAAGCAGGTGCACCCGTCTCACTTTAATTGGTCTTTGGCCTACATGCAGGCTAAAGCAACAACATCACATGGGGAGCCAATGAGCCATAACAAACTATCCATGCAAATCAGTGCTCCAGTGCAGTGGTTCTCAAACTTGTTGGGCTTCGGTACCCCCTTTTCCTGATTGCTGAATTCAAGTACCCCCTTTAATCGACAACAACATTTTGATGAGGAAAATACTGACATCAAAAGTCAAATTTTTATGTCAATATGTTGAACTTAAAATTAAGTAGCAATTGTTTTCTATTCAGTAACGGCTGTGCTAGTAAAAAAAAGGACGTTCACATACATATGTCAATGTTTTATCATTAAACATAACAGTAAAATAAATGTTTCCACTTTCCATTTTCTCTCAAGTACCCCCTGTAGTGCCTCTGAGTACCTAGGGGTACACGTACCTCCATTTGAGAAACACTGCTCTAGTGCAGTGTTTCTCAAACCTCAAATGTCAAGGTATCCCCTTGACTCTGACAGTGTACAAATGGAACCAAATGTACCCGGTCCATTTCGTGCCATTTGTACTTGTACACTGTCAGAGTTGCAGGCTTGTAAGGGTCGATTTAGACCCTCCTAAAGGAACCCACAGTGTCCCTGGAATCCACTTTGAGAAACACTGCTCTAGTGCACAACAAGTTTTCAACCCTTTGCATAACAAGGTCCATTATTTGTTCGGCATTTGAGCCATTGACCACCATTTGATGACATTTAGCCTCTCAGACCTAAAACCTTTTGTTGTCATTGGACAGGATTTTGTCCACAATTCCATGCTGTATCGATGTTGGTACCATAGCCAAGGAGAGAGAACAGGCATACGTTGATCAAAATAACAATTCTCTAAATTGTGTGTAGACTTCTTGTAAATGAAGTAATGCAGATGTTTGACAATAATTTCACTCTTGAGAGCGTACAATGAAACCAAATGGACCCTTACTGGTCCATTTTGTTTCATTTTACACTATCAAAAGTTACAGATCTATAAGGGTCAATTTGGTTACCAACTATCCATCATTTAGCTGGGGACCACTTGGAACCCCCTCAAGGACCACTTGTGGTCCCTGGACCACTGGTGGTCCCCAGACCACCGGTGCTTTAATGTAAATGCAGTGCTGAAACATTGATGTGAATGTGTTCTTTGTGGTTTTGTCAAGGTGTATAAAACAAAATTAAGACAATATTCTGCTCCTGTCTCCGTTTATCATATATTGTTGTATGAACATTAGGCTTAAATATGATAATGCAAGGGAATGTTTGCACTAAAATATTTTACCCTAGTTCACAAAATTATCAATGAATGATATGACAGTGGTGGAATTAAGTAGCCTACATTTAAAGTACAATTTTGAGGTATTTGTACTTTACTTGAGTATTTCCAATTTCCAATACTTTTACTGCTACTCCACTATCTCGAATACAAATATTGTAGGCTACCTTTACATTTATTTGACAAGGCTACTATAGTCAGATTTAGATTTCTATTAGCCTACTAAACATGCATTAGTCCTATGTTTTGGCCATTTGAAAATAGCCGATCTACAAGCTCGTAGATCTGTTATTTTCAAAGGATTTGTATATAGCTTACATTTGAAAACGTGTGAAACAGGACATTCTGCATAAGGCCCATTCCCACTGGGCCAGATAACAGATAAAAAAAAATCTCTTTCTCCAGATATTTTTCCATTCAAAGTGGATGGTAGATACAGATAAAAAAAAGATGTGCCACAGATAAAAGTATCTGTGGCAAATATCTGTGGTAGATTATTTTTTTTTATCTGTATCTACCATCCACTTTGAAGGAAAAATATCTGGAGAAAGAGATTTTTTTTATCTGTTATCAGGCCCAGTGGGAATGGGCCTTTACTCTTTACTTTAAGTACATTTTGATACCGATACTTTTACTCAAGTACAATTTTTATTCCGGACTTCTGAAGAATGTATAGAATATTTCCTATATTGATAGCCTACTTTAATGTGAGTAGCCTACTTTTTCCACCATTGATAGCCTATTATGATATCAGTAAGCGTAGGCTATATTACAATGCAATAACTGTAGACCTATTTAGAGAAACAGTAGTGTAGTAGCCTATCTTCTTACCTTATGGCGGTCCGCTTAAAACCTGCCTTCAAATGGCTCATCTTGCATGTGATGTGAGCGTGTGTCAGAGTCAGACTGACTGGTCTGCATGGGACCTTGTGACAGGTGGAAGTGCGCTCCCTCTGGTCCAGATAGCTCTGCTCTGCTCTGCTCTGCTCTGCCTTTTGGTCAGCCAGACGGAAAGCCTGGTGAGGCGAGGTTAGCCCTAGAATGGAGAGTTGCGTCACTCCCGTTCACTTCATGGGGCCAGGTCTTCTACGCGCACATCTATTGGCGTATAGTGACAAACGGCCAACCGGAAGTTTACAAAATGCATTGAAGTCTATGAGGTGTAAAGTGACAATGAACCACGTGACCAGCGCTGTTTCTGACACCGCGGTGACACCACTCTCTGATTATACTGCTCTGAGCCAGACGTAAACAATACTCGTCCACGCCCTCATCTATCCCTGATTGGATGAAGAGACTAGTGGGCTACTCCGTGACCCAAATGGGAAATTGGTAGCCTGGTAGGCGAGGTTAGAAATTGGACGTTTGCCTTGGGACCCAACCAAACAAGTGAAAATAGCAGATCGACAAGCTTGTAGATCAGCTATTTTCACTACTTCTTAAACTTTGTAGATTTTCCCTTTATTAATGACAATTCTTCTTCTTTTTTATTATTATATCTTTTTTTATTATTGGAAATCTTAGCCTTTTGGGGAATGTTTTTTTTTTTTTTTTTTTATGTTTTGAAATATAATCATAATTAAAAACAAAATGTAGGAAACCAAAAATGAAAGGACCCATAAAAATGTGTCCGCGACCCACAAATCAAATGGGTCCCGACCCAGTGTTTGGGAACCACTGACCAGTGCCCCAGGCCCATACACGATTTACAAATGTACATAATAAATGTAATAGCCTAGTTAAACTGATATTATGCTATACACTCATTTATGCTGGGGACCCCTAGAACCTCCCCCTCTTTGCCCTATGAAAAAAGAAGGATGGGCTTATACCACCACACTCACTGTCTGATTGGCTGAGCGCTGGACATGTGACAGTGGTACGGAAGTAATTCACAACTGTAGCAGCGTGAGCTGAGTGATCCGATCAAGATCCAGCATTATGGCAGAAAACGGTATGTTTCAATACAAGTTGAGGCCAGTCAGTAACCAGCAAAACCCCGAACTGTTATACTCATACTTGCATTCTAAAACGGCATCTATTAAAATTGAATACAAGCAAATAATGTGTGTTTTTGTAGTAGTCACTCGTTTTGTAATCGTTAGCCACAGGCATTCTTTACCTAACCGTTTTCCTGTGTTATAACCGTTATATCATTTTCTCATGTAACTATCCATCAATAGCAGTGGTGGGTGGAAAAAAGCCAACGCGGCGTTGTGAGCTTGCAGATCGGCTATTTTCAAATAGCCTAGGTATAAAATAGGGCTAAAGAAGTGGATTAATGTATGTTTTATTTATGTCTGCAAAGCAACTAGTAACTAAAGTTTTCAAATGATGTTAGTGGAGTAAAAGTACAATATTTGGATCCGAGATGTAGTGGAGTAGAAGTAAAAATATTTGAGATTGGACATACTCAAGTAAAGTACAAATACCTCAAAATTGTACTTGTGCATTACTTATAAGTAAATGTAGGCCTACTGAGATACTTTACACCACTGATAGGAGGTGCTCTTATTGGGCCCCTCATTGATTACGGAGTCCTTGTCTGGTATCGCGACGCCCCAGCTGCCTTAAAGCTAAAGCTCCAAACAGCCCAAAACAAACTAATTAGGGTTGTGCTTGGTCTCCCTCCTCTGACCCACCTTACCGAGCATCACCACGAAAGCGTGGGGTGGCTCAAAGTAGCTGACAGAGTACAGCATCTTGCAATGGGCCTGGTGTACAAGATACACTACACCTCCAAGATTCCCATGTACCTGACAAACTACTTCTTAAAGGTCAAGGATGTTCACGATCATAACACCAGAGGCAGCTCCACTAATCATCATCAGCGTAGATTTAACACTAAACAAGGCGCTAACTCGTTCTCCTGCTATACCATCAACATGTGGAACGCCCTTCCACAAGCCCTAAAGGAGAGCAAATCCCTAGCCTCCTTCAAAATTGGTATGAAAAGTCACCTTCAGACAGCAGCTACCCGTGACTTGTAAATAGACTAAGCCCCCATGCTCTCCCCCCCCCCCTTTTTCTTTGTTTTCTGCCTCTTGTATTTGATGTTATGCTTTTGAAACTGATATTATCCTAGATAAAGTACTATGTTCTATCCGTCTGTCTTTCAATGTTATATGAGATACTTAAAGTGTGGTTCCTGTGGAAATAAGCCTCGGCTTTCTAGGATCTCCTTTTAGTTGACCTTGTACCAGTGATTTGTACTGTCATGAAACTGTACTTTTTTCTATTGCAAACTTCTAATAAATTCTTCAATCAAAAAAAAAACTGATCAATAGGCCTACTTGACTTGAGTTTTCCCTGGACACACTGCGTACATATATGTGTGTCACACTCACAGTTGTCATACAGTAATGACAGTATGACCTACTTAAAGATGAACTCATGAAACGTGACTGGCCTCTGACCCACTTTTCCATCTCGTTAAAGTGTTACATTTACTCCTGCCTTGGAGAGATAAATGACCGACGTGTCACTTGTCAGTTGTACTTGTAACCATAATCATATCACCACGGTGGAACTTCAAACCAGCTTCGGTGGTGGGGGCTTTACCAATGACATCAGCTGTCCTCAATCCTCCTGACCTTTTCTCCCATGTTCTCAGAGAGCAATATGGCTGGGGTCCAGCGTGTGGTGTTGGTGCTGTCAGGGAAAGGAGGGGTGGGCAAGAGTACCCTGACCACAGAACTTGCGCTGGCGCTCCGGCATGCGGGGAAGAGGGTGAGGTCACACTGTGTGTGTGTGTGTGTGTGTGAGAGTTGGAACAAGAGGATACCAGCACTCACGGAACTGTCATTTAAGGCCCTTTTATTAAAGTGTGTCAGTTGGCATGGCACGCCACAGAGCATAAAAGGGCCTTAAATGACAGTTCCGTGAGTGCTGGTATCCTCTTGTTATAAGTTATGTTCCCGAGTCGTGCTTGCTTCCTTGTTGTAAAGGTGTGTGAGAGTTGGCCCTAGAATGGTCATGATATTACATGCATTTCATATATTCCAGATACACAGCCATACGTCACTCCTAGCCATAAATAATACACCCCGCATGAGGACTTTTATTTTGAAGACGTTTTCACTCAGGGTACATGATTCTAGGGACGGCTGGTGAGCCCGTTTGATCCTAGTTTGATCCCCTTATTAAGCCCCTTTTCCACAGGCCCAAAACCACACCACTCCACACCACACCACACCGCCCACTTGTGCCAGGTTTTACACTACAAGGACCTGGGTAGAGTGGTGTGAAAGTGGTACTAAACGTGGTACTAAAAAGTATACAATCTAGAGTAGGTCTGAGCTAGGCCAAACAGGGCCAAACACTTCATAATGAATGAGCACTCACTGACTTTTCATTTAGACCACCAGGATATAGTTGTAATACATGATAATAGATTCTATTGTGTTATAACCACTATTATAATCTATTATAGTGTATTATAATTATCATAGTAATACATTAATACTTTATAGTGTATTATAATCAAAGTTATAAGCCATTATAGTTTATTATAATTTAGGATAGTTGTAATACAAATTTATATTGTATTATAATCACAGTTAAAAGGGTCAATTTGTTTCTTACCGATAGGGGTACTTTTGTGTAATGGAAAATGTAGATATTGTATGTGGTGCGTTGTGGTGTGGTGCTAAAGCTGCAGTCGAAAAGGGGCTTTATTGCTCCAAACATGTACAAATCCAAAATATAAGATGCTCGTGTTTTACTCAAGCTTGTCTCGGAATCTCACTGCGTTTCCTCCTTTCCCCAAATGAGTGCTACTGCGCAACGAGGAAACGGGGGAAACAAGGAAATGCATTGAGGTGCCGAGACAAGCTTAAAATGAGGTTATGTTATGTGTCATATCTGCCATGTGCAACTTAAAGCCTAAAAGCCAAACAGAAATGTAATTGTCAACGACAAAAACACAATTAAATTGTAAATCGCAATTATTTGAGTGACAATTAATCGTCATGTAAAATGTCCTAATCGTGACAGCCCCTATACACATGTGGCATGCAGTACGTTGCATGTATGTTATAATATTTAGCCTGCGTGGCCCTCTCAATGCCTAACAGGTTGGTATCCTGGATGTGGACCTGTGTGGACCCAGTATCCCTCGCATGCTGAATGTTGGCCGGCCTGAGGTGCACCAGTGTGACTCGGGATGGGTACCAATCTACACCGACGCTACGCAGACTCTGGCCCTCATGTCTATCGCCTTCCTACTGGAGGACCCCGACGACGCGGTGATATGGAGGGGGCCCAAGAAGACTGGTATGTTGGGAAATAGCAAGAGGTGGCAATTCCGGTTTACTTCCCGTATTGCATGACGTAGGTTGACACCTTTTTAGGAGGCAGAAAGAGGTAGGTTTGGAGTCTATTCATTTCCAATGGGAGAGTGAACGTGAACACTGCTAGTAGTGCTAGTACTAGGTGCTAGTAGACTGATTCTTCTTTGTTTTTCACTTCTGTTATCAGGAGTGTTCTTCAGTACTGTAGTACCATTTGGTATGGATGCTTGTCTGCAGCCCTAAAGTCACAACTGCTGCAACAACTGAACATTTGTTCAAAGATAGTTGGACAACCACTGCAGAGGCTATATACGACTACGTACGATAACAGCATTCTAAGGTTGGCAAGCAATATGACCTCTAACAGTAGCCACGTGTTGCATAGAGAATAGTTGCTGCCTTCAGGAAGGAGATACGGTGTTCCAGCTTACAATAAGGTCAGACTAAAAAGGTCCTTTGTCCATCAGTTGACTTTAAGGCTTAATCTGGAGTTTGGCCAGAGGTAGGCTAGGTGGTGGACATTGCTCTTTGTCTGTATTATCCTTATGTATGTAATCCTGTCTTTGTTCCTTTGTGTCATTGTGTTTGTATATATGTTGTCGCATACATGGCTGCTGTGTCGCAAGACACATTTCAGTGTGAACTGACAATAAAGTACTATATAATATCATATCATATCAACACAGCTTCTGAACTACTCTTTAGCCCCACGGTCACTGAACTAAATATTGGACCAGATCATCACAAGCAACATAATATTCCCAACATTATCATACTAAAATGGCTTTTTACAGAGACACAAATCAACTTTATTATTGACCTTTCTCTGTCTCAGCAACACACTCTCGCGGGATCTAAAACCAGTAAACAGGACGTTCACGAGATTTGCTGTCAGACACTGGAGCCAAGGAGGCTATTTGTAGGATTTGTGTACCATGTCGCCCTCTAGTGGCTCCAATCAGGTTGCACTATCTTGGTATTAAAAATCTTTGGTTATATTTACTCAGCCTGAAGCTGTCAACCACTAGTAAATTACAGTTTTGCCAAGGCTCAATCCTGACCTTGCCATTACCCTACATTTTAACATCCAAAAGTTAAATTATGTTCATGTTATTGGGCGACGTGTTCCACTATCGCCTGCTATCGCCGCCAGTAGTTGCCGGGTCCCATTGACAAATAATGCACTTTCAGAAAATATGGCCGACCGTCGCCCGTTGTTAAAATGCACCATTAGAGCAACCTTTACAATTTACTGTAGGCATTTTCGCAGACATGTCTCTACTTACTTACAATTTGTACAATCATAGTAAGCATTGTGATCTCTAGTCAGCCAACAAACGGGATAAGTTGTCTGCCGAGAAAACGAGTACAATACCGAGCAAACGTCCCTTGTAGCAGCTGAATAAATTCCTTCTATTTCAAAACGTTTACTTTTTTAATAAACATGGGCTAGTCAGTAGCTGCAGCTAAGTGTAGATATGAATGTCTTCGAAATAATCCTTCTTCGAAATCAGTGGTTCTCAACCTTTTCAGGCTGTGATCCCCAAAATAATCATATTTGAACTGGGGACCCCCCCACCCTGACAGTTGAGGCACTACATTTTATACAACACGGTTCTATTGTGAAAATAGCAGATCTACATGCTCACAACGCCTCGCAACGCGAGCCGTTGTGAGATCGGCTATTTTCACAATTTCTGCTTCTAATATTTGACAATTTGACAACTTTTTAATTTGTCATTTTAGAGGTATTAAAAAGTCCTTCAATTGTCACTTTAGAAATGTGCAGATACTCTATATACACTTAAACTTTATGTTGGTTTGTTTACTGTTGAGTGAGAAAACAATGTTGAACATTAAGTTGACTCCCCAATATAATTTGAGAACCACTGTTCTAAATCAGTGGTTCTCAAACTGTCATGTCAAGGAAATTACATGTATTTGGCTGCAGACCCCCATCTCAAAATAATTGTTCCAGGGACCCCCCCCCCCAGAAGCAAATACTTGAGTTACAAATGTTCGCTTTTCAAAAATAGCAGATCTACAAGCTCGCAGTGTGGCACTCTCGGTGACGCGCTGTGAGCTTGTAGATCTGCTATTTTTCAATAGTTAAAGCATTAAATGATTCTAGGCCTACACATAGGCTTTATCTCGAGCCCTTGTCTTCAACTTCTGTGATCGGTTCTCCATGTTGTGTTCTCCTCTTTAGCTCTCATCGGTCAGTTTGTGTCCGACGTGGCGTGGGGAGAGCTGGACGTGTTGCTGGTGGACACGCCCCCGGGGACATCCGACGAACACATCTCTGTCCTGGAGAACCTGAAGAAGCACCGAGTGGACGGTGCCATTCTGGTCACAACGCCTCAGGTACAAACGTGTGGATCTATAATTCTGCATCTAGCTACTCAAATCTTTGCTTCTGGGGGTCTTCAACGTTTTCAGGCCAAGGACCCCTTAGTTGAGAGAGAGGTGAAGCAGGGACCCCCACAACCTGTTCATAGAGTTAGGGTTAGGTTCATCTTTTGACAGCACAATCATCAGTGTATTTTGGATTCTGTGTTTTCAGATATTTAACCACTTTGAACCGTCAATACTTAATAAACTTGACCTTTCAGGCTTTCACTCTGCACTGAGTGTGCTCTTTTTTCCCCCTCTACACCAAACCTCTTTGCTGAAAATAGCTGATCTACAAGCTCACAACGCCTCGCACCGCAAGGCGTTGTGAGCTTGTAGATCTGCTATGTTTGGCTAAAGTTCTTAGAATATGAACACTAGGGTTTAAGTGGTTAATATAAAAAAAGGAGAAAAAGGTTTCTATCACACAAAGGATTTGGAGGACCCCCTGTAGTGACTCTGGGGACCCCCTAGGGGTCCAGGACCCCCTGTTGAATACCTCTGTATTAGGCTATTTATGCTCGATAGATCAACCTGCCGCCTTAGCAGCCGGCTGTACTACGCCAGAAGGTCCCATTCCAAGGACCCCCAAAATGATATGTATTTGGCTGCCCATCTCAAACTATTTAGTTCCACGGACCCCCAGAAGAAAAGATTTGAGCCGCCATCATAAACAATGTTATTTCCTACCTGTTTTTCGATGGCACCGTGTGCACGGAGCCACTCCCGTTTGCGAACGTTCAGCGTCTCGTCTCGTGTTAAGGGAGTTTTGGCAGCGGATGTGTTAAAAAAATGTTCACTCTGAATTTGGGTTTTGCCAAATGCTAGATACAGAATAGATACATGTGGTACAGACTACTGTAGCCTCAACAATCCATTCTATTGACAGAAACATGCATTTGACATGACATGGGGGCTATGTCAGTATTGTTCCTGACTCTAACAGTGGGCAGTTCCATGTCTTGTAAATTATTATTTGTGATTTTTGTAGGCACCAATATTTACATCCCAACGTGATAATGACGCCAATTAGGGGAATTCCATATTTTGAAACGTATGCTCTTGAAAAGAAAGTATGGATACATCTCTTGATGAGAAATGAATTTGCATGACACTGAACTGTCCACTTTTACTTTGACAGCCAGGAATGCTTCTCGTGTAACCTTCAGAAGGGTAGGCTAGGATAATACAAATGCTAAATTGATCTTTTAAACGTGATAATTCGAAACTAAATCCAAGTGATAGGACTACTTACTATATGTCAAAGCTAAAAGTAGGCATGCTTCATTGTTCATTTTGGTGTCCAGACTTTCGAGTATGGAAGTCTGTATATCAGGACAGCAAAAAAACGGTTGTACCTGTCCAAAATGTGAATTCATTTAACTAATTTAATCGTCTAATAGCACCATCGACCAATAATGTAAATGTTGTTCAATTTGTTGCTGCAAAGGCAAAACAGCAACTTGTGTAAAATGTAATGACATGCAATGGTGTTTTTGGGTCTTCAGGCGGTTTCAACAGGCGATGTGAGAAGAGAGATCACCTTCTGTAAGAAAACGGGCGTACGCATCCTGGGAATTGTGGAGAACATGAGTGGCTTTGCCTGCCCGCACTGTTCTGTGAGTAAACGTCTCATGTGAGCGCGCACACAATCAATCAAATTGGACAATCAATGAATACGTAGGGCTGTCACGATTATGACATTTTACATGACGATTAATTGTCATTCAAATAATTGCGATTAACGATTTATAATTGTGTTTTTGTCGTTGACAATTACATTTCTGTTTGGCTTTTAGGCTTTGAAGTTTCACATGGTAGATAATATGACACATAACCTAAATATACAAAGAAATTACTGACATATTTGACAATGACAACTTTATACTTAAAAAAGAACATTGATAGTGGAAATAGCCGATCTAAAAGCTGACTGCTTGTAGATAATATTTTTGACTTACTTTTTTTAAATATATGAACATTTTTCAACATGGAAACGATTATGACGATTATGTACAATAATTGCGATTATGTACAATAATCGCGATTGTGTCAAATGATGCGATTAGACGATTATGTAATAATTGTGACAGCCCTATGAATACGTATAATGACCAATAAAGAATAAGTATACATATGATGGCACATATGGGCTTTTAAACAAAGTTTTTGTCTGAGTGCCATAATATTTGGATGTCAAAAGAAGATTCATACATCGGTTCCATTATCAGAAACATTGAAAAAAAAAGAATATTAATAAAATGTCCCCCCCCAACCCAGTATCGATAATCTATGCATATGGATGCTCAATATTAACACATAATCAGTTGAACCAGTGCTGCTGTATTTTCTTTTTCTCTCATAAGCTTGTTTCAAGTCCAACTACTACATTAAATGGTTCATTGAAAACAAATGCCAAACAATTTCAGTGATCAATTGAAAGAGTAAATTTACAAATATTCTTTCCATACCCAAACTCAAGAAACATTCATCTTTAGATATACTGTAATATCTAACGGTATTCAAAGTATCAAAACGATACCTGTAAACTTGTGTTGTCACTTTCAGGAATGCAGCAATATATTCTCCAAGGGTGGCGGTGAAGAGCTGGCCACGTTGACAGGATGCCCGTTCCTAGGTGAGGATTAACCATGGAACAGCGGTTCTCAAAGCGGGTACCGAGTAGGGGTGGGCGATATGGAAAAATACAATATCACAATATTTTCCCAAGCTATTATCACGATACACAATCTTATCGCTATTCTTTTTCATGTTGGTTTTTATGGTTATTTTTCAAGTTACTTAAGGGGTGCCATGGATTAAAAAGTTAATTACAGGGTGTTACCTGAGCCAAAAGAATGTTTGAGAACCTCTGCCCTAGATTCCCTATTCCGGGGTGAATATTCAGCAAAAATAGATCTACAAGCTTACAGCATGTCACGCTGGGACACATGTGAGCTAGTAGATTGGCAAATTTCAGCAAAGAGATTCGTGTGGAGGGAAAAAAAGGATCCCTGGGACACAAACCGATCAACAAAGCATAATGGTTGTGTGGTTAAAAGGATTGAAGATACGGTAATGCCACGTTGAAGCCACAAGGTGTCGCTACACGTCCTGTGCATCACTCCTCCTCACTCACTAGTCATTAGGCATTTAATGTCACTACTTCACTGGTCAAATTGGTCAGCCTGCATTTCAGTTCAGAGGGTTGCTGATATTTGTGACAATATGTGACATTTTCTGACCAATGATTAGATCTTCACTAACCATTTTCACTCATTTACCACTTATCAGCCATATGAGCTTGTCAATTGGGTAATGAAGCTGCTAATGCAAAGTGATTCGCAATGAGAAGTAATCCTTGTCATATGCTATGGTTAAGCAACTGTGGGTACTATGAGAATCGAAGTCTGATGTATTATATATATAGTACACAATCCTTACCCAGCTATGTAAACTAGACGTGATAAGCTAGTCTTGTGAGAAGGGGTTGTTTCAGCCCAACTAATGCTACACTGTTAAATATACACTTCATACCAATTTCTCTTATCTACTGACCAGTAGTATCACTCTTAGAAGTTTTAATTTTAGTAGAGCCTGGTACTAGTTCATAGTGAATGATAACCTTAGTGCTAAGCCAATGATTACAAGCTCACAGCGTGGCACCGAGTGCCACACTTTCGTCGGAAAGGTCCGGTTCGACTACAAAATGACTTTCTGAAAAGCATTAGACCGAATTAGAGCACGTCGGAAAGTCAGAAGAAAAGTTTGGTTTCGTTTCGGAGAGACTATGGACAGGCCTTTAGGCATCTAGAACACTTTTATCCAGAATGAGAGCAAGTAACTTAAGATACCAGGCTAACACCAATCTTTGCTTGTGGGTATACACTATTTAGTGAAGTCTCATTAGTATTGTTGTGTGTTCTTTATCATTTTTTAGGTTCTGTGCCCTTGGATCCTCTGCTCAGTACAAGTATAGAGGAAGGCAAAGACTTCATTGAGGCATTTCCGGACACTGCCACCTTCAGGGCTCTCAATGGTATTTGTCAGACTCTACTGAAGAGCCTGGAAGCAGCTTGAACTGTGGAACTCGGCTCTGGAAATGATTCATAAAACATCAACATTGCTTTAGCTACGCTTCGCCTCACAGTTCATTCTCTACAGCAGGGGTTTTCAAAGTGGGTGCCGCAAGATCATTTGATAATATTTGTAATTTATTTGGACACTTGAAAAAAATATTATTTAGTATAATTTTAAACTTGGAAGTACAAAGTTATTTTCAGTCATTTCTAACCAGAATGGCTATTATCTCAACGTTTTCCTCGCAACATAATCACTAAAATATCATCACTGTCGGGCAGAAAACTCGTACTGTATCTCATGTCTTTTGCCCTGCCTCATCATACAAGACCGTCGCACAAAACTAGTGAAAACAGCCGATCTACAAGCACACAACACCTCGCGATGCGAGGCGTTGTGTGCTTGAAGATCTGCTGTTTTCACTAGTTTAGTACATTGTATAGATGATAAATACAAAACGAACTGTTTTGGACATACAAGGTTTCCACCTGACAACGACGGTATGCTATAAATATAAGGTGCGGGAAGTGAAAATTATAATGTAGGGGTGCCTCGGATTAAAAAGATATTTATGGGGTACCCTGAGACAAAAAGGTTTGGGAACCCCTGCTCTACAGTTTCTGCAACCACGGCCAATACAAGTCGGATGCCACATGAGGAACCTGTTATAACAACTTCAAAGTTGTTCTGATTCAGAAAATTAAACATTCCTAATGCAAAGCTTATTGCATATATTTTCATGTTCAATGGAGATTAATAAACCCAACTGGATCATTCTATTGGATCAGACAGCTGCCTATATTTTATGTAGTTTTTCTGAGACAATATTTACCATCCAGCCTTGTATGCACTTTTCATGAGAACAGTGTTGCTGACATCTGTTCTGAAAGAACAAAAAGGAGTCAGGTGTTATATACTTATGTAGATCTGCTATTTTTGGCTCAAAGTATATATACATCAGGCTTTAGTCACTGTGTGATGAACAGCAGCTTGCAGCTGCTTGGTGTCCCGGATGTCTTTTCTTTTCATAATGGATGATTGTGATGCATTGCTCCCTAAAAATGCATGTTTGTCCCATAATGTGCTAGAAATGTATCGTCATGGTGTGTACTGCTGAAAATACAATTAAAAACATTTTTATGTCCCATAATGTGCTAGAAATGTATCGTCATGGTGTGTACTGCTGAAAATACAATTAAAAACATTTTTAATGCTGAAAGGCAAGTCAAATCTAAGTTGGAATTTCCTTTAATTCAACTGTGAAAACATTATTCTCAACACTACAGCAGAATAATTTGAATACCAGTGGCAATACAGGCTTTTAGATTGGCGCTTTAGTGAATGCGTCGGCAGCAGTCCCATTTACAGAAATCATTCCAGATAAAAATTTACTATAATTTCCTCCAAGAGAAACTGGTCCAAAATAGAATCTCTGTACGTACAGGGCCATATGCTACAACTGATACCAGCCTGGCAGCATTTAAGCAAATGCATTGGTTTTTAAAGGGGAAGTGAAATCTTTGAAAACAATGCCATCATGGTGCTTTTTGATCTGGACTACAGCTTCTGAAAAGTGGGTCTGCTTCTTCAACTTCATACCAAACAGAAACACTTAACTCCATGCAGGTTTTAATGGTGGGAATGTGGTGGAAACTGACAGCCACAGATGAGGGGAGGAGGGGGATGAATAAGTTTGAGAAGAGATGAGATTGGAAATTACACCTGTGACACCCAACACTGGGCACACATACCTTTAATGCAATCAAACAGCAGTACTACAGGAAAACACACTGAAGTGTTTGAGAATGTTTTGCGTAATGATTAAAATACATTTACACACAAAAAGTCCCACTCCACCAGCCACATACTAAAGGCAATCTCAAATTTTAAACCAAGTAGTACATCCAAAGGAATTCCAACCACTTATCACAATTAACCCACAGTGCATTAAATCTATTTAGATATGTATAATATGCATGTCTGTATATATATATATATACCATGGGGAATTAAAGACTTTTGCTCTATTTGAACCATTTTTGAACAAGTCATAAATAAAATCAGTGGAAAACAACCCCCACCCCCCCAAAAAAGCTAAGTCCATACACATCTTGTTTTTTTCTCTTTACAAATAGATCCAACATAAACAGAAATCGTGTCAACTCTCGAATCGTTGCGAGAGGAGGAGAGAAGCAGTGGTGAGCTCTCTTAAGACCAGAAGCCAAGCTACCTCGGCTGGCCTGAAGGCCTTTAATAAGTGGAGGGGGGGAAAAATAAAACAAAGGAATCTTCATCATACAATTGTTTTTAAACACACACACGCACACACACAGGACAGACAAATCACTACATTGCGCATTTACAAGAAGATGACTATCAAATTGGGACGACTGTACACATTGTAGAGATAAGACCATATTTATGGAATCATTTTATATTTATTTATTTTCCCCCCCACCTTCACTTTTTGCCTCTTGTCTGTTTTTTTGTGTCACAATTCTTTTACAACCCCCCATTTTACACTTTCTCCAGCAGCAACACATAGGACAGGTTTTGGTAGTGGAGATGCTTGGGTTTACTTCGTGGAGAGGATGAGGGCCACAATGAGACCATAGAGACCCAGCACTTCAGCAAAGATCAAGATAAGAATCATGCCCACAAACAGCCTGGGCTGCTGAGCCGTGCCCCTTACGCCTGCGTCTCCCACGATGCCTATGGCGAAGCCTGCCGCCAGCCCACTCAAACCCACACTCAACCCTGCGCCCAGGTGGAGGAAACTCCTGCGAAACAAAAAACAAAAGGAAAGACTTGTTAAACTTCCGTCACAAGGATCAATAGTCATTAAACGTGGAAAATTGCACACATCCATTTTAGATGTGTGCAACGTATATAATGCGTAGCGTGACTGACATGAATTGCAAGATAAGAGGTGCAACACAATCATTACATACATAATCCAAATTCTCACATTTTCGTAGAAAACACTAGTGAAGGGGACTGCCCCATAGGTCGAACTCCCGTTGGGTCGAACACCGTCCGCAGGTTAGCTACTCACCAGCGTTGGCAGGTTAGCTACTCACCAGCGTTGGCAGGTTAGCTACTCACCAGTGTCGGCAGGTTAGCTAATCACCCGCATCACGGTTACTGAGGTTAGGTTTAGGCATAGTTTTACTGAGGTTAGAGTTAAGGTTAGGTTTTGGTGGTCGGACGGGTGTTCGACCTAAAGACATGTTTTACCCTGGGGAAAACCAAATTAGGAGCATACATTTTCAGGGTAAATTTGTTTTGTTTTATATGGAGGAGTTGTACATGTGTAGTTTCTAATAGAGGTTGGTCCATGTATTCTCATACTGTCTGGAATATTTCTCCATTCCCAATATTAAGAAAATGGCACTTTAAATAAATAAAAAGGAGAAAGGCAGAGGAATTTAGGTATTGGAGCAGTGAATACATCAGAATAGTCAGTACATATTACAAAATGACATTTAAAATGGGTTTGAATGACAGGTACATTGGCCCACATGGCCCATGGAGACTGGAGACAAATCAATTTAGATGTAATCATCATTGGACCATAAGGGCACATACTGCTTTCATTAAGTGAAATCACAAGCCACTTGATCCCACATAACTCCCTCAGGAATGACATTTGGATACAGTTCTGCTCTTAATGCCGTTTCATAGTGTTAAGTCTGTTTACACTTTTTTAGCTAGTCGCTTGGACGTTCTCCCCCACGCAGGTGCATGTTTACAGACATGTGCATGTCTGAGCAGCAAACCAACACACAGGAAGGCACAAGTGACAGGATTTCGGATAAGGAGGCAAAACTATTTACAAACTATTCAGATTTTGTTAATGTTACACTTTCACGTTAATATATTACGTTTGTAGTACTGGTGACAGGGGTGGTTGCTGGTTGGAAGGGTAAAGGGAACCGAACTCACTTGTAGAGGGTGATCTTATCTGAGATGCTGTTGGCGATCAGCACCGCTACTACCAAGCCGTAGATTGCTATGATACCCGCCATGACAACGGGGATGATGGACTTCATGATGAGTTCCGGCCTCATCACAGACATGGCGGCGATCCCCGTGCCGCTCTTGGCTGTGCCGTAGGCCGCTCCCAAGGCTGGAAGGTAAGCAGAAATGGATAATTGGTGAAAAAAAAAAAAAAAAGGGAAGTGCAGATAATAATAAACAATGACAGAAGCTACAACTACATGGGCAATGACAGGAAAGAACACAGTTCCCTTTGAAAAGCCAAGATGGTTCAAACGGGGATATTTTTGCCTTTTTTCAAAAGGGAAGCACAGTCACCACATTCTTCCCCATTAAATACTGTAACCATTCTAGCTAGTAGCTACACAGGTGATTCTACAAGATCTCCAGTCAGGGTTTGATGCTCCTCATTTCAATATGAAAAGTTAACCCCTTTTAGTCTCAATTAGGCAGAGTGTTCTCTTTATTTTTCAGTCTTAAATCAGAGGCAGACGGAAACTCAAGCTGTGCCAGCAGTGTTTTAAATCACTCCTGCTCCGAGTGAAACAGTCTCATTAGGTGCAGCACACAGAGGCAGAGTGTGACGTCACAAGTGATGCAGGACACCACATCTCTGGGACGGCAGCCATATCAGTACAGGATGGCAATCAGAGCCAGGAAAGGGGTATGCGTCATCGACAAGACTGGCTCACATGCAAAACGTCATTTCTGACAGTCACCACAGGCTGGCAGTTCTACATATTACATTTGGCGAATCCACATATCCAAAAATGTCAATGAAGGTCCCTAAAGTAACCAGAAACGCCAGACATTAACATAGTGAAGAGTATTAAACTCAGGCTGCCGTGTCCACGCTACAGAGGAAGAAGCAGTAGTTGGACTTCATATGCCATGTGCTAGGTGGACATGGTCTACTGAGCATTATGTTAACGTAAAAGAAGGGGAGGGAGAAGAGTGCTCCATCAGCAAGTCAGTGGCCAGCTTATGACGCTGGGGTAGCGGTAGCAGCACCTGCGTCACGTGCAGAACGATTCTAATTGGGGAACTAAAACCATGGCCCTCCCCCTACCAGTAATAGAACAAAAAGACACACTATCGCAATACTGGACAAGCTATTGGAGAAGCTTGTCATGAATCACAGCAGTTTTGACTGAGATTTCCCCGACGTCAGCTGCCAGCCTGGGCGTGTCAAGAAAGAAAAAAAGAGGGTCGAGGAAAGACTGCTCTGTCGCGTGTCCGCGAGCATACTTTGTTCCCTCACACAATGCAACATGACAGCTCATAGAAGGATACTGGCAAAAGCACTGCCTCGCTTCTATTGATCCACGACTGCTTGTGTGCACGTCTCCTGTAGCATTCACACAGCTCCTGCTCTTCCATCTTAGCCGCAGCACACTACTGTTAGCTACCACCGAGGAAACGCATCACTGCTTTTACAATTATTCCAAGCCCACATTTTTACATCTTCAATGAAAAGTGTGCAATCTTTGGAAAGCAGCATGCTGTGAAACAGCCCAACATATAACGCTTAAAACAAAAAGCCTCTGTTCTGGTTGAGTGACCAGAAAGCTTGCATTTCCTAATTTGTATACTTGCAATGAGGCGATTTATATAATAATTGTAACAGGCCTGGATAACGGCAGTGAAATTAAGGATCTTTGGCAATGTGGCAACAAATACACAAAAGAAAATGTGTTTCATTTGTTTGGTTACATCTGTCCATTTTAAATGAAGCAGAAGAAGAAAACTGCATCTCTACAATATATCACTCCAGCCATATGCTGTTCAAGCTTAATTTTTGCACACAGCCAAACAAATAGATATTTTTCCACCAAATACTGATCTGTCTATCTTAAATTAGAGATGTGCCGATTGATCAGTCAGTGATCTTTGTTTTGTAAGAAGAATCATTAAATATATAAATGCTGCTACAGTAACACAATAAATAGAATGTATGGATTTGACGCGGTGATTGGGAATATCGTTATCGGCAGATAACGATTCCAGTTGATCGGTGATCGGCCCCAAAAATCGCAATCGGAGCATCTATATTTTAAATGAAGCAGAAGATGAAAACTGCATTTCTACAATATATCACTCCAGCCATATGCTGCCGATCAAGCAAAACTTTTGCTAAGGAAAATGCCTTGTGTGCACAAAAAATATATGTTTTCCACCAAATACTTCTGACAGTCTACACCTCAAAAGAACCTGGTCTTTATATACACTACAGCTTGAAGCAGCCCGTCTCCTTTCCTGGTCACAATTCATTGTGCTAGTCAAGGTAATGCCTGTCAACCTCCAGCACTCTTCTGACAGATGGCTCAGTTCTAGAGGAGAAGGAGGCATCCCGGAGGATGTAGCAGGCCAATCCTCAAATGTACATATGGCAGCCAGCCACCTCCTCCCCAACTGCTACAGCCACCGGCACCTATTAATCAGAAGGACTGATGATGTATCAATATTACATCTTTACAGCTTTTTTGCAAAACTATATGAACCCAGAAATACAAGACAGGGAGCCATCCCATCTGCATAGTACATACATACCGTGTACATATGTACGTGTGAACTCTGTAAAATGCATCGGTATGAGCTGACCTTGCAGAACTGCAACTGTTTATAAGCCTTAAAAAAGGCTCACCTAGTCTGAAACAATGTATCCCGAGTCCAGACTATTCATACATCAAACAGGGTTTTGAAGCAAGACGACAACCCCATCTTATTTTATTGTTGTTTGGGACACGATCAACACAATCCTGAGTTATTTTCTGTGTTCAATCTGTTTTTTGAGATATTTAATTTTAGTATTTCAGCATGTACTAGTGATGTGTTTTGCATCATGCAAAACGCATCATTGATGATGCAAAATGCATCACTAGTCATGCTGAAATACTAAAATATCTAAAAACACAGATTGAACACAAAAAATAACTCAGGATTGTGTTGATCGTGTCCCAAACAACAATAAAATAAGATAGGGTTGTCCCAGAGGTGAAGTGGCCCTTTAACAACTGCAGTTGCAGAGCAATCCATAACATGTCTATGTCCACTCATTAGATAGGGAGTGGATGCCTGGATGGAGGGGGAGATGAAGGTGGATCAATATCATAGGGGTTTTACGCTGTACACTTTTAATCATTTGCCTGAAAAAACACCTTTTTGAGTGAACATATCATGAAGGAGCTTTAAAATTCCAGTCTACGGATACATTTTGTGAATACCCTTGTAATCCTACCACCTTTGACCGGCTAACAGGAAAACAACATTTATCTCATAATAGCTTCCTGTTTGCTCCCACTAGCATATTCCACTGACAAAATACCATTACCCTTTTCCATTTAGTTATCGCCATTCCTGTTGGTTAACGTTTGTTACCAACAGTAACGCCATCCTCTGCATCCCCCCCACTCCAACATCTCCACCCAGTGAGCGTGGCATCAGTGAGACAGCGAGTACATACGGGCTAGAGAAACGATTCCTCAAATGCAGCTGTGCTGTTCTGAAGATTAAAAGGTGTGATGGAGAAACTGCCACAACTGTGCAGCAGAGGAACCACCCCTGGCTTTAATCCTAATCTCCTATGCTAAGGTAAAGAGCTTTGACTCATTTTCCTACCATCATATGATCCCATACTCATTCGCTGTGAGAATGAATGCTGATGTGACGTCACAAACAAGACATCCCCCTAGCTTGCTAGGGATGATACAGCATGCACAACGCCCACACAGGACACCATGCTTGGTTAAATGTGAACTATGGGCCAATGGAACTAGTTTTCACACCACAAATGACAGTAAGTAAGGGACTAAAAGCCAAAAAGAATCCCAAGACTGACATTTATTTTCAGACCATGTCCCAATATGTGATTTTTGGAAAATTACACACGCAGTACACACTAATATTTGGAGTGTTTCCCTGAAGTTCTGAACTGCCTTCACTGAATGTGTGTGTGCCAATCCATGCTTCATTTTATAGAAGTATGAAGTTCTGTTGTGTTCTATTTCTAGTCTGGCCAATTCAAATACTCATATCTTGAAATTATAACTGCTTTTTAGTTTGGAGATCACTTGACTGGCATTTTGACGACTTTATCATTCACGCCGCGGCCATCGCTACACCTGACACCTCCCCCTTATTTATACATTTTTTTGCAGATCTGCACTGATTCCATAAATGGCCCCTATGGCCTATGGAATCCTCAAGACTGAAATCAGTCTCCAGGACTGAGAACTTTAACCCCTGGACTAAAGGGCTGTCCATACTGTCTCCAACCATCAGACTTTTTGTTGGAAAGGTCCGGGTCAACTACAAAATGACTTCACTCGCAACTTCTGAAAAGCATTACCCTGAATTTCTAAATGCTGCACTCCCAGATGTTGTGAACTTGTGACTCTCCGGCGAAAGGTTTGGAGGTCGGAGACAGTATGTACGGCCTTTTATTACTTCACAATGTTCTTCCATAGTAGCAGCTCTAATCTCCTGCGCCAGTGAATCAAGGAGGAAAAAGCGACAATATACATGGGCTGCTCTAAACGGTGCTGTGTCGTTGTTACGAGGTCCCGTTGTTCCGAGTCTGTGCCATTAGTCCAACTGTACCTAACCTCAGTAAAACCATAACTAAACCTAACCACCGTCAGAGTAATGAGATGTCAGACTTATGGGCAGTCCCCCTCTAAACAATTACAACTCTCTTTTCTAAGAGAAGACTATCGTGGGTGAAAATAAAATTCTAAAAAGGCCAAAGTCCAAAAAATTAAGTTTGAGCTCTCACTTCCCTTTTTCAGAAAGGTTATGGCAGGATTTGCTGCAGAACAAAGATCAACTTGAATTGCTAGGACTGTAGAAGTAGCCCAAAAGTTGTTATGCTGCTAAAGCCATTTTAAAACAAAAATAATGGCAGTAGTGATTCCTGACAGCAACACTTTCAGCAAATCCATCCTCAAAAGTACAATTGTAAGAATTATGGTTCCATCCTGTAGCAGTCTCCAAAACTACACCAGGTTTTAAACTGTCCACAACCCATGTGTGACCCCATGCAACAACAAGGTAAATCAGGCTATTTGTTTGGCTAATGTTGATGACGTCACGCAGCGCCACTATTGTACTAACTGTACCTACTGTCTGTCACCTGGAGGGAGAGCTGACGCAGTGAGAATGCAAAATGTTATAACAAATTAAAACTAGCAGTTGGCAGCTGTAAAAATGAAAGATTCCACAACTTCATGGCATATTTACCACTAAAAAGGTACGAGTTTTCAACAAACAAGCCGTCAAAGATTAGTATCCGGGGTCTCACTTTCCCCGCCCATGTTGTGGACTTTTTTTGCGGCTATGAGAACTTCTCCTCGTCTCCCCCCAAACACTAACGCGCGTGTGTTTGTTTGGGTGATGACAGAAAATAACCGTGCTTCAAGCTCACAACGCGTCGAGAACACAACGCGTTGTAAATCGTCTATTTTCTGTTCCGAAGTATACATTCACTACTAACTAGGCAGTCACTCTGTGACGAGGCTGATACGGTACTGCCCCCTTTACAAACTGTAGGGAGAAAGACCACATGACCTACTGTAACAATGATATTTTTTGTGGCGTGTCATAACATTGTGAGTTTGCACATGCTGCAGCATATTCATGAATCATTGGCATAGCAATTCCAACTTGTGCGTTTGTTTAACCTGAGGTGGATTTACCTACAGTATTTGAACAATGTCTTAAACTATTGAACTGCACCTTAAGGACAGTGTACCTGCTGCTTAAACTTCACCTCAGGGCAGCATGTTATTAATGTATAGTTAGACCTGATCCTAACGTTTCTAAAAGAAGATGTACACACAACACATGCATATGTTGCTAATGTTCTGAAAAACATAGTTGCTAGCATACGTGCTACTAATACGCTACACTATATAGATTAATTACCTAATGATGTTTTGACATCGAAATGTTATTAAAAAAGGCTTTGTCAGAGTTTGCTCCAGTTCCTTGCTTCACTGTTCACACCATCTATCTATGATCATAGTCGTTTTTATTTTTTTTTAAGCGACTTCGAGTATTTAAATGTATTTTTTCCCTCATCTCTCCTGTTCTGACTCTCCTCTCTTCTCACAGTACTACAATACGATGGGGCACGCACAAAGGAAATAAATCATTTCAACCACTTCTTTACCTGTAAACCTGTGATGACAATAAAGCTGATTAGACATTACATTTACACAATTAAAAGAAAATGTTGCAACTAGACTAGAGACAAACCTTTCAAGTATAGGCTAGGTGAGGTTTAGGCTCAAATCAGAGCCCGGAAAGAACCAGTAGTATTATGTTAACATTTCTATTAAAAAAATCAGGATTATAATTGTCCACAATTGTGTTGCTTGTACTGGCCGCACAAATTAAACATATAACTACAGAGCTTGACCTTTCTTGCCTGACAGGGGGGGAAATGGTAACAGCCTAATCAGAGCCATTACACTACCAATGAAAAGGCATCATTACTATCAAAGATAGCAATGTAAATACCGTACATTTCTACTTTATTATGTCATCCATGTCAAGACTGTCAAATAAAACCAACCAACTAAAAAAGAAAAAGCATCAGACCCACCATCAATCAACATAGCACAAACTCAAAAGATGGGATGTTCACTGCACTGTAGTAACAACCATTTATAGACTTGGGGATCAAGTTTAAACACTGGCAAGAGACCCATGATTAAGCTATGGCATCGACCATATGAACAGTTGCACAGTCTATAACAGTATAAGTCTATAATTGTACAAAGCAAAGAACCACGACACTATCCATGGCCATCATATTTTATACTCAAGTGTATATATTCCATATTCCAGTTTGTGATTATGATAGCATTCTAAATTGCTTAATAGCTGAGGTCTGATTCATCAAGTGGCTCTGTCAAGTCAACCCACCATCACATCCACACTCCTTCCGTGTCACTCACTGGGTATGAGGTCTGATTCATCAAGTGGCTCTGTCAAGTCAACCCACCATCACATCCATACTCCTTCCGTGTCACTCACTGGGTACAGGCAGACAGTCAGCGGCAAGGAGCATAACCCCCATCCATTCCCATGTTAGGGGAAAAAACAGGAAACAGTGTTTCGAAGATGACAGAAGTGTCAATTGAGTAGTGCTGATGCACGTCCACCAAGCTCGTATTCAACTCAGTTCAGCCCTGCGTAACTGTCACCCGGCAGTGATAGGCAATGGCGCCAACGTTTGGGACAAACCTAAACACCGGAAGAACGGCACTTTGACACTCATCAGCCGCTCAAGTGTCAAAGTTCAAAGAACGGCAGGAAATGTCGCTATAGGGTGTGCCAATTGTAGTCCTAGAGCGGCTGTATTTTGGGTCAAACACAGCCTTACACAGGTGTTCTGATTGGAGTAGACCATTAGTTCAATGCCAATCAAACAATGGAAACAAAAATATGGCCGCTCTAGGACTACAATTGTGTCACCGTTGGCACACCCAATCGGCAGCGTTATTCCGAGCTTGATATGTGACTGATCACACCGACTACCATTATTAGTTTCAGCCCTCCCATCCACTATCAGCTAATTCCCCAGCTGTCACTCCTTTATCATTGCAGATCACTCCTACTGCAACCTACTACTAGCCTGGTATAACCAGTCTAGATACTAATGCATCTAGCTAACTAACTGCAGTATCCAGTTCCCTCCTTGTTTTAACATGGGTGGATGATGGTATAGCTGCAGCTAGGCTAACTGCAACCCACAGGGCCACCACAGCACGAGCACACTGACTTTCTTACACTAACAAGACATGGGATTGCTCTAGCTTCCAGCCTGTAAAAAGCCTACAATATCTTGCCTTCCTTATGGAACCCTTTTCTTCCGGCTTCATCTTAACAGGGTCACTGACTGCCAAGCAAGGCAATAGGTTCCCTCATTATACCAAGTTTACTTGCCACAGAACTAAACTCTCCTTAAAAACCAAGTAATACATTGATGCAAACTAAAAATACATTAGCCTATAATTGCCAGCACCACTTTGTGTGTTTATGTGTGTGTGTGTGTGTGTGTGTGTGTGTGTGTGTGTGTGTGTGTGAGAAAGAAGCTGCAGACTGCATCAGGATCAACTTCCAAATTATCTACATGGGACACACAATGCTGCCATGTACTTTCTGAAACTAAAGCATCATACAGTATGTGCTCCATACGCTAGTACTCAAGAGATATGAATGGGTGGTAGTAAGGATACATTGGTGTAATTAATCTTGTATCCATTACTGTTCTATGGTGTCACAGAAAAGCCCCCTTTCCTCAGCTACCATACTGTAGCATAGAGCTGCCACCAGTGCCAAAATGCCAGTTTTGCTACATGACAGTTTGTCTAGTAGCTTGAGGCAAAATAAGCCTCAGCCACCCTCCTTGCATGCAACACATGCAGTGTTGATATACAGAGGAGAAGCAATTGCCACATCTGACATTAAACATTCCTGAACATCATGCAATGTCAGTCATTAGAACTAGCTAGATTAGGAGATAAAAAGGTTAAATAGGATATGAGCCAAATATAGTCCCTTCTTGCTAAAAGTGAAGGAAATCAGAAGGAAGTGTAGTAACAACCAAAGTAACATTAATTTCATTGGGTCACAATAGTCTGTTTTGCAGTTATTATTATTAATATATATATTTTAGTTACTTCCTGAGGACTGACTAATTGGTAATTGTGGTAAACCAGACATCGTAGTTGTAAATGTAATTCAAAGAAACATTAGCCACTTGGATCTTCCATGTCAGAAGTAGAGTCATGTGATGATCATGTGATCATGTGTCATTCCTTCTTTGCGCTATAAGGAAGTCTCCAGCTGACCTGAATGACTGTTAAATGATTAGTTCCATAAAGCAGCATTTAGTTCATGATATTAACCACTGATACGAATATGCAAATATGTTTGATCCACATGGGAAACCTAGGTACACACTTTTCTGCACACATTTCCGACAGGCGATGTGTGTCGATATCGGTTTGACTTCATCCATAAAACGAAGCACTTGGCCCCGTCGGAATATCCCGATGAGCATAATGTACAAAGAATATAATAATACATTTGCGAGTTGTCTCCTAACGGTACTCCAACCAGGTAAGCACTAAACAGCCGTGTCGCATCCTGCTATTCCTGCAGGAGAAAAAAACGGGTTTTGAGCTACGCAGCCCAGGTCCTAACACAGATGTAAACCCCATTCAGTGTAGACATAAGCATAACCCATTCATATGAATGGCTGATGACAGCATATTGCGAAACAACATATTTTCCACTGTTGAGACGGTCATCTTATTTCTTTATGATTAAGTTGGTACACCTTGCCGTTGTTAGCTTCCGTTGACGTTAGCTAGTTGTCTCTAGGGTTGTGGTGTAAGCTAGCAAACTCGCTTTTTGTCGGCAACATTGTCAATGAAAGCAGACAGACTAATGTGCTACTAGTGCATACACTAGCATTGAAAACATTAATTTGTCTGTGACAAAAAAGCAGGGGGCTTCCTTCCCAGCACGGACCCTGATAGAAGCATAACGAACTAGCATAGCTAGCTAGTTAGCAGCTGGCCTTTGCTACTACGCTGGTTTGGAAGAGACTATTACCACTGGGTTGACAAACGTACAAAGCAGCCCGTTGAGAATGACACACGAATGCAAACGGTTAGTTAGAGAAGCAAAGGAGCTCAACGTTTTAATTGACGGCCAAAACATTTGAAAGCGATTAAAAAAAAAGGGATAAACTGAATAATTACCGCTGAACACCATGGCCGCAGAGGCTCCCATCACTGCGAAGAACGGCGCGTATTCGGGGCTTTCGGACATTCTCACGCTATATTATCTATATCTATAAAAAATTAAATATTACAAAAGGACAGTTATTGCTGTTGAGTTGCCCTAAAAGCTACCGAAGGCCACTTGTAGTCTTGAGGTTTCAAACGAGCTTGACAGGGCAAACGTTAGAGCAACAGTGTGAACGCAGCCAGTCACGACTTGTGTGATAAATACCGACTGAAGGCAGCAAGCAGCACAAAATGGCGAGGCGGAAAATGTCACCTGACTTTCAGCCTGCTTTTTGTATATACCTCGCCGTACGACCGTGCCGCGCGCCAAGGAAAAAAAAAGCGTCGACCTACAAAAGCTCGAGGCCGGGCTCGCAGTAGAGGTGGGACGCTCGCGAACGAATCGAGTCTTGTGAACAGCTTTTTTGAAATGAATGAACGTTCCTTTCTAATGAACAGTGGTGGGAAAAGTACAAACATTCTAAAGTATCAATATTGCAATGTAGAAATACTCTGCCACAAGTAGAAGTTCGGAATTAAAATGTAGACTACTTGAGTAAAAGTACAAAAGAATTGGTATCAAAATGTACTTAAAGTACCAATAGTATACTCTATTCATTATGCAGAATGTCCAGTTTCACAGGTTTTCCAATGAATTAAATGTAGACAAATAATTTGAAAATAGCAGATCTACAAGCTCACAATGCGACGCATTGTGAGCTTGTAGATCGGCTATTTTCAAATGGCAGGTATTGTGGCCTAATAGTAACTAGAATGATCCATGTCTTTTGAACGGCTCTTTGAAAGGAACGGATCCCAGAGATCCGACTCACTTCAAAGAGCCATAAATCCCATCTCTACGCGGTTCTATCAGCGGAGGGCTTGTAGATCGGGTCTTTGGCGGCGCGCGACACGGTCTCACGACGGAGCGCAAATCAGCCATGACCGCGTTGGGCCAAACCATTCTCCGTGCTGTGTGCGGGGGTCCCGGGTCGCTCCGTGAATCATTTACCGCAGCGCGCAGTGCGCGTGTTAAACGAAAGCATTGCGGTAACAAATTTACACCGTTCTATCCGACACGCAAAAATCTTTTATCTCATCTCATTCGCCCATTCGTTTTCGTTTGAAGGTCATTCCTACTCATTTGGAATGCTCCGCTGCAGGCTTTCCCTTTGATATCGAAGGCTCCCTCCCTGAGGCGTCAATTGGGTATGGCAAGCTATGGCAGCTGTCATACCTTGGCTACAGGGGGGAAATAATAAAATGTACTGTAATCGTGCCTGTTGCTAAGGTATGAAAACGCGCGCGTGCAGGACACCAGTCATGTTGCCATACCATAGCTTTTTCTGAACTGACGCCACTGCTCCCTCCTTCAGCATCAGAGAGGATGAAATGAGGGGGCTGATTATAAAGGGTGTGGAATGTGGATGCAAATTTACTGCAATATAGTTAATCCCGCATATCATATTCGTGTTATCCAATAAGAAAAGGATATTATTATATTAATGCGAGGAATTTAAAACTTGCACAGTAAAAATCTAGGATGTATTGAGATTTTCCACATGATATCTCTCTGACTCTCCTGCCCAAATAATGAAATAGGCCTACTCAATGTTACCTATGTTGAAAAAGTATGTATTCTGGAACCTGAACAGTACCACAAAGTGGAGGGTATATAGTTTACAGTGAGCTGTGATATGCAGAAGTGATGTGGAACATGAGTGAGAGATTGCGAGGTTGCGTGTCCATGTGGCGGTGGGGGAGGGAGAAGAGAATCCCTCCAGCAAGCATGGAGAGAGAGAGAGAGAGAGAGAGAGAGAGAGAGAGAGAGAGAGAGAGAGAGAGATAGTGTGTGTGCTAAACACTGCATGAGAGTGACGGAGTGTGTGAGTCATAAAGAGGTTGTGCATGTGCGCAGCTCCCCTGCCTTTTCTTCCCCTCCAGGCAGGTGCACACATAGACATCAAAGGGGGTTGAGCCACCTGCCCTTTCATCGCCTAGGTAAAAAGTGCCCTCTCCAGACCATGAATGCAGAATTTTACTATGGTGAAAGAAGAAATGCAAACGCCCTCTTTCCGTGCCATACCTGAAGGCAGCGTTCAAGAGAATTGCCTCGTTCAAACTCTCCTGAACTTGAACTCAGCATCTTATGTTGAAAGAATTGCCCAGTCTGTGTAGAAATCCAATGCTATAAACCACATCTCCAGAATTGACTTGACAACGGTTAGTTCAGTGTGGTATCAAGCACCGAGAATAGCCGACCTCCCAGCTCACAACGCGTCGCAGCTTGGGGGTCGGTTATTTTCGATATTTTCACCAAAAGGCCCTTTTAGAAATGTCAGCCCCTGCCTCTCTAGCATTCTCTGCACGTCCCTGTTCCCCTCCCCATCTCCATCCTTCCATCCATCCGCCCCCTCTGCATCTTCTATTCAGTCAGTAGCAGCAGCAGCAATGCCATAAATGGACCCCTCCCCCCACCATGCCACTGTAAAACCCCATCACCCGTGATGTAATTTCTACACCACCATCACAGGCTTCCCTCCATGTACGTAGCCTACTGTACCGCGTAGGGCCTTATCCGTGACCGACAACATGCGACCGCCAATTCATGAGACTCAGCACTATGCGTCGGAAACAGACATTGTTTCTTGCATGTGAAATGAAATACGCAATTGGGGGGCATGCCATTTCATTTAATTTTCTTATTCTCTGCTGACCTCTTATATTGATCCTGGAATCTCATTACTCGGATCTCAAAGGGACATGATTTGGGTTGGGGGTGGCCTCTCCCATTATGGCCGGTGTGTTATGATGGCTTGTGTTGTCGTATACATAAGCTTCTGGCGTTTGCAACGGGCCCTGCTGTAACATGATACCCTGTGTATCCACTTAACTGTAAATACCCATTTGTTTTTCTAGACAGATGAACACAGGGATCAGACTGATGTCCTTCAGTGGTACCGTTTATCCCCTCCCATCACTCAGATTAAAGGGATTCCTTATCCGTTAAACTGCGTGATCATTGATGAGGGAATTGGGAGAATTCTTCACAAGGGCATGACTCAATCGAAGCACCATTCCGATACTGTATATACCTGCCAAGAGTATGGTCTTGGTTGTTTATGTGGGTGTCACTAGGCATGGTGGTTTGAATCGGACTGGAGGCTTTGGTATGGGGTTTGCACATTCTCCTGTTCATGTGGCTTTTCACTAGGGATGGGACGATATGAAAATGTCATATCACGATTATTGTGACCAAAGAAATCGCCATTTACGATATTATTGCGATAATCAAACTATCCCCAACATCCATTATCCTGGGGCGGAACATTTGCCACATTTGCGCTGTGAGCTTGTAGATCGGCTATTTTTTGGCAAAGAGATTTGGTGGAGAGTGAAAAAACACTGTATCAAGTACGTATATTATAAGTATGTGTATGTTTTACCAATAGAGGGTTTAAGTGGTACCGGATATGCAGCTCGGGCAAATAGAAGGTGAATTGATCCCAGTGCATGACGGAGGACGATTTTATCTCCACGATACGATTATCCTGAGTGTTTTTTATCACGATAAACGATAATATCGCTTATCGTCCCATCCCTAGTTTTCACCCACACCAAAAGATTTGCATGTTGGGTACATGTACTCCGGCCAGTGCCCTTGATACTGACCTTATAGAGCTGGAGCTGCTGGTCCCCAGGCAGTGCAGTGGCTGCCTATTGCTTCTGAAATAGTATAAGAGTACAACTTAACATCAGATGCATATAGACAGCATCATATATTGATAGAATTGACAGTCACCATCCTTTAAATCAGTGTTTCTCAACCTTTTTTCTGCATGGGCACACTTTTCATGTCCTAAGAATCCATGGGTAACACCAACATAACACAGGGGTGTAAATATCGTCACTGTCGGGAAGAAACCTTGTATCTCCAAGTTTCAAATGCTTACGTTTCTTCGCAAAGTAAAGCCCTGCTTCATCATACAAGGCTGTCGCACAACAGTAGTGAAAACAGCAGATCTACAAGCACACAACGCCTCGCACCGCAGATCGGCTGTTTTCACTAGTTTAAATCATTTTTAAAATGATAAATACAATACTGGCTTTCAAGCAGTTTCAAGGGGCACACTTGACCCTTCTCAGGGGCACACCAAAGGTCCCCAGGCACAGTGGTTGAGAAACACTGCTTTAAATAATTATAATAAATTAATCCTGCCGATGCAACAATAGCAAAACGCATGAGCCCTATACTCTTAAGATTGCCCAGGATCTAAAAAAAGGAAGTAATTGAGCAAAGCCACTTTGAAATTTGGCATTTGTCCCAGATAAGTTTGATTCAGTGCATAACCAACAAATAAATATAAATGATAATCTCTCTTCCTATTGGGCTGGACATATCAATCATTTTTACTCAAGATAATGTTCTCTCATGCCAGTGGAACAGATTTACTACTGTATGAATGGTGATTCTATTTCACACACAGATAATAAATCATGATCTTCTTTTGCAGCACATCTCGTCTAGTCTAGTGGAATGTGATTTTCTTCAACTAGAGTTTCGGGTCAGTATGCAGCCCTCACACTTACGTCACACCTCCGATCTGACCAATGTCTTAGTCATAGAGTCAGGGACTTTGTCAGAGTACCCGTTGTACACTTCTGTCTGTGTCCCATATATAGAAATCTCTGTATCTGTCAGTCTACTTTTATGCCCATATATGGAGATCCCTGGTGTCATTAGAATATGCCAATACCCTTTATATGGGCATATTTATTGGATCTGTGGATTTGATAGACTTGATAGAGGGCAATGCACACGCAGAGTTTGAAGTTGGATCTGTGGCTGTGGACAACTGGATCTGCATATATGTCTATGTATGGGCATATCGAGTATTTCTTTTCTTTGAAAGCAAGCATCCCACAAACACCCATCCCTGCAAGCCAAATTACATCATGATGACATTATGATAACATCCTCCAGTGACTCAAGAGACGTTCAGCATTAGGCCAGATCACAGCCCATATGGGGATGATCTTGACGTCATATGGACTATAGGATTATTGTTGTTTGTAATGTTAGTTGAAATATGAGCTGGTAAGGTTATATTCTGGGACATACAGTATCTGACTAGTTATGATATATTTATATGGCTTTGATCAGAAACGTCTCTGATTAATCCAGGACGTCGTGGGCAGGATTTATGTTGGTTGAAATCAGGTGATATTCTAGGCCAGATCTGTCATGGTTTGACTTGATCAGGCCCCAATCGAGATGTCACTGATTGGTCCAGGTCCTGACCATGCTTGCTGGTATATAACAGTAAATCTGAGCCAAAACTATTTGTCAGGCCTCTGACCTGTTTGTTAATCTCTGTTGATCTGTTGACATCGTATGATGGGGGGGGGGGGGGGGGGGGGGGAGGGGGGACGCGCGGTGGGGACAGGTTGTAATCTTAATCATCTTACATTGTTGTGGCTGGAAAACATAGTTCTCAGATGCACCTGACCAACACCCAGGGTAGATGCTAAAAATAGGCATGCACGTGTGAGAATCCTGAATGGACAGAAAAGAAAAGGGAAGTCAGTGCCACTTAAGAGAAGGACTTACACCACCACTTTGCTCTCTATTCCTCTGTACATTACTCCCACAGACACATTATAGGCTGCACCACCACACCCCCACTGCAAATTAATAGACCGCAATAGCATTGCATTTTTAATTGATTGAATGTGTTTGGTTTGAGTGCTTTCAGAGTGTGTTCCTGAATATAATCCATCTAAAGTTTGAGCAATGCATGCACAATGGCCGGTCTTAACTAATACTGTATATACATACCCTCATTACATGTCATTGTCAATAGCCAATTAATAAAGGCTTTTATTTGTTCCCCAGTAGACTTGGGTTTTTATGAGTTTGGATTCCACAGCTATATAATTAATGGATTCTGTGCATCTAACAAAGAAAACAAAGCAATGCATGCACAATGGCCGGTCTTAACTAATACTGTATACCCTCATTGCATGTCATTGTCAATAGAGGTTTTATTTGTTCCCCAGTAGACTTGGGTTCCACAGGCTATATAATTAATGGATTTTATGCATCTACACTCTGCCTTCAAATGAGCACATCCAGGGGACTGTCCATAAGTCCTACATCTCATTAGTTCTACCGGTACTTTGTTTAGGGTTAGGTTTGGGCATAGTTTTACTGAGGTTAGGGTTTGGGTTAGGTTTAAGCATAGTCTTACTGAGTTTAGGGTTAGGTTTAGGTTTAGGCATAGTATTTCTACCAGGTTAACATTCACCAGATTCTGACTAATAGGATGCAGGAACAATGAGATGTCGGACCAATACCATGGCACCCACATCCATTCTTTGACAGCTACAAAGACCAGCAGCAACAAGTATTTTTCTTTCACCCTGCTCAAGGTATTTCCATTTGTAGTGTAGAATACACTTGTCACAACATTCATGGGACGTGTGTTGTATAAATCTCTAAAGCAGCTGAAATGTAGCTATAATATAATTAACATTTTCCATTAGCTAAACCCTCAAGTTGAACTAATCTGTCTAAATTACAAGGATTTCCAAGTTAAATATATTTGACAACTAAATGACATTGCTGGCTAAAAATATTCCAGTCATGCACTTCAGAGTCACCCACTTCCATAGGACACCCAAACAAAAATACACATTGTGCCTCCAATCAAGAAGTAGTTTTTCCAATGACTAACCTATTAGTCAAAAGTGACTAGTCTTCTATAGTCCCCCGAACTATGTAAGATGTTTTAATTTCAAGTTTCTTACCATCTTTTCATACAGTAAAGTAAGCTTAAACACACTATGGCATTAAGATTAAAGTTACATCCTACAGTCTCATATACTGAAAGCTCCAAGTGTGCTTCTGTATTTAGGGCTTAATTCTATCATTATCCAATCCAACTACTGCTTTATGCCCATTACCATTAGATACATATTTAGTACAGTATCTGATGTGAATACTAGATACTTGTTCTCCCAATATTAGTCATTATGCTTTCTAGTCTCCTGTAATTGCCACTCCTAATCACGTCTCCTACAATGTGTGAGATGTCTTTTCACCTGACAGTGAGGACACGGCGCATAAGGAGTTCCACAGAATCCACACCCCAATTAGCCTCGGAAACCCAGGCTTATTTTGGCGATCGGAAAAGAAAAAGACACCCCAATTAACAGGCACCCTGACCAACCTGTAGAACAGGGGTTTTCAAAGTGGGTGACGGGGCACCCTGGGGTGCCGTGACGGCAGTCCAGGGGTGCCGCGAGATAATTTGATGATATATGGAATTTATTTGGACAGCATTTAATATTTAGTGTCATTTTAAACTTGAATAACAGAGTTATTTTCAGTCAGTTCTAACCAAAATGGCTATTATCTCAACGTTTTCCATGCAACATAATCGCTAAAATATCGTCACTGTTGGACAGAAACCTTGTATTTCCAAGTTTCAAATGTGTACGTCTTTTGGTAAAGCAAAGCCCTGCTTCATCATACAAGACTGTCGCACAAAACTAGTGAAAACAGCCGATCTACAAGCACACAACGCCTCGCATCGCGAGGCGAGGTGTTGTGTGCTTGTAGATCTGCTGTTTTCACTAGTTTAGTAAATTTTTTAGATGATAAATACAAAACGAACGGTTTTGGACATACAAGGTTTCCACCCGACAACGACGATATGCTATAAATATATAAGCTGCTGGGAGTGAAAATGATAATGTAGGGGTGCCTCGGATTAAAAAAATATTTATGGGGTGCCCTGAGACAAAAAAAAAACAGAAAAAAAAAGAAAAAAAAAAAACGTTTGGGAACCCCTGCTGTAGAAGATGCTTGTGTTAGGAACAGGGATCAACCTCCCCGCCGGGCTTATTCCCTCCCAAAAACACAGCTGATTGTGCTTCTATGGATGCCAGGTCATGCTGGAAACACCGCAGAGGAGCCACGAGTGCCCTACACACTCCTAATCTTTATGGACAACTTCAGGGTTTGGTTCAACATTATTCCATATTTTGAAAACTTTCAGGGGGGTGTTAAAATAAGTTTCTAAGTAGGGATGGGACGATAAGCGATTTTATCGATTATCACGATAAAAAACACTCACGATAATCGTATCGTGGAGATTTAATGTATCGCGATATCGTCCTCCGTCATGCACTGGGATCAATTCACCTTTTATTTGCCGAGCAGCATAACCGGTACCACTTAAACCCTCTATAATTGGTAAAAGGTACTTATAATATACTTGATACAGTCTTTTTTTCACTCATCAAATGTCTTTGCCAAAAAATAGCCGATCTACAAGCTCACAACGCGTCGCGTTGCGACGCGTTGTGAGCTTGTAGATCTTCTATTTTGTGGCAAATGTTTCGCTCCAGGATAATGGATTTTGATTATCGCGATAATATCGTAAATCGCGTTTTCTTTTGTCACATTAATCGTGATATGACATTTTCATATCATCCCATCCCTATTTCTAAGTAATACCTTTAGAAGTCAACTCATCAGCTCACTGGGAAACTAGTGTCTAGGTGGCCAAGCCACCTAGAGCAAGCTAAATGTGTAAGGCAGGGCAAGCAAACTTTGTAAGGCAGGATCTGAGAAATCAGACTCATACAGTGCATCTTAATCACATGACCCCAGAGATAAAGTGCCGGGATTTGTGTGAGCTTTGGACAACAGAGTGGAGTGGACCATCCAAGGGGCAGTTACTGTGCTTTAAACATGCAGTAAAATAAAAGAAGGCAGTGGCAAAGGGTTTGATTCTTCTCTAGGTCATGTGATTGCAAAAGGCATCTGACACATTTCTGTGACCAGAGTCCACAGAAATGCCACCTTCCCTTTCAAGCAGACAAGAGGTACAACATTGCAGTCAGCACAGGCAAAGAAACACAGAAAATAAAAACATAACAAGGAGTGATTTGCCATAAGTGTATTACTGTACTTTTCACATGTAAGAACAACTGTTATGACTTTCACTGGAACAGAACCTGAAACGTACACATGAACACGGTTATTTAGATGTTGCATAGCTCAGAGAGCATGTAGTTAACATTACAATGTTAGACTTCACTTGATATAGTCACATGACTGAGGGACGGATAGATCCAAGAGAAGATGACCACGCTGCATTTAACTTCACCACTGGTTGTAAATTAAAAAATATATATACTGTATATCCCACAACATATTCACCCCATCATGACCAAATATTCAAATACTAAACACGAAAAGATTATTTTAGGTGCAGTAGCACCCAGAACAACAGTTTAGGTAAGACTTTGTTTTACAATGGCTCCACTTACATTCAGCAACACTTCCATACATATTACGGTCAAAAAAGCACCACAATATATCCTACTTCATACTAATTATACTTCGCCGTTGTCACAATTCTTTAATGGAAATAAGCTATTTTTGGCGAGCAACGCCATCATAAAGTATAATTCAGACTCGTCATTTGATACATGTCCCACATATGTAAGTCTGTAATAGGGAAAATAAACATGACCACCAGTCTTCACCAAATTCTACAGGAGCCCCGACACAAACCTGTATTGTCTGCATTTTAAAAGCAAGCTTCACCACACTTGACATTATTTAAACACCACCAACCATCACAAACATCACTTTATCAACATGACCTGACATGTTGTTGAGACATGAAGTCTAGATGATAAAAAGTGCCTCAGACATACTGCATTATTAGCGTCCCCCCCCCCCCCCCCCAACAAAGATGGCACAAGCTAGCTACAGTTTTGCAGACGTTTGCTGAACCAATCTGCACATTTGAACAAGTATCAGGAATTTCAAAGGTTTCCTATGGAAAGCTGATCACAATGTATGAACAGAGGACAAAGGGTTAATAGTTGAGTAGCTGAATCATGTGTATAGCGAAAAACTTGAATAGTTAAACATGAATGTACATTAGCATATCTCCTAGACCCTTACAAAGAGGCTTAACAAAAATATGAATACATAAACCACAATTAAAAATATTTAATACAAAAGAAAGATCACAAAGATATATTCAAATTATAATAAGTGCATCAATAAATAAAATACTCAACTTTAACAATTATGTTTTCAACATGACTTAACTGGATGGAAGTGGTTTTCTTTACTCGTCTTTGCTCTTTTTTTTTAATGCAGTAGATGGACGTTTCATATGGTGACGTACTGTGTACGAGTAGAACCTTATGTGTTTCAAAACTGAATGTATATTGTATGTGCAAATGTTATGTATTGCATGATTGTATGCGTTTCATGAATCTGTAATTGTTTTGCTGCATACTCCAATATTTACTTGTCCCATTATGAGGCCATGGAGTCCTGGAAGCCCCATACCTCCAGCAGAGCGACCTGGAAGGTCTCTGCACACAGCGGCGGGTTGTCAAAGGTGGTGCAGCTGGCTGTGCGCCCATGGTTCAGCTCAGCATCTATGAAGAGAGCATTGCCGTCGCCTCCCCCTCCTGGTCAGAAAGAGAACAGCATTGGTGTGTAGGTAGTGTGTGTGGCAGCAGTTGGCAAATAGGGCTACAGTACAACATGCTACAAAGATAACAAGCGTTAATGTTCATTATTGACGATGAATTAGGGTACACATTTCCTTGATGCACTCTTGCATTTTACAGTATAGTAATATCTTAACTATCTTCCAACCACAGTTGTGAACAATCAAATTTAAAAGATATCGAGTATCTTGTTCATCCAATAGACGAAAACGTCTATTGAAGTCCACTGGGTTGCTGTCCCCAGCCCCTCCCACCTGAGCGTATCCGATGGAGGTTTCACGAGGGCAGACGCTTTCTCTCTTTTTTTTCCTCTTCTTCATGGCATACTACCTATACCTCATATCACGGTAGAACACACCACTGATTTACACCCATATGGATGACAGCAACAAGACAACACTACTAGTGGATACGGTGAGTTTAATTGGTCTAGTGAGTGACAGACAGTAAAGTGAATCTCATTGGACTTTGTCACAGCTCAGTGTGTTTGGTCCGTTTACTGCATAATGTTGCAGTAAAATATGCACTGCCATCATAAAAGTGATGTGTTTATTACAGTATTTTCTGGACTATAAGGCGCACCTGACTATAAGGCGCACTGTCAATGAATGGTCTATTTTCAAACTGTTTTCATATATAAGGCGCACGGTGCGCGCACCTGACTATAAGGCGCACATAATAGACGCTACCGTTGCGTTATGCATCCAACAGATGGAGCTGTGCTAAAGGGAATGTCAATGTCAATGAATGATCCATATATAAGGCGCACTGGACTATAAGGCGCACTGTCGTTTTTTGAGAAAATTAAAGGCTTTTAAGTGCGCCTTATAGTCCGGAAAATACGGTATATACACAGCCCGTGCTTCCTTATCACGATTACCTGAGATGACTGATATAGACTAGTGGTTCTCAACCTGTGGGTCGGGACCCCCATGGGGGTCGACACAATTATTTCGGGGGGTCCCCAGATGATAGCTTAAGGTGCAACATTGTTTTCCCTCTCAACAGTAAATAAACATGCGCATTTCTAAAGTGACAATTTAAAGGGCCTACACCAGGGGTCCTCAAATACAAATCTTGAAGGTCCACAAATATGTTTTTGAAACAGGTCCGGGTCCGGGGAAAAATAAATTATATATATATATATATATATATATATATATATATATATATATATAGGTCTATATATATATATATATATATATATATATGCCCGTCTGGCAAGTACAGTTCATGTCCTACTTGCCCTCAGGTCATGGCCACTTGCCCTCATAAATTAATTAGGGATCCCTTTCATACATTATTTTACATTGGCTAATGTTTTTTTTTAGTAGTTTGTTGATGCAGTAATGGTCTTTTTCTGTTTCTTTTGTATTAAAAGGGTGTTAAGTCCTTAATTATGACTTCACTTTCATCTGGCCTGGGGACTCCTCCAAAATCATTTGGGGTCTTATTTGACCCACAAGTTGACTCACTTGACTAAAGAGTAACAACCCGTTGAAGGGAGAACAGAATGTAATAAATCAAGGTGGAGCAGAGATATTTATTTTACGAAAATGATTTGTTTGCGCCAGTATTTGTTTCTTTTAGCAAACTGGGATAATCTTCGAATGATTTATGCTTGTGTCGCAACGTGAATATCGATCCGAAAACGAGGTGTCGCGCGTCGGAGACGATGCGGAACGTGGCTCACTCCTATACCAAGTAATGCGTGTGGCTCGCAGTTGGCTTTGCTGCATGGCTCGCTGGCTGCAAATCCATGGAGAAAGAGAGAGGCAGCCATGGCTGTGGCACCTCGCGAAAACTCTCTGGAGAGAAGATTATAATCCTCATCCTGCAAACGTATTCACGTTGATGTTGTGCTTGTGCGCGAATGAAACCCACAACTAGTTTACAGTCTGCAGCTAATCGCTGCTGCTGCGTGCTCCCTGCCTCGAAAGCTTCCGCACTCCGCCGTCTGTGAAATGAACAGAGGCAGCGCGTCGTTGTCATAGAGATGACAACCCATAATAGTTTATGCCCCGGCATCAGCCAATCAGCGTGGCGTTCTCTCTCTCTCTCGCACACAGACTTCAGAGCGCATGCAATGAAGTGGAATACAATGAGAAGTGGAAACAAAACGGAGATTTCTTTTTCTTTTTTATAATTCGTCCTGGGTCCGGTCGGCGGTGCCTCGCGGTCCGGACGTGGACCGCGGTCCGCCTATTGAGGACCCCTGGCCTACACCATGCTTTTAAAACTATATTTTTTGTATAAATATATGCTCAAAATTGAGTCTTAGACAGGTTTTAACCCTCAAAAAACACTCTGACCATTCTTTTTGTTTGTTCTAGCTCTACTATAATGAGGCTCTCCAGCTGCAATACCAAAACGGCCTCTGTTTGCTCAGGGGCGCATCTAGTGGGGTTTTTCCAGAAAAAAAAAAAGTTATTTGAAAAAGAAAGTTTTTTGAAAAAAAAAAAGTTTTTGAAAAAGAAAAAGTTTTTTGAAAAAAAAGTTTTTGAAAAAAAAAAGTTTTTTGAAAATAAAGTTTTTTGAAAAAAAAGTTTTTGAAAAAAAAAATTTGAAAAAAAATTTTTTTTGAAAAAAAAGAAATTTGAAAAAAAGAAATTGAAAAAGTTTTGAAAAAAAAATTTTTTTTTTCTTTGACTGAAAAAAAAAACGGGAATCCGTGTGACGTCACACGGATCAACTCTCAGAACAGCACTGTTCTGAGAACCTGTGGAAAGCTTTTCATCTCTGTCTTCCCAAAACCAGAGAAAGACACAATGTACAGAATTAGGACTTTGTGAGGATAGAAGGTGCCAGTGGGACCCCAAAAAAAGGTTTTAAAATAGAAAAAGTGAAAATTCATGGTGTAGGTCCTTTAAGGACTTTTTAATACCTCTAAAATGGCAAATTAAACATTGGCCAAATTGTCAAATATTAGAGGCAGAAATTGTGAAAATAGCTGATCTACATGCTCACAACGCCTCGCGGCATGTAGATATTTTCACAATGGAACTGTGTTATACAAAATGTAATGCCTCACCTCTTAGCGCTCGCCAGGGTGGGGGTCCCCAGTTCAAATATGACTATTTTGGGAGTCTTTTCCCACTCACCCACTATGATGGAGTCAAAGTTGCCAGCCATGAACATGGAAGTGTTCCTGGAGTTGAGTTTGAAGTGGCGGGCAGAGAGGAAGGGGGACAGGTCTCCGGCAGGCCTCTCGGGCTGCTGCAGACTGTTGGTAGCTGGGTCTTGGCCTTCTGAGGACGCAGTGCTGTCGTCCTGGCCTTGATCCTTGATGGATGAAGCCAGCTCGGGGTGGCGAATCACCACCCACTCATAGCGCTCCATCTCTGGCTTCAGCTACAATCAGAGACAAAACGGTGTCAAAATGCCGTCAGGAGTTTGTCAATGACATTACATTATCCAGGCATTCACACTAAGGCTTGCCCACCTGCCCCCGGCAGGTAAATAAAACTGTCGGGCAGGTGAAGTTTGCTTTCAGGTTGCTCGACTGGGCAAGTGCTCATTTGAGAGGGGACGCAATCTTTTATAAATACAACACAAGATATCTGTCTAAACACCTGAACATGGCCAGCGCGCTCTGTCTTCTGGTCTGTGGAATGTAAAATAAGAGCACTGTTTACCTATAATGTGCTGTTTTTACTGTTGCTACACTTAAAAATATGGAATAACAACTGTGAAACCATATTCAATCATAGCTATGTAGGTATTTGGATTTGGAGGTAAGGAGGTAAGACTTTTTATTTATTTATCGCACAGCCCCAGAAAGTAAATAAATAATGTGTGTTAAATTGAGCTGTATTTAAAATCTTACCTATCATTTTATAATGGACAATTAAATTTCGGGCAAGTGGGCATGACCTTTGGGCAAGTAGAACATGACCTGTACTTGCCCGACGGTCAACCCCTGATTATAGTTAGGGCTGTCACAATTATGACATTTTACATGGCGATTGTTTGTCACTCAAATAATTGCGATTAACGATTTAATTGTGTTTTTGTCGTTGCACACTGCAGATACATAACCTAGTAAATATACAAAGAAATTACTGACATATTTGACAACTTTATACTGAAAAAATAACACTGATAGTGGAACTAACCGATCTATAAGCTCACAACGAGATGTGATGCGTTGTGAGCTTGTAGATCTGCTATTTCCACTACTTTTTGATAGTGTATATATTAACATTTCTCAACGTGGAAATGATTATGACGATGCAAAATAATTGTGATTACCTCAAATAATTGCGATTAGATGATTATGTAATAATTGTGTCTCATTATAGGTAGCATTAAATTAACTACATTACAGATACCAGATCCTTACAGGGCAACATATGGTACCACATTTCGTGCCTAAGACGGATCTCTGTTTTGATAAAATGTGCGGTTCCGTGCCGAGGTCGGAGATCTCCGTCTTGATATCTTTTTTAATGCAAGCATATTAATATCGCCATTGGCTACTGTAAGAGCGATCGGCGGTTGCTAAGAGACCGCATGCATGCTAAGATAACCCGGGAAATGAAAATCACATCCGGTTCAACTTCTTCTACTGCAGGGAAATGGGTTCATCTCTGGTTTTAGGTTTCCACAGTGCCCATAGTCCATTCACACGCTGTTTAGTGGACACTAGGGCATTCACGAATAGTGATTTTTAGTATTCGAATTATTCGACCTCGAAGTATTCGAATAGTCGAATATTCGACAGGACTGGCCAAACTGTCAAATATTAAGTAAGCAAGAGGCGAACATTGTGAAAATAGCCGATCTACATGCTCACAACGCATCTGCTATTTTCACAATGTTTATCTGTGGAACCGAGTCACATTAAATGTAATACCTACAATTCCAAGTGCTTGTCAGGGTGGGGGTCCCCAGTTCAAATATGTTTATTTTGGGGGTCACAGCCTAAAAAGGTTTGAGAAGCCCTGGTAAAGAGCATTAACACATTCATCCACCAGGGGCATTGACAGCTCATTCTTATGAACTTCCTATCGAGCCAAGTTTTATAAACTATATATTTTTTAAAGAGAAAAAAATAAAATAAATGAATATTTGACTTCGGTGAACAACGTTGAATAGTGACTTTGATATTCGAATGGATTCAAATGCTTATGTTATGTGCACTGTTCCCTGCAATATACAACTGTCTTGTTTACTGCAATATACAACTGTCTTGTTCACTGCTACTTCTTCATGCTCAACTCTTTCAATAAAAAAACACTATGAAACATTACCTGTTGTATCTTTCTTATTATTGCTGTGTTCAGCCCTTACTCTTTCTCTATAAACTGTTCACAATCCCGGACTTTATAACCCACCATTTCACCTGCATAAATATTCTCTGGGTCATTTCTTATTGGCTATTATGTGAATGTTTGACGGATGGTTGGGTACACTCTGACCTAAATGATCTTTGACAAGAAACAACGCCACAAAACCTTTATATTGAATATTATTCAATTCTTGTTTAAAGTAAGGGTGGGCGATATGGAAAAATACAATATCACGATATTTTCGCAAGCTGTATCACGATACACGATTTTATCAAGATTCTTTTTCACATTGGTTTTTATGGTTATTTTTCAAGTTACTTGAAAAGACTCTCTGGGTTCCTTTTGGGAGGTCTAAATTGAACTTTACAAGTATCTAACTCTGACAGTATACAAATGAAACCAAATGGACCCTTAGGTTTCAATTGTATACTGTCAGAGTTAAGTGGAGACCTTGACATTTTAAAGTTTGAGAACTACTGATTTAGACCAAAATGCAGGTTTTAATCGAATTCTGCATCTCTGTATTAACGATTAAACAGGATTTATTTTTACAAGGCTCCCTCAATTGTATCACGATATATACGATACCTCTGAAAAGGCATATCGTGAAGACATTGTATCGTCTCAACGATAATTATCACCATATCGCCCACCCCTAGTTTAAAGAGAAAACAATAAAAAAAAAAAAAAAAATGAATATTCGACTTTGGTGAACAACGTCGAATAGTGACTTTGATATTCTAATATTCTAATATTTGGTGAATGCCCTAGTAAGAGGTATAACTTGACAAAGTTCTCCATGTCAATCCACTCGTCTATGCTTATCCGATAGCCGTCAATGGCTGCTCTCAGTCTCTGTATCAGCTGGTGTCGGATGAGGCCCTAATCAGATACTATTAGGTCAGGTTACTGGAGTTTCTGATCTGTGCATTTGTGCGCGTGCCGATTTGTGTGTGTGTGTGTGTGTGTGTGTGTGTGTGTGTGTGTGTGTGTGTGTGTGCGACTGCGTGTGTGTGTGTGTGTGTGTGTGTGTGTGTGTGTGTGTGTGCGTGTGTGTGTGTGATGGCAGCAGCGTTTTCTGGTGAGTCGAGAGCTCACATCAACATGGATAGGCAGTTTAATAATTCATTCAGAAGGCATCAGAGGCCCCAGTCTGCATGCTATTTCTAGCCCAGGTGCAACAATGGATGTTACTCCTTAATGTAGCACCACCTGCCAAAACCAAGAAACATGATATGTGGTTGTTTGTCGCCAAGAAAGACATGTATATGAGGAACACCTTGTGACTTTTGCCCTGTAAATATGGGTTCTCCTTTGGGAGCAGAAAGTGGATATGAACCAGGAGAGCCATGTGAAACAGTTCTGTCACCAGCAAGTGAATGGCGCCCCCTGGTGACGATATTCTGCCACTTGTTACTAAAGTCATGGCTAGCAGAATTGAACAGAGTTCACAGATCTAACCTCAACCTAGCTCTCCAAAAATAAACACTTAAGTCAGCAGATCACAATGTCAGAATGAATTCACTCAGATAAGGCAGTGGTTCTCAATCAGGCCACGACCCAGGCCACGACCCCCAAAATAATCATATTTTAACTGACGAGCACTGAGAGTTGAGGCATTACATTTAGTAAAACACGGTTCTATTCTGAAAATCAGATCTACATGCTCACAACGCCTCCCAACGCAACAATTTCTGCCTCTGATATTTTGAACCAATGTTTAATTTGTCATGTTAGAAAATAATTTGGGGACCCAGCTAGGGGTCCCGACCCACAGGTTGAGAACCACTGAGATAAGGTATTATGAATGGACTAACTCTGAAGACGAAGCACTCCCCCGTGCCAAAGAAGCTGAGTTTGTTGCCTCCCCTCTTCCGCTCCTCCCAGTCCGTGGAGAGGAAAGCGCCGCACACCTTGACAAACATTCAGGAAAAACGGAACAGACTTTATGACAGGATATGTCAGGAAAACACTGGCCATTCTTTTTTTTTTTCTTACAAACTGTGATGGTCTTTTCTATCCTTTTCCGTGTGTGTGTGTGTGTGTGTGTGTGTGTGTGTGTGTGTGTGTGTGTGTGTGTGTGTGTGTGTGTGTGTGTAACGTGCCAAACAGAGAGTGCAACTAGGTGTTTAACGATATAACTGAATTGAAAAATCTATTTTAATTTGCAATGATCTACTTACTATATCGATATGCAAAAGCAAAATAAAAAAGGGGTCTAATTACTTTTATTTTTACTAATTCCATTCCATATAGCTACTCTTGGTCCATTGATAAATTGTGTAATCTCTGTGTTTGTGCAGGTTTGTCCATGTGTTAAAATATATTGTCCTTGTATTTTCTAGAGAATCACAGTGTTTACTTATTTATCTCCATTATAATAGATTTTCCCTTAAAAAAAAAACTGCACTATTGACATGTTTGACACATCATTTCTCTGCTAAATAGTTACTATATCGATTTTAAATCATTGAATCAAATCATATCGCCATGAATGAACCAATATCGTCCATGTATCGTATCGTGATACGTATCGTATCGTTATTAAATGTATCGTTAAAACCCCTAAGTGCAGCAGCGCACAAAGCATGTGATGAACTGCTGGGGCCTCATGGTCAACATAATCTATCCAGAAAAGAAAGGGCCTTGTCAAAGCTCTGGTGTCTATAAAGTCTTAATTCAGCCCTGTCTACTACATAACATATAATGTTCAATTAACTATATATGAAAACACAAATATAATGCATAAGACAGCGTGATGTGTATAGTGCTTACATCACCATCGGTGGTCCGGATTAGGAGAAGGGTGGGTTCATAGCCTTCACAATGGGAGTAGAACCTGGAGAAAGAAGAGGAAACCATAACACTGAGGATCACACAGTTTCTAAGACCGGGAACGCATTATTACGCATTATTGTATGCTTTAACTGTTAAAAAATAGCAGATAATATAGATTATCTGTAGATCTGCTATTTTTGAAAATGTGTGCAACTCTTTGAATATTTGGACCCGATTCTATAAGTGTCTTCTAAATCCTAAAAAAGTTTTTTTTGAAAAACCTATGTTTCTATGTCAGTGGTCGTCAAACGCTTTCATGTCAAGGATCCACAAAATTAGATGATTTTGGCCACAGACCCGCCCCCCCTCAAAATATTTATTCCAGGGACCACCCAGAAGCAAAATTTGAGTTACAAATGTTTTCTCTAAAAATGCATTATATCCAAAGATTTGCACACATTTTCACGACTTTTCAAAAATAGCAGATCTATAAGCTCGCAATATGTGCTGTGAGCTTGTATATCTGCTATTTTTTCAATAGCTAAAGGCCCCTCCACCTTGGGCCCTAGAAACTCAGTCCCACTTATCCCCCCCTTGTGACGCCCCTGATAGCAGGGTGGTAGGGCTGTCACGATATGACATTTTACATGACGATTAATTGTCACTCAAATAATTGCGATTAACGATTTAATTGTGTTTTTGTCGTTGACAATTACATTTCTGTTTGGCTTTTAGGCTTTGAAGTTGCACATGGCAGATATGACACATAACTTAAACATACAATGAAATTACTGACATATTTATCAACTTTCTACTTAAAAAATAACATTGATAGTGGAAATAGCCGATCTACAAGCTCACAACGCGTCGCGATGCGACGCGTTGTGAGCTTGTAGATCTGCTATTTCCACTATTTCTGAAAATGTTTGTCAATGTATGAACATTTTTCAACATTCACGATTATGACGATTATGACAAAATACTTGCGATTATGTCAAATAATTATGATTAGACGATTATGTAATAATTGTGACAGTCCTACAGGGTGGTGTACCTGTTGATGCTGCAGCCGTGAGTTGAGGTGGTGAAGAGGAGCTGGGGTTGGCAGAGGGCAAAGCGCTCAGGGATCCATGACCAGATGTCGTGCATCTCCTTGGCGCTGACTATCTCTGATGAGAAGGTGTCGGGATTCAGCGCCAGCTGCACGTTCCCCCTGGACACCCCCCAGAAAGGAACGTAAGGATGGGACCATATGAAAATCTCATGTCACGATTATTGTGACAAAAGAAAATGCGATTTATGATATTATTGCGATATTCAAAATCCATTATCCTGAGGCGGAACATTTGCCAACAAATAGCAGATCTACAAGCTCACAACACGTCGCAGCTTGTAGATCGGATATTCTTTTGGCAAAGACATTTGATAGAGAGTGAAAAAAATACTGTATCAAGTATGTGTATTATAAGTAACTTTTACCAGTGGTACCGGATATGCAGTTCGGCAAATAAAAGGTGAATTGATCCCAGTGCATGACAGAGGACGATATCACGATAAATAAAATCTCCACGATACAATTATCGTGAGTGTTTTTTTTATCACGATAAACGATAACATCGCTTATCGTCCCATGCCTAAAGGGACGCTCAAATAGTTAATAGTGTCTTTTAGTAGATGTCTTTTCTCCAATAAAAAAGGAGAGCAGATGTGATCGTGTGGAGAGATAGGATTGCTGATGAACTTTCTGTTCGACTTCTACGTCACAGTCTAGGGCAGTGGATCTCAACCTTTTCAGGCCGCAACCCCTCAAAATAGTCAGATTTAGGGCGGTGGGGGTCCCCAGTTCAAATGTGACTGTTTTGGAATTGTAGGAGACGAGGCATTACATTGTTTTGAGGTTGTGAGCTTGTTAGATCAATTATTTTCACAATTGTTGCCTCTTGATTATGTTATTTGACAACGTTTGACCGGTTTTCACACGTTATAGTTTAGTTTGTTGATTACTTTTGATGCAGTAATGGTCTTTTCTTCTTTTGGAGGTATTAAACACATCTTAAATGTCCTTATATTGTCACTTCACCATCATCTTAGGACCCCCCCCCCCCCCCCCAATTGGTCCTGACCCACAGGTTGAGAACCACGGGCTTGACTAAAGAACTATAAAGAACTTCTCCAACTTTATTGGAGTAGTTCACCCCCAAAATGGCTTTTGTTCTATTGATTACTTATCCCATGGAGACTTGAGTTCAATAAGATCTTTTTGTATTTGCCGCATTCCTAAGACAATAATTTGATTATAGTGAATTTACCCTCATTGATTCCGGATGGGGACCAAAATGCGTTTGGGTCCCCATCCGGAATCAATGGGGGTACATTAATTGCAATCATATTATTTTCTTAGGAATGTGACAAAAAGCCAAAATAATGATTGATCTCAATAGAAGAAAAGTCATTTTGGGGGTGAACATTAATTCACAAACGAGACTAAATGAAATAAATAAATAAAAAGAATAGACGTTGAAAAGAAAAGAGGTTTAGATGGAACAGAATAAAATGGAATGCAATAAGAAACCCACCTAATAGCACTGTAAAAGAACCAAGGCACAGGGAGTGGTGGGATGTGCATGTGTAGGAGAGCAGATGAGAAGAGACAGTGGATGGAAAAATGTGGGAAACCCAGAGAAAAGAGAAACAGAATGGTGAGACAAAAGAATGTACTTAAAAAAACAGAAACCACTGCATGCCAGAACGCATTATCTAACACAGGGGTTTTCAAAGTGGGTGACGGGGCACCCTGGGGTGCCGTGATGCCAGTCCAGGGGTGCCGCGAGATAATTTGATAATATTTGGAATTCATCAATATCATCACATCAATATCACTTCACTATGGTTAGTAAAACAGACCTGATTTGCACTGTACTTGATGAGTTATTTTTCCATCTACAACCACTCTCTTTAACAAAAATAGCAGATCTACAAGCTCACAACGCGTCACGTAACTCACGTTGTGACGCGTTGTGAGCTTGTAGATCGGCCATTTTTGGTGAACCTTCCCCCCAGAATAGGCATGCTGGGGTTCAAGTACTTAAACGTCAAGTATAAAGTTATTTTCAGTCAGTTCTGATGGAAATGGATATTTACCCAATATGATGTCAGATTCTTAAAATTAACTGTGTAATTCAGGGGTGCCGTGGATGAAAATGTTATTTACAGGGGTGCCCGAGTCAAAAAAGTTTGAAAACCCCTGATCTAACAAGACAGTCTAATAACGGCATTGCTTCTCTGCACTCTGTGGGTAGGACTGTAAGTCACTATGGTGGTCAGGTTCACCACCTTAAGCTGGTTGCGTTTTTTCATTGCAAAATGCGTTTCTCAGGGCAAGGAGAGAGAGAGAGCAAGGGACCCAGTGGTCCGAAAATAAACGAAACGGGCAGCAGTGTGCAAACACTATGATTGACATAATGTGAGGTTGATTTCTTTATTTACGTGCTCCGAAATTCGCCCCTATATTCGGCAGAAAAAACAGCAGTGTGCAACACCAACAAACTTGACACCAACTTCAAACTTAGCCTAGTTACAGCGTAAATGGAAGTTAACACTTAAGGCAACTAAATATTTACACAGGCCAGATCTGCTTCGAAAAAAATCGACAAATCCACCATGTAGCAGCAAGCGTATCAGCAATTTCACAAACTCAAGTTATATATACTAGTCCTTACCCGTTCAAAGATATGAGCTCCGAAATGATGTGCAGTGTGTGGGTTATGGGGTGTGCACTGTGCACACAGTATATGAGGGATGGAAAGTAACTTTCTGGTGCTTGCATGATAATATGTAGGAGCATCAATGTAAGAAATACCCGTTTCGTTTAAAAGCTACAGAGATACTGTGTACCGATCTACATGACAACATCTGAAAGAGGGCCAGCCAACACCCCCCCCCCCGCCCACCCCCACACACACACACACACACACACACACGCACACACACACAGAGCTGGTTAAACATGTTGCCCCATGCTAGATGCAGAATAGATATGCCTCATGCTAGATGCAGAATAGATAGTAGTTACACCATAAAAATGCTAATATACAGCATATGATTTGTGAAAGTGACAAACAGGCTTCACAGTTATGTCAGGTGTGTTCATATGCTAATGGTGATGCGATTTCAGCTCAATTGCTCCAGCCACTGAGGAGAAACGCTGCGACAGACAGACAGACAGACAGACAGACAGACAGACAGACACTCACTCAGACAGACATTCGCAAAATTATAGTATAGATAGGATATAACCTACATGACACACGGAATGAATGCATGGAGTGGTAGGGCTAGAAGTATCTGTGATGCACTTTTTCGTCTCCCATAAAGAGATAGGATAGGTACGGTTGTCGGTTGTGCTCAAAATTATTCAACCCCCCTCTGCAAATCTTGTTGGTTTATTGGCTAAATTCACAAACTGACAACTGAATGAAATAAATAAATCATACAAGAACAATGAAAATAGCTTAAAAGTAAAATGTGTGAGTGTTTATCTTTTTCAAATTCAATGCTAAATGCCACTTTCACTTTCAATTATTAATTTGTAATTACACCTGAAAACATCTGTAATCAACTGCAATCTACTAATCAAGGGCTTAAATAGTTGCATCAGATGTGCAATCTCGACCGAGTAGAAGTGTGTTGACTTGTTGACTGTGATTAGAGCAGTTAGAAACATGGCTAAGTCTAGGGAATGGTCAGAAAAGTTCAGAGAAGAGATAATTGCTTTGTAAAAAAAAAGGAAAGGGATATAAAACAATTGCAAAGACACTGAATGTTCCAAAAAGTACAGTTTTGAGCATAGTTCACAAGTTCTAAGTCAAAGGAACATTGGCTAAACTAATGAACAAATCTGTCAGAGGGGGTTGAATAATTTCGGAAACAACTGTGTGTGTGTGTGTGTGTGTGTGTGTGTGTGTGTGTGTGTGTGTGTGTGTGTGAGAGAGTGAGTGAGTGAGTGAGTGAGTGAGTGAGTGAGTGAGTGAGTGAGTGAGTGAGTGAGTGAGTGAGTGAGTGAGTGAGTGAGTGAGAGAGAGAGAGCGCGCGTGTGAGCGCACTCATGTGTGTGCTTGTGTGTTCAGCAGCACACATCAAAACATTATAGTAGTTGTGCAATGTTTGCACATAAAGCGCACTTTGTGAATCGAGCGCTCTGTTTTCTCTTTGGGTTCGGTCATTAAGCACTGGGCGATACTAGTGGTTTTAACATTTATGCCAGTATTCGGATTTGATGTCATTTTATGAGACTACACATTACTTTCACGCCAGGTTATGCCATAAATAATCAGCCTATTTGTGGTATAAGTTATAAGTTATGGCTAAGCCGTGGGTGCAACAGAATGAAGCACCAGTGCCATACTTTTGTGGGGACATGCATACAGACCAACACTATTCTATCTATACGTCTGGGCCCCTTCAGCCATACCGTAAAAAGACTGGACCCCCTGACCAATTGAAATAGCCTGCTACAGATGGACCTGCTTAAGATAGTAACGGGTCCTGTGCAATTTTAAGAAGGCATAACTGTCATTCCTAGCATACCACCTGCAATTGGATTTTACAGTCTCTCTCTTTATCGAATAATCTTTATTTATGCTAGCATTACCAGAGGAACTTTACGTGTCACAATGGCCTAAACTGCTTATCTGGAGTCTCCCTAGACTTTCTTAATTCCTGATAAGAGATACAGAATGTTATTTATGTAGTTATTTATTTGAACAAATGTAGAAATCTAGTTTCAAATTGTCCCAAAGATATAGTGTCAGGCTAGGCACCAAATACACAAACTGTACCGGGTAGGGTAGTAAAAGCTGCTCTGCACATGGCCCATAAATTGGTAATTACTTTTTGTACAGATCAATCAGCCAAAGTGCAGTTAGAAGTCATCCTGACATAAGACAGCAGTGCGAAGCATTGGGTAATGGGTATGGCAGGCATTGACACTAAGGCTTGCCCACCTGCCCCTGGCATATAAATAAAACTTTAGGGCAGGTTTGCTTTCAGGTTGCCCATCCTGGCAAGTGCTTGCTTGAGAGGGGACGCAACCGCCTACAAACACAACGCGAGATATCTGTCTAGAAATGCCTCAACGTGGCCAGAACGATCTGTCAATAAGAGCACCGTTTACCTATGATGTGCCGTTTTCACTGTTGCTACACTTGAAAATATGAAATAGGTGTATCATATTCAATCATAGATATGTAGGTATTTGGATAAAAATGTAGCTATGACATTATTTTAATCTCACAGCCCCAGAAAGTAAAAAAAAAAAAAAGTAAAGAAAAGAAAAGAAAAAAAATTGAACTGTAATTCAAATCATACCTATCATTTTATAACAGACAATTTACTTTTCGTGCCTCTGTGACCTTAGTGTCAACCCCTGGGTATGGGATATGGTCAGCAGAATTTACAGAGCAGGGGCGGTGCCACGGTTGTTTCAACATATCTGTTAACCCATTTAGACCTGAACGCAAATCTGTGTCACTTTAGATTTGAACCACTTTAACCATTATTTTATGCTTTAACTATTAAAAAATAGCAGATCAACAAGCTCGCAGCGCAGCACTCGGTGCCACGCTATGAGCTTGTAGATCTGCCATTTTTTTAAGCGATTTTTGAAAAATCGTGAACATTTGTGCATGTTTTTGAATATTTTTGACAGGATTCTATAAATGTCTTCTAAATCCTTCTTCTAAATCAGTGGTTCTCAAACCTTTTCATGTCAAGGACCCCCGAAATTACATGTATTTGGCCGCGGACCCCCATCTCAAAATATGTTGTTCCAGGGACCACCCAGAAGCAAGTATTTACTTACAAATGTTCACTTTAAAAAATATATATTCAAAGACTTGCCCAAAAAAAATAACATGATTTAAAAAAAAATAGCAGATCTACAAGCTCACAGCGTGGCACTCGGTGCTGCGCTGTGAGCTTGTATATCTGCTATTTTTCAATAGTTAAAGCATTAGATAATTCGAGGCCTAAATGTGGAAGGTCGAGGAGGCCAACACCAAGACTAATGCCTCATTCACACTACAGATATATAGTTGAACGTTTTGCTTGGTAATTCAATGTAATCTCAATGGAAACCAGCTTTAAAGGCTGGGCGTGTCGGCTGTCCTTGGAATCCAGCCTTTAAAGCTGGTTTCCATTGAGATTACATTGAATTACCAAGCAAAACGTTCAACTATATATCTGTAGTGTGAATGAGGCATTAGGCCAGATTTTGACAACACACTTTAGAAAGGAGAAAAGGGAAAAAGCTAAACCTGCCAAACAACATGGACAGCCAGTAGATATTGTTCGTTAGCGTTGCATCTCGTCATGGAGAATGTTATTTTCAGGCTACGTGACTAACATGAAACACACTGCACAACAATGCAGCTTTACAGTGTGTATGACCCCGTCAACTGAAATCATCCTGTGCAGATGATTTAACCCAACAAGGTGTGTGATGCATATATATGAACGCATGCTACACTCAGAAAATGATACGAACTATCAGCATTCTATTCTCAATCATGACCTCGGAGAGACCAGATCCCTTGCTTTGCCAGCACAGAATATAGCGCAACCTCACCCGCCATGGCGTGTACACATTAAATGACCATATGCAAGTTAAAGTGTTAGTTCACCTATTTTTGACATAAAGCTGTGTGAAATACTTGCCATTAAAACAGTGGTTAAAAATGTATTAATTGATTACCAGAGTCTCGTGGTCAGAGTTCTGGTCAGTTTCTAATGAATATTAAGTAGTTCCAATGGGGTGGGGGCCATTCGGCGTCATTGAAAATAGATGAATCCACAAAACTAGCGTAATTTGTATTGTTGGCCTATTTCTACCATATAGAGCGAGGTTTCGTTTGATCAGCTGACTGCAGTGCAAAGCACCTTGTTTTGGGGAAATACGTTGCAGCGGCGTAGTGATACTGGACACAAAAAATAGTACCATGTGACAGAGGGGTCAAAGTTGAACGAAAGTTGATCTATTTGGTAGAAATAGGTCAACAATACAAATGACGCTAGTTTTGTGGATTCATCTATTTTTAATGATTGAGCCATGAGCCCCTGCCAAATCACCGGAACTACTTTATATTCATCTAAAACTGACCAGAACTCTCACCACGGGTAATGAATTAATACATTTGTAACCACTATTTTAATGGCAAGTATTTCACACAGCTTTATGTAAAAAATAGGTGAACTAACACTTTAAGCATAAATGTCATGTTTGTGGCATCGACTAAGGAATTACTATTTCTGGAAGAAGTTCGAGAATGTGGGCTTCAAATCTTACTCAATAAACAGATGAGGCTTAAAGAGATACGAAGAATCTAAGGAGTAGTTCATCCCCAAATTGGCTTTTTTTCCCCTCTAGCAATTACTCGCACCATGGAGACTTGAATTCATGGATATTGTTTTGTTTTTGTCACATTCCTAAGCCAATAATTTGATTACCCCCAGTGGTTCCGGTAGGAGACAAAGAGTCTACTTTGTCTCTCAATGATACATTGGGGTCTTGGTCTTCATGGGGTGAGTAATCGATAGCAACAAAAGGCATTTTGGGGATGAACTACTCCTTAACAATCCTCCCAGTGCAGTGCATACAATACACATGTGAAAACCATACCGCTTCTGTTTGACAGTGATGCCCTTCTGCTGCAGGGACTTTTCGTTGGTGAGCTGCAGAAGGGTGATCTCCTTGCGGCTAAACAGGCGAATGGAGAAGGCCTTCTCCAGTAACTTCTCTGGGCTGACAGTGGAGGCGATGCCTTTGACGAAGGCCTGAATGTCTTTCCTGACTCCGCCCGAGTCCTGCTTCTCCTGCTGGCCCGCCTGGCCGCCCCCCTGAGCAGCCACCTTGTGCTTGCGGTAGAACTTGATGAGGGCCAGGGCCACCCGGAAGAGGACCTTGTAACCTTCCACCAGGTAGACGTCAAGGACTCTGGCAACATGGCTGAAGGGAAGGTCCCCCAGCACCCAGCGCTGCCAGTCTACATAGACCTCCATCACATCCTGAGCCGTGGCCACGATCAGCTTGTGGGCCGCCTGGCAATACTTGTTGGCCAGGTCGCCGAAGGTCATACAGCTGGACTCGAAGGCCAGATAGGTTTGATCCAGTAGCCGCTTGCCTGGCTCGTTGCAGGAGAGCATGCGGCCGACATGCTCAAAACACTGTGCCTCGTCTGCGCTGAAGTGCAGGAGCAACGCCGTGATGGCAGGCAGCGCCGGGCAGTAGGAAATGTCCGGAAACTGTCCGGCCACACAGGAGATGATCCGGTGAGCGGATGCTACGGCCTCGGACTTCAGGCAGTAACGTGGGACGGGGCTGCCATCCACAAAGTCGGGTAGCGGCATGGCAGAGGAGGGCTTCTTGGTGGCCGCATTTCCCATGAGGTCGCGGTAGACCTCCGCATCTGGGGTTACCGTGCGACAGGGAATGGCCTTTATGAGCTGCTGAAAGACCTGTGCACGCAGTTTGTGGTTCTTGGCCCAGTGACCCTGCCGAGCCATCTGCTTGAACTCCTTCAGGTCCTTACAGTCCACTTTGGTGGGGCCGCTGCTTTTAGCCAGCTCCCCCATCGTATCCCAGTCGACAAAGCTGCCATAGTCTTCCTCAGCCATTGTACCAGAAGCTGGAGCTATGGCCACAGTGGGAGGGGGTTCAGGGACTGGTGTATGCCAAGCCTTTCGTCCTCCACGCAATGGACTAGTTAACTAGTTATCCTTTAGCTGCCCATGATGTGGCCCGCCCCTGAAATGCAGACAAAAGAGAATGAATGATAATATATTATTCTGAAAATGTTCAGACAATTGTGCCGGCATTGTCTGTATTTCAGACTCAGATAAAAGTCTCTGGACTCAGGAAGGTCAACTTCTTGTTCTTCCTAGCTTCTCAGTTCCAATTTAATTGGCCAGCTTGGTGAACTGTATTCATTATCTAAATAGAAGACCAAGACATACAATTTGCAGGTGTGTTTACCCATATCTGTTCTGCCACTGGATTTCAGTTCATGCAAAATAAGGAGGTGGTACAGTATGTCAAGATATGGGTTTACCATATAAGTTCAAAGCAAAGTGGAGACCTGGACATTGTGTATGTCACACATCTAGAGATTAAACATTCAAGCAAAATCACTGTTGCATAGCCTTAATAGAATACTATGTGTGGTTTCCTAGTCGTGCCATGTGATAAGAAAACAGACCGCAGAAGTTGACCTTTGATGCAGAAATATGACTTACGCAGGGTTTATAGGCAGAGAGTGTCATTCATCTTTGGCCTTATGATATGCTCTAACAATCCGTAGGCCTATATAGTGTACACTCATGCTGACCTGTATGATATTTATTATGAGTACAGCATATACAGAGGTTTATAAACATGGGCTTGTCTCTTTCAGGTTGGAACTATTTAACCACATTGTTGGTTTGTGTGTGCATGCGTGCGTGCGTGCGTGCGTGTGTAAGCAGTGGAAGGATGGGGCAAGGGGCGGTACAATACTTAGTATATCTGTTTTGTTCAGAATGTGTTGTGAACTTGTGCAAAGCAGTAAAGCACACTGAAATAAGAAATGTGCTAGGCTAGGCCTAGTAAAGAGTTCAGTCTCACCAAAGCAACGCCCTCATGTAAGCTGTTGTCTTCCGGTGTAGACTATCTATAAAATGAACACATGTATGGTATGGTTTAGAAAAAGCTTTCAAGGAGGCATGCACAAAAACCCCAATGGTTTCTAAAAGTGGTTTTCAACATTTTCATATCAAGGTCCATTATTGGGCATTTGAGCCACGGACCACCATGTGATGAGATTTAGCCTCTCAGACCCAAAACGTAGAATATTTTGTTCACAATTCCAAGCTGTATTTATTTTTGGTATCATAGGAGAGATAACAGGCAAACATTGAACAAAATAGCAATTCTTCTACATTCTCGAATTGTGTAGACCTCTTGTAAATTAAGTAATGCATATGTTTAACAATAATTTAACTCTTGAGACAGGTTTCATTTTACACTCGAGATCGATAAGGGGGTCCATTGGGTTACCAACTCTCTGTCATTTAGCTGGGGACCACCTGGAACCCCCTCAAGGACCACTGGTTGAAAACCACTGGTTTATAAACAACCAGCCTCAAGCATTCACTTCAAACTTAAAGCATGAATGGAAGTTACACAACCAAACAAGTCTGTGAGCTCTCATCAAATATTGTATCTGCACAGTCAGCATTGACAAATATTAACTTAGCATGATGGCTATGGTCATGTGACAGACATTAGCATCATTTTGGACTGGAGTAGGAAAACTTATGTCCACATTGTCCACCTGGTGGCTATTTTGAATCCGTAGGAGACGCTTGTGGAAGGAGCGCTTGTTTTCGGTGGCCACGGCGGAGGCGCGCCGTCTCTGGCGACCCTGAACCACGTGAGACACCGCCGAGCAAGCGGTAGCGAGTGCGAAGGTCGCATGAGCCGACTCAGCGCCGTCCGAGTTACATATACTGGGGTACAGAATAGTAAATCTTCATAACCCCGACTTTCGGCACGTTCGCACCGTACAAGTGAACACAGCGGAGCGCTCCTGACCTCCGTTCAGCCAATCACAAGCCGCGGCTTCCAATTTATTGAGCCCCGTATCCTACGGATTCCATTATCGCCACCTGGTGAGCTAGACCAAACAGGTTCACAACAGCATGAGACCTGCACACTACACTTGTGCCCTTATGATTATGAAGGGGAAATGTGTTTACTTTAATGCACAACTTTCAAACCTATACGTTGGTCTCCTAGTACGAGCTTGTTTTGGGCCAAAACCAGCTGAGACTTCCATCATAGTTTTAATAAGATACGGTCACTCAGGCGGATGCTCATCGTAGTTGTGCTTCTTATGAATAGGGGCGTGAAGCTTATTGCCACCGCAGGCCAAGGGCTGCGTCACCGGTTAATTAGTGTAGCAGGATAATAAAGCTTGGGAGGTTTTAACTAACACAAGCTAAGCAGGGAACTCTGTCAACTCTGTCAGTGCAGGAGTAAAGAACTGAACCCAGCACAGCCATTGCAAAATAGTACAAACCAGAATATGCAGTTTACAACAGCTGTCAATGCGTGTAAGTAGTTCACAGTACACTGGGATAAGATGGGGGAGCAGTACAGCACAGTACTACTGCAGCAATCTTGTACACCGACACTTAAATGGAAAGCTTCATATTAGAGTATTGGTGTACTTTATATTATAGCGTTAAAAACTGAAGTATCCCTTTAATTCGCTTTTTCAATGTCAAAAGGACCCCCAAATTGACAAGGACCCCCATTTGAAAAGATATGCCAGGGACCCCCCATAAGAGCAGATGTTTACATCTCTAGCAATGATTCTCAACCATTTAAATTTCAAGGACCCCCAGTTTGACATGCTTGCATTAGGCTACCCCCATTTATTGGCATTTCTATCTCCAAAACCCCAATTGATATTGTAAAATCAATGTTAATGTAACTCTGAGAGTGTACACTCAGAGTTACAGACCAACAAGGGTCCATTTGGTTCCCATCTATGCTTTAGCTGGGGACCCCCTGGAACTCCCTCAAGGACCCATGGGGGTCCCCGGACCCCACTTTGAGAATCACTGCTTTAACTAACCAATGAAACCAACTGTCTAAACTGGCAAGTTATGAGCATGCCATATTTAAAACACTAGTGGTTCTCAAAGTGGATTCCAGTGACTCTGTGAGTACCTTCACATGGGGGTCTACATTGACCCATACAAGTCTAACTCTGACAGTGTACACATGGAACTAAATGAACCCGTTTAGGGGAGACCTTAACGGTGTATTTAATACACGGTGTCCAAACTAGGGAGGATGCACCAACCAGACTAGCCGTTTCCAGTCATACCTGTCATATGTACCCAAGTTAGCAAGCTAGCTAACCAAGAACAACCCATACATCAGCGCATTAAACCACACAGCAGCAAGCACACAGTCCGCACCAGCAGAGATATGTTGTTACCCGACTAAAAGTCAAGAACATGCAAAAACACATGCACACATCACCTCACACCACTTAGGTGTGTTGGCTGCAGCGACCATGTAGACTGTTAACGTAATCTCAATCTCTGCTGCTAGCTAACATAAACATGCCAACAACCACTGGAGTGAAGCCATCCGACTTTGCCAAACGGGAGGTGAAGTGAGCCGACGTCCAAAGTTCGCTGCGCATCATGTAGTAATTACCGTAGGAGCTCGCTGGGGCTGTGACGAAAGCAGGCAATGGTCCTGAAAGATACATAACGTATCTTTTGAGTCTGTTTTATCAACACAAAGCAGCTCTACGTTTTACCCTATAACTCTATGGGTTTACCCAGAGGAAAGTAACTAATTATTTACTCAAGTACTTTTAATTTACCAGAGTATTTTCTTTTTTTCTCAGCTTGTAGATCTGCTATTTTCAAACATTAGTAGGCCTATTTTTACTTTTTCTACTTTTACTTTTATTCCAATACTTTTGTACTTTTACTCAAGTACATTTTGAATTTTTACTTGTAACAGAGTATTTCTATATTGCAGTATTTATACTTTTACTCAAGTAATGAATGTGAGTACCACTGGTTTTACCTCATACTATAATCCAACAATAATAGTAGGCCTAATAATAATAATAATAATAATAATAAATTGGCTAATCATTGACAGCAACTTAAAAAAAAAATAAAAAAAAAATCAGTGACCTCATTTTGATTGAATAGTCATGATATTTGAATATTCATGATATTTGACATCTATCTATCTATCTATCTATCTATCTATCTATCTATCTATCTAACCATTACGGCCAAGACCCTTGCAAATTAATGCTGTCCTTTGCCGCAGCGTGATTCACACTTGCAAGGGAATTCCGTCCTTGTCCCTTTTATGCACATATATGAAGTACCCTGGTGTCATAAATATTAAGCCCAAATCTGGGAATGCCCATATATGGACTTATTGTGTCAATCTCATGTGGTCTATGACATCAGACATCTATGATGTGAGAACATCAGTCATCTCCATATTTAGGAAAATATGGACAGATTTTGGCCAACTTAAACAACCAACCAGGCATTGTCTGTCTGTCTGTCTGTCTGTCTGTCTGTCTGTCTGTCTGTCTGTCTGTCTGTCTGTCTGTCTGTCTGTCTGTCTGTCTGTCTGTCATATATTACTTAGACAATTTATCTGAAAATAAAATAAAAAAAGACTCCACAATAGGTTTGTTCACAATTCCAATTGGAATCAACTCACATTATCCAACTGTACATGTGATAACAATTTTTTAAGGTTTTATTGTAGAAAGTGCCTACAGGTAATATAGTAATAATATAGTAATATAGACTTTCTATGGAAAACTTCCTTCATAGGTTTGTTCACCATTCCAATGGGAATCAACTAACAATGTCCCAATATACCTCTGATAATAGTTTTGTAAGGTTTTACAGTGGAAATGTGGAGTAATATAGCTCCAAAGTGGCCTACAATTACATATTTTAGACGATTTCTCTAGACTTTGAGCATTAACCAAAAAACTTCCTTCATAGGTTTGTTCACCATTCCAATTGGATTCAACTAACAATGTCCCACTGTACCTCTGACAATAGTTTCGTAAGGTTTTACAGTAGAAAAGTGGAGAAATATAGCTTCAAAGTGGCCTACAACGCATATATTACTTTGGCTATTTCTCTGGACTTTGAGCTTTAACCAAAAACCTTCCTTCATAGGTTTGTTCACCATTCCAATTTGTATCAACTAACAATGTCCCACTCTACCTCTGATAATAGTTTTGTAAGGTTTTACAGTAGAAATGTGGAGTAATATAGCTCCAAAGTGGCCTACAACGCACATATTTTAGACACTTTCTCTGGACTTTGTGCATTAACCAAAAAACCTCCTTCATAGGTTTGTTCACCAATCCAATGGGACTCAACTAACAATGTCCCAATGTACCTCTGATAATAGTTCTGTAAGGTTTTACAGTAGAAAAGTGGAGAAATATAGCTTCAAAGTTGCCTACAACGCACATATTTTAGACACTTTCTCTGGACTTTGTGCATTAACCAAAAAACTTCCTTCATAGGTTTGTTCACCATTCCAATTTGTATCAACTAACAATGTCCCACTGTACCTCTGATAATAGTTTTGAATGGTTTTACAGTGGAAATGTGGAGTAATATAGCTCCAAAGTTGCCTACAACGCACATATTTTAGACACTTTCTCTGGACTTTGTGCATTAACCAAAAAACTTCCTTCATAGGTTTGTTCACCATTCCAATTGGTATCAACTAACAATGTCCCACTCTACCTCTGATAATAGTTTTGTAAGGTTTTACAGTGGAAATGTGGAGTAATATAGCTCCAAAGTTGCCTACAACGCACATATTTTAGACACTTTCTCTGGACTTTGTGCATTAACCAAAAAACTTCCTTCATAGGTTTGTTCACCATTCCAATTGGTATCAACTAACAATGTCCCACTCTACCTCTGATACTAGTTTTGTAAGGTTTTGCAGTGGAAATGTGGAGTAATATAGCTCCAAAGTTGCCTACAACGCACATATTTTAGACACTTTCTCTGGACTTTGTGCATTAACCAAAAACCTTCCTTCATAGGTTTGTTCACCATTCCAATTGGTATCAACTAACAATGTCCCACTCTACCTCTGACAATAGTTTTGTAAGGTTTTACAGTAGAAAAGTGGAGAAATATAGCTTCAAAGTGGCCTACAACGCATATATTACTTTGGCTATTTCTCTGGACTTTGAGCTTTAACCAAAAAACTTCCTTCATAGGTTTGTTCACCATTCCAATTTGTATCAACTAACAATGTCCCACTCTACCTCTGATAATAGTTTTGTAAGGTTTTACAGTAGAAATGTGGAGTAATATAGCTCCAAAGTTGCCTACAACGCACATATTTTAGACACTTTCTCTGGACTTTGTGCATTAACCAAAAAACTTCCTTCATAGGTTTGTTCACCATTCCAATTGGTATCAACTAACAATGTCCCACTCTACCTCTGATAATAGTTTTGTAAGGTTTTACAGTAGAAAAGTGGAGAAATATAGCTTCAAAGTGGCCTACAACGCACATATTTTAGACACTTTCTCTGGACTTTGTGCATTAACCAAAAAACCTCCTTCATAGGTTTGTTCACCAATCCAATGGGACTCAACTAACAATGTCCCAATGTACCTCTGATAATAGTTTTGTAAGGTTTTACAGTAGAAAAGTGGAGAAATATAGCTTCAAAGTGGCCTACAACGCACATATTTTAGACACTTTCTCTGGACTTTGTGCATTAACCAAAAAACTTCCTTCATAGGTTTGTTCACCATTCCAATTGGTATCAACTAACAATGTCCCACTCTACCTCTGATAATAGTTTTGTAAGGTTTTACAGTAGAAAAGTGGAGAAATATAGCTTCAAAGTGGCCTACAACGCACATATTTTAGACACTTTCTCTGGACTTTGTGCATTAACCAAAAAACCTCCTTCATAGGTTTGTTCACCAATCCAATGGGACTCAACTAACAATGTCCCAATGTACCTCTGATAATAGTTTTGTAAGGTTTTACAGTAGAAAAGTGGAGAAATATAGCTTCAAAGTTGCCTACAACGCACATATTTTAGACACTTTCTCTGGACTTTGTGCATTAACCAAAAAACTTCCTTCATAGGTTTGTTCACCATTCCCAATTGGTATCAACTAACAATGTCCCACTCTACCTCTGATAATAGCTTTGTAAGGTTTTACAGTGGAAATGTGGAGTAATATAGCTCCAAAGTGGCCTACAAGTACATATTTTAGACGATTTCTCTAGACTTTGAGCAATAAACAAAAAACTTCCTTCATAGGTTTGTTCACCATTCCAATTGGTATCAACTAACAATGTCCCACTCTACCTCTGATAATAGTTTTGTAAGGTTTTACAGTAGAAAAGTGGAGAAATATAGCTTCAAAGTTGCCTACAACGCACATATTTTAGACACTTTCTCTGGACTTTGTGCATTAACCAAAAAATTTCCTTCATAGGTTTGTTCACCATTCCAATTGGTATCAACTAACAATGTCCCACTCTACCTCTGATAATAGTTTTGTAAGGTTTTACAGTGGAAATGTGGAGTAATATAGCTCCAAAGTTGCCTACAACGCACATATTTTAGACACTTTCTCTGGACTTTGTGCATTAACCAAAAAACTTCCTTCATAGGTTTGTTCACCATTCCAATGGGACTCAACTAACAATGTCCCAATGTACCACTGATTATAGTTTTGTAAGGTTTTACAGTAGAAAAGTGGAGAAATATAGCTTCAAAGTTGCCTACAACGCACATATTTTAGACACTTTCTCTGGACTTTGTGCATTAACCAAAAAACTTCCTTCATAGGTTTGTTCACCATTCCAATTGGTATCAACTAACAATGTCCCACTCTACCTCTGACAATAGTTTTGTAAGATTTTACAGTAGAAAAGAGGAGAAATATAGCTTCAAAGTGGCCTACAACGCATATATTACTTTGGCTATTTCTCTGGACTTTGAGCTTTAACCAAAAAACTTCCTTCATAGGTTTGTTCACCATTCCAATTTGTTTCAACTAACAATGTCCCACTCTACCTCTGATAATAGTTTTGTAAGGTTTTACAGTAGAAATGTGGAGTAATATAGCTCCAAAGTTGCCTACAACGCACATATTTTAGACACTTTCTCTGGACTTTGTGCATTAACCAAAAAACTTCCTTCATAGGTTTGTTCACCATTCCAATTGGTATCAACTAACAATGTCCCACTCTACCTCTGATAATAGTTTTGTAAGGTTTTACAGTGGAAATGTGGAGTAATATAGCTCCAAAGTTGCCTACAACGCACATATTTTAGACACTTTCTCTGGACTTTGTGCATTAACCAAAAAACTTCCTTCATAGGTTTGTTCACCATTCCAATGGGACTCAACTAACAATGTCCCAATGTACCACTGATAATAGGTTTGTAAGGTTTTACAGTAGAAAAGTGGAGAAATATAGCTTCAAAGTTGCCTACAACGCACATATTTTAGACACTTTCTCTGGACTTTGTGCATTAACCAAAAAACTTCCTTCATAGGTTTGTTCACCATTCCCAATTGGTATCAACTAACAATGTCCCACTCTACCTCTGATAATAGCTTTGTAAGATTTTACAGTGGAAATGTGGAGTAATATAGCTCCAAAGTTGCCTACAACGCACATATTTTAGACACTTTCTCTGGACTTTGTGCATTAACCAAAAAACTTCCTTCATAGGTTTGTTCACCATTCCAATTTGTATCAACTAACAATGTCCCACTCTACCTCTGATAATAGTTTTGTAAGGTTTTACAGTAGAAATGTGGAGTAATATAGCTCCAAAGTTGCCTACAACGCACATATTTTAGACACTTTCTCTGGACTTTGTGCATTAACCAAAAAACTTCCTTCATAGGTTTGTTCACCATTCCAATTGGTATCAACTAACAATGTCCCACTCTACCTCTGATAATAGTTTTGTAAGGTTTTACAGTAGAAAAGTGGAGAAATATAGCTTCAAAGTGGCCTACAACGCACATATTTTAGACACTTTCTCTGGACTTTGTGCATTAACCAAAAAACCTCCTTCATAGGTTTGTTCACCAATCCAATGGGACTCAACTAACAATGTCCCAATGTACCTCTGATAATAGTTTTGTAAGGTTTTACAGTAGAAAAGTGGAGAAATATAGCTTCAAAGTGGCCTACAACGCACATATTTTAGACACTTTCTCTGGACTTTGTGCATTAACCAAAAAACTTCCTTCATAGGTTTGTTCACCATTCCAATTGGTATCAACTAACAATGTCCCACTCTACCTCTGATAATAGTTTTGTAAGGTTTTACAGTAGAAAAGTGGAGAAATATAGCTTCAAAGTGGCCTACAACGCACATATTTTAGACACTTTCTCTGGACTTTGTGCATTAACCAAAAAACCTCCTTCATAGGTTTGTTCACCAATCCAATGGGACTCAACTAACAATGTCCCAATGTACCTCTGATAATAGTTTTGTAAGGTTTTACAGTAGAAAAGTGGAGAAATATAGCTTCAAAGTGGCCTACAACGCACATATTTTAGACACTTTCTCTGGACTTTGTGCATTAACCAAAAAACTTCCTTCATAGGTTTGTTCACCATTCCAATTGGTATCAACTAACAATGTCCCACTCTACCTCTGATAATAGTTTTGTAAGGTTTTACAGTAGAAAAGTGGAGAAATATAGCTTCAAAGTGGCCTACAACGCACATATTTTAGACACTTTCTCTGGACTTTGTGCATTAACCAAAAAACCTCCTTCATAGGTTTGTTCACCAATCCAATGGGACCCAACTAACAATGTCCCAATGTACCTCTGATAATAGTTCTGTAAGGTTTTACAGTAGAAAAGTGGAGAAATATAGCTTCAAAGTTGCCTACAACGCACATATTTTAGACACTTTCTCTGGACTTTGTGCATTAACCAAAAAACTTCCTTCATAGGTTTGTTCACCATTCCAATTGGAATCAGCTAACAATGTCCCACTGTACCTCTGATAATAGTTTTGAATGGTTTTACAGTGGAAATGTGGAGTAATATAGCTCCAAAGTTGCCTACAACGCACATATTTTAGACACTTTCTCTGGACTTTGTGCATTAACCAAAAAACCTCCTTCATAGGTTTGTTCACCATTCCAATTGGTATCAACTAACAATGTCCCACTCTACCTCTGATAATAGTTTTGTAAGGTTTTACAGTGGAAATGTGGAGTAATATAGCTCCAAAGTTGCCTACAACGCACATATTTTAGACACTTTCTCTGGACTTTGTGCATTAACCAAAAAACTTCCTTCATAGGTTTGTTCACCATTCCAATGGGACTCAACTAACAATGTCCCAATGTACCACTGATTATAGTTTTGTAAGGTTTTACAGTAGAAAAGTGGAGAAATATAGCTTCAAAGTTGCCTACAACGCACATATTTTAGACACTTTCTCTGGACTTTGTGCATTAACCAAAAAACTTCCTTCATAGGTTTGTTCACCATTCCAATTGGTATCAACTAACAATGTCCCACTCTACCTCTGACAATAGTTTTGTAAGATTTTACAGTAGAAAAGAGGAGAAATATAGCTTCAAAGTGGCCTACAACGCATATATTACTTTGGCTATTTCTCTGGACTTTGAGCTTTAACCAAAAAACTTCCTTCATAGGTTTGTTCACCATTCCAATTTGTTTCAACTAACAATGTCCCACTCTACCTCTGATAATAGTTTTGTAAGGTTTTACAGTAGAAATGTGGAGTAATATAGCTCCAAAGTTGCCTACAACGCACATATTTTAGACACTTTCTCTGGACTTTGTGCATTAACCAAAAAACTTCCTTCATAGGTTTGTTCACCATTCCAATTGGTATCAACTAACAATGTCCCACTCTACCTCTGATAATAGTTTTGTAAGGTTTTACAGTGGAAATGTGGAGTAATATAGCTTCAAAGTGGCCTACAACGCATATATTACTTTGGCTATTTCTCTGGACTTTGAGCTTTAACCAAAAAACTTCCTTCATAGGTTTGTTCACCATTCCAATTTGTATCAACTAACAATGTCCCACTCTACCTCTGATAATAGTTTTGTAAGGTTTTACAGTAGAAATGTGGAGTAATATAGCTCCAAAGTTGCCTACAACGCACATATTTTAGACACTTTCTCTGGACTTTGTGCATTAACCAAAAAACTTCCTTCATAGGTTTGTTCACCATTCCAATTGGTATCAACTAACAATGTCCCACTCTACCTCTGATAATAGTTTTGTAAGGTTTTACAGTAGAAAAGTGGAGAAATATAGCTTCAAAGTGGCCTACAACGCACATATTTTAGACACTTTCTCTGGACTTTGTGCATTAACCAAAAAACCTCCTTCATAGGTTTGTTCACCAATCCAATGGGACTCAACTAACAATGTCCCAATGTACCTCTGATAATAGTTTTGTAAGGTTTTACAGTAGAAAAGTGGAGAAATATAGCTTCAAAGTGGCCTACAACGCACATATTTTAGACACTTTCTCTGGACTTTGTGCATTAACCAAAAAACTTCCTTCATAGGTTTGTTCACCATTCCAATTGGTATCAACTAACAATGTCCCACTCTACCTCTGATAATAGTTTTGTAAGGTTTTACAGTAGAAAAGTGGAGAAATATAGCTTCAAAGTGGCCTACAACGCACATATTTTAGACACTTTCTCTGGACTTTGTGCATTAACCAAAAAACCTCCTTCATAGGTTTGTTCACCATTCCAATTGGAATCAAGTAACCATGTCTCACTGTACCTCTGATAATAGTTTTGTAAGGTTTTACAGTGGAAATGTGGAGTAATATAGCTCCAAAGTTGCCTACAACGCACATATTTTAGACACTTTCTCTGGACTTTGTGCATTAACCAAAAAACTTCCTTCATAGGTTTGTTCACCATTCCAATTGGTATCAACTAACAATGTCCCACTCTACCTCTGATAATAGTTTTGTAAGGTTTTACAGTGGAAATGTGGAGTAATATAGCTCCAAAGTTGCCTACAACGCACATATTTTAGACACTTTCTCTGGACTTTGTGCATTAACCAAAAAACTTCCTTCATAGGTTTGTTCACCATTCCAATGGGACTCAACTAACAATGTCCCAATGTACCACTGATAATAGGTTTGTAAGGTTTTACAGTAGAAAAGTGGAGAAATATAGCTTCAAAGTTGCCTACAACGCACATATTTTAGACACTTTCTCTGGACTTTGTGCATTAACCAAAAAACTTCCTTCATAGGTTTGTTCACCATTCCCAATTGGTATCAACTAACAATGTCCCACTCTACCTCTGATAATAGCTTTGTAAGATTTTACAGTGGAAATGTGGAGTAATATAGCTCCAAAGTTGCCTACAACGCACATATTTTAGACACTTTCTCTGGACTTTGTGCATTAACCAAAAAACTTCCTTCATAGGTTTGTTCACCATTCCAATTTGTATCAACTAACAATGTCCCACTCTACCTCTGATAATAGTTTTGTAAGGTTTTACAGTAGAAATGTGGAGTAATATAGCTCCAAAGTTGCCTACAACGCACATATTTTAGACACTTTCTCTGGACTTTGTGCATTAACCAAAAAACTTCCTTCATAGGTTTGTTCACCATTCCAATTGGTATCAACTAACAATGTCCCACTCTACCTCTGATAATAGTTTTGTAAGGTTTTACAGTAGAAAAGTGGAGAAATATAGCTTCAAAGTGGCCTACAACGCACATATTTTAGACACTTTCTCTGGACTTTGTGCATTAACCAAAAAACCTCCTTCATAGGTTTGTTCACCAATCCAATGGGACTCAACTAACAATGTCCCAATGTACCTCTGATAATAGTTTTGTAAGGTTTTACAGTAGAAAAGTGGAGAAATATAGCTTCAAAGTGGCCTACAACGCACATATTTTAGACACTTTCTCTGGACTTTGTGCATTAACCAAAAAACTTCCTTCATAGGTTTGTTCACCATTCCAATTGGTATCAACTAACAATGTCCCACTCTACCTCTGATAATAGTTTTGTAAGGTTTTACAGTAGAAAAGTGGAGAAATATAGCTTCAAAGTGGCCTACAACGCACATATTTTAGACACTTTCTCTGGACTTTGTGCATTAACCAAAAAACCTCCTTCATAGGTTTGTTCACCAATCCAATGGGACTCAACTAACAATGTCCCAATGTACCTCTGATAATAGTTTTGTAAGGTTTTACAGTAGAAAAGTGGAGAAATATAGCTTCAAAGTGGCCTACAACGCACATATTTTAGACACTTTCTCTGGACTTTGTGCATTAACCAAAAAACTTCCTTCATAGGTTTGTTCACCATTCCAATTGGTATCAACTAACAATGTCCCACTCTACCTCTGATAATAGTTTTGTAAGGTTTTACAGTAGAAAAGTGGAGAAATATAGCTTCAAAGTGGCCTACAACGCACATATTTTAGACACTTTCTCTGGACTTTGTGCATTAACCAAAAAACCTCCTTCATAGGTTTGTTCACCAATCCAATGGGACCCAACTAACAATGTCCCAATGTACCTCTGATAATAGTTCTGTAAGGTTTTACAGTAGAAAAGTGGAGAAATATAGCTTCAAAGTTGCCTACAACGCACATATTTTAGACACTTTCTCTGGACTTTGTGCATTAACCAAAAAACTTCCTTCATAGGTTTGTTCACCATTCCAATTGGAATCAACTAACAATGTCCCACTGTACCTCTGATAATAGTTTTGAATGGTTTTACAGTGGAAATGTGGAGTAATATAGCTCCAAAGTTGCCTACAACGCACATATTTTAGACACTTTCTCTGGACTTTGTGCATTAACCAAAAAACCTCCTTCATAGGTTTGTTCACCATTCCAATTGGTATCAACTAACAATGTCCCACTCTACCTCTGATAATAGTTTTGTAAGGTTTTACAGTGGAAATGTGGAGTAATATAGCTCCAAAGTTGCCTACAACGCACATATTTTAGACACTTTCTCTGGACTTTGTGCATTAACCAAAAAACTTCCTTCATAGGTTTGTTCACCATTCCAATGGGACTCAACTAACAATGTCCCAATGTACCACTGATTATAGTTTTGTAAGGTTTTACAGTAGAAAAGTGGAGAAATATAGCTTCAAAGTTGCCTACAACGCACATATTTTAGACACTTTCTCTGGACTTTGTGCATTAACCAAAAAACTTCCTTCATAGGTTTGTTCACCATTCCAATTGGTATCAACTAACAATGTCCCACTCTACCTCTGACAATAGTTTTGTAAGATTTTACAGTAGAAAAGAGGAGAAATATAGCTTCAAAGTGGCCTACAACGCATATATTACTTTGGCTATTTCTCTGGACTTTGAGCTTTAACCAAAAAACTTCCTTCATAGGTTTGTTCACCATTCCAATTTGTTTCAACTAACAATGTCCCACTCTACCTCTGATAATAGTTTTGTAAGGTTTTACAGTAGAAATGTGGAGTAATATAGCTCCAAAGTTGCCTACAACGCACATATTTTAGACACTTTCTCTGGACTTTGTGCATTAACCAAAAAACTTCCTTCATAGGTTTGTTCACCATTCCAATTGGTATCAACTAACAATGTCCCACTCTACCTCTGATAATAGTTTTGTAAGGTTTTACAGTGGAAATGTGGAGTAATATAGCTTCAAAGTGGCCTACAACGCATATATTACTTTGGCTATTTCTCTGGACTTTGAGCTTTAACCAAAAAACTTCCTTCATAGGTTTGTTCACCATTCCAATTTGTATCAACTAACAATGTCCCACTCTACCTCTGATAATAGTTTTGTAAGGTTTTACAGTAGAAATGTGGAGTAATATAGCTCCAAAGTTGCCTACAACGCACATATTTTAGACACTTTCTCTGGACTTTGTGCATTAACCAAAAAACTTCCTTCATAGGTTTGTTCACCATTCCAATTGGTATCAACTAACAATGTCCCACTCTACCTCTGATAATAGTTTTGTAAGGTTTTACAGTAGAAAAGTGGAGAAATATAGCTTCAAAGTGGCCTACAACGCACATATTTTAGACACTTTCTCTGGACTTTGTGCATTAACCAAAAAACCTCCTTCATAGGTTTGTTCACCAATCCAATGGGACTCAACTAACAATGTCCCAATGTACCTCTGATAATAGTTTTGTAAGGTTTTACAGTAGAAAAGTGGAGAAATATAGCTTCAAAGTGGCCTACAACGCACATATTTTAGACACTTTCTCTGGACTTTGTGCATTAACCAAAAAACTTCCTTCATAGGTTTGTTCACCATTCCAATTGGTATCAACTAACAATGTCCCACTCTACCTCTGATAATAGTTTTGTAAGGTTTTACAGTAGAAAAGTGGAGAAATATAGCTTCAAAGTGGCCTACAACGCACATATTTTAGACACTTTCTCTGGACTTTGTGCATTAACCAAAAAACCTCCTTCATAGGTTTGTTCACCAATCCAATGGGACTCAACTAACAATGTCCCAATGTACCTCTGATAATAGTTTTGTAAGGTTTTACAGTAGAAAAGTGGAGAAATATAGCTTCAAAGTTGCCTACAACGCACATATTTTAGACACTTTCTCTGGACTTTGTGCATTAACCAAAAAACTTCCTTCATAGGTTTGTTCACCATTCCCAATTGGTATCAACTAACAATGTCCCACTCTACCTCTGATAATAGCTTTGTAAGGTTTTACAGTGGAAATGTGGAGTAATATAGCTCCAAAGTGGCCTACAAGTACATATTTTAGACGATTTCTCTAGACTTTGAGCAATAAACAAAAAACTTCCTTCATAGGTTTGTTCACCATTCCAATTGGTATCAACTAACAATGTCCCACTCTACCTCTGATAATAGTTTTGTAAGGTTTTACAGTAGAAAAGTGGAGAAATATAGCTTCAAAGTGGCCTACAACGCACATATTTTAGACACTTTCTCTGGACTTTGTGCATTAACCAAAAAACTTCCTTCATAGGTTTGTTCACCATTCCAATTGGTATCAACTAACAATGTCCCACTCTACCTCTGATAATAGTTTTGTAAGGTTTTACAGTAGAAAAGTGGAGAAATATAGCTTCAAAGTGGCCTACAACGCACATATTTTAGACACTTTCTCTGGACTTTGTGCATTAACCAAAAAACTTCCTTCATAGGTTTGTTCACCATTCCAATTGGTATCAACTAACAATGTCCCACTCTACCTCTGATAATAGTTTTGTAAGGTTTTACAGTAGAAAAGTGGAGAAATATAGCTTCAAAGTGGCCTACAACGCACATATTTTAGACACTTTCTCTGGACTTTGTGCATTAACCAAAAAACCTCCTTCATAGGTTTGTTCACCAATCCAATGGGACTCAACTAACAATGTCCCAATGTACCTCTGATAATAGTTTTGTAAGGTTTTACAGTAGAAAAGTGGAGAAATATAGCTTCAAAGTGGCCTACAACGCACATATTTTAGACACTTTCTCTGGACTTTGTGCATTAACCAAAAAACTTCCTTCATAGGTTTGTTCACCATTCCAATTGGTATCAACTAACAATGTCCCACTCTACCTCTGATAATAGTTTTGTAAGGTTTTACAGTAGAAAAGTGGAGAAATATAGCTTCAAAGTGGCCTACAACGCACATATTTTAGACACTTTCTCTGGACTTTGTGCATTAACCAAAAAACCTCCTTCATAGGTTTGTTCACCAATCCAATGGGACTCAACTAACAATGTCCCAATGTACCTCTGATAATAGTTTTGTAAGGTTTTACAGTAGAAAAGTGGAGAAATATAGCTTCAAAGTTGCCTACAACGCACATATTTTAGACACTTTCTCTGGACTTTGTGCATTAACCAAAAAACTTCCTTCATAGGTTTGTTCACCATTCCCAATTGGTATCAACTAACAATGTCCCACTCTACCTCTGATAATAGCTTTGTAAGGTTTTACAGTGGAAATGTGGAGTAATATAGCTCCAAAGTGGCCTACAAGTACATATTTTAGACGATTTCTCTAGACTTTGAGCAATAAACAAAAAACTTCCTTCATAGGTTTGTTCACCATTCCAATTGGTATCAACTAACAATGTCCCACTCTACCTCTGATAATAGTTTTGTAAGGTTTTACAGTAGAAAAGTGGAGAAATATAGCTTCAAAGTGGCCTACAACGCACATATTTTAGACACTTTCTCTGGACTTTGTGCATTAACCAAAAAACTTCCTTCATAGGTTTGTTCACCATTCCAATTGGTATCAACTAACAATGTCCCACTCTACCTCTGATAATAGTTTTGTAAGGTTTTACAGTAGAAAAGTGGAGAAATATAGCTTCAAAGTGGCCTACAACGCACATATTTTAGACACTTTCTCTGGACTTTGTGCATTAACCAAAAAACTTCCTTCATAGGTTTGTTCACCATTCCAATTGGTATCAACTAACAATGTCCCACTCTACCTCTGATAATAGTTTTGTAAGGTTTTACAGTAGAAAAGTGGAGAAATATAGCTTCAAAGTGGCCTACAACGCACATATTTTAGACACTTTCTCTGGACTTTGTGCATTAACCAAAAAACCTCCTTCATAGGTTTGTTCACCAATCCAATGGGACTCAACTAACAATGTCCCAATGTACCTCTGATAATAGTTTTGTAAGGTTTTACAGTAGAAAAGTGGAGAAATATAGCTTCAAAGTTGCCTACAACGCACATATTTTAGACACTTTCTCTGGACTTTGTGCATTAACCAAAAAACTTCCTTCATAGGTTTGTTCACCATTCCCAATTGGTATCAACTAACAATGTCCCACTCTACCTCTGATAATAGCTTTGTAAGATTTTACAGTGGAAATGTGGAGTAATATAGCTCCAAAGTGGCCTACAAGTACATATTTTAGACGATTTCTCTAGACTTTGAGCAATAAACAAAAAACTTCCTTCATAGGTTTGTTCACCATTCCAATTTGTATCAACTAACAATGTCCCACTCTACCTCTGATAATAGTTTTGTAAGGTTTTACAGTGGAAATGTGGAGTAATATAGCTCCAAAGTTGCCTACAACGCACATATTTTAGACACTTTCTCTGGACTTTGTGCATTAACCAAAAAACTTCCTTCATAGGTTTGTTCACCATTCCAATTGGTATCAACTAACAATGTCCCACTCTACCTCTGATAATAGTTTTGTAAGGTTTTACAGTAGAAAAGTGGAGAAATATAGCTTCAAAGTGGCCTACAACGCACATATTTTAGACACTTTCTCTGGACTTTGTGCATTAACCAAAAAACCTCCTTCATAGGTTTGTTCACCAATCCAATGGGACTCAACTAACAATGTCCCAATGTACCTCTGATAATAGTTTTGTAAGGTTTTACAGTAGAAAAGTGGAGAAATATAGCTTCAAAGTGGCCTACAACGCACATATTTTAGACACTTTCTCTGGACTTTGTGCATTAACCAAAAAACTTCCTTCATAGGTTTGTTCACCATTCCAATTGGTATCAACTAACAATGTCCCACTCTACCTCTGATAATAGTTTTGTAAGGTTTTACAGTAGAAAAGTGGAGAAATATAGCTTCAAAGTGGCCTACAACGCACATATTTTAGACACTTTCTCTGGACTTTGTGCATTAACCAAAAAACTTCCTTCATAGGTTTGTTCACCATTCCCAATTGGTATCAACTAACAATGTCCCACTCTACCTCTGATAATAGCTTTGTAAGGTTTTACAGTGGAAATGTGGAGTAATATAGCTCCAAAGTGGCCTACAAGTACATATTTTAGACGATTTCTCTAGACTTTGAGCAATAAACAAAAAACTTCCTTCATAGGTTTGTTCACCATTCCAATTGGTATCAACTAACAATGTCCCACTCTACCTCTGATAATAGTTTTGTAAGGTTTTACAGTAGAAAAGTGGAGAAATATAGCTTCAAAGTGGCCTACAACGCACATATTTTAGACACTTTCTCTGGACTTTGTGCATTAACCAAAAAACTTCCTTCATAGGTTTGTTCACCATTCCAATTGGTATCAACTAACAATGTCCCACTCTACCTCTGATAATAGTTTTGTAAGGTTTTACAGTAGAAAAGTGGAGAAATATAGCTTCAAAGTGGCCTACAACGCACATATTTTAGACACTTTCTCTGGACTTTGTGCATTAACCAAAAAACTTCCTTCATAGGTTTGTTCACCATTCCAATTGGTATCAACTAACAATGTCCCGCCAAGAGCCATGGTATAACTCAGATATTGCAGAATCAGCTAGACTCAGAGACAAAAAATACGATGAAAAACGAAAGTGCTGCAAAAAGCTCAAGAAAAAATTCAACCATGACCTCAAAAAACACATTGAGCATCTTACTGCTCAATGCAAGAGACTTAGAAACCAGACAACCGCCCTAGTTAGATCCGCCAAAAAAAACTACATCGACGACAAAATCGATGAATACAAAAACAACCCACGAGACCTATGGAAGTTGCTTAACAACCAATTAGGCTTAAAATCAAAAACCATATGCCACAACATAAACATCAAAACGGACGCCGCTCTCATTTCTGACAAAGGTGAAGTGGCTACCCATTTTAACAAAACCTTTACCACCACAGCCCGTTCACTGGTCAAAAGACTGGTCGCCCCATCTGGGCGGTATGGTGAAGAATTTGTTAATACATTCTACAAAAAACTGGGCGTCAGTAAAGACAGCTTTAAACTTTCCACAGTGACAACTGATGAAGTGTTTAAAAAATTGAGCGCCCTACCTCAACACAAGGCCACTGGCCTTGATAAAATCCCAGCTAGATTTCTCAGAGATTCAGCCGCCACCATTGCTCCAATCATTACCCACATAATTAACCTTTCCATCGAACAGGGTCATGTCCCCCAGGACTTCAAACTAGCAAAAGTAACCCCCCTGCATAAAAAAGGTAGCAAACTAGACCCTGGAAACTACCGCCCCGTTTCCATTCTTAGCTCCATATCCAAAGTCATGGAGAAAATAGTCTACGAACAGATTGCAAGATATCTCGATGAGAATAATCTGATTTACGAGTTCCAATCTGGATTCAGAAAATCCCATTCCACTGACACATGCCTTCTCTATTTGACTGACCAAATCAAACGCGAAGCGGATCAGGGCAAGTATAGTGGCATGGTCATGATGGACCTCCAGAAGGCATTTGACACCGTGGATCATGCTATTCTGATTGAGAAACTAAAAGCCATCGGTCTTGACAGCGCAGCAGTGAGCTGGATGCAATCTTACCTGGTGGGGAGGGAACAGGTGGTGGAGATTAACGGTACCCTGTCCCCCCCCCTCCCAGTAAGCTGTGGAGTTCCCCAAGGTAGCATACTGGGACCTCTGTTGTTCCTAATATACGTGAACGACATGGCATCTGCTTGCGACTGCAACCTGTTCCTGTTCGCGGATGACTCGGCTCTCCTAGTCTCGGGCAAGGACCACTTGCAGGTTGAAAAGACACTTAACTCTGAACTGAGTAAGATCTGCACATGGCTTAACGACAACAAATTATCAATTCACCTGGGCAAAACCGAGTCCATCCTCTTTGGAACAAATCATAACCTCAAAAAGGTAGAGAACTTCACAATCAAAGTGGGTGACAAGGTCATAACACGAAAAAACGAAATCTCCTACTTAGGATGTATCCTTGAAGCTAATCTTTCCAGCGAAAAGATGACTTCAAAAGTAATACAAAAAATCAACCAACGAACTCGTTTCCTACAGAGGATCGCCCCAATGGTCAACTTCAACACACTGAAGACCATAGCTGGTGCAATAATCCAGCCCCTCTTTGACTATGGAGTCCACGTATGGTATCGTGACGCCCCACAAGCCCTAAAAACTAAACTCCAAACAGCCCAAAATAAACTAATTAGGGTCCTGCTTAACCTTCCCAATCAGACTCACCTCACCGCTACTCACCAGTTAAGAGTGGGGTGGCTCAGAGTAGATGACAGAGTACAGCAACTTGCAATGGGCCTGGTGTACAAGATACACTACACCACTATGATACCCAAGTACCTGTCAAAATACTTTAAAAACGTTAAGGATGTCCATAATTACAACACCAGAGGCAGTGCCACAGATCACGTTCAACCCAGAGTCAACTCAAAGAAAGGGTCGAACTCGTTCTTCTGCTACACCACAAAAATGTGGAATGCCTTACCGAAGGCCATAAAGGAGTGTGGATCACTAGCATCCTTTAAAATTGCCCTAAAAAACCACTTACAGGCAGCAGCCGTTCACAACTGGTAAAAACCTAGCCCAACCCTACCCTCCCTGCCCCTTCCTTGTATATACTGTACATACTGATTGTTTAGACTTACTGTTACCTGCCCCTTCCTTGTATATATTGTATATACTGTACTTACTGATTGTATAGACCTACTGTTTTCTTTTTTTCTTTACATATCTACTGCATAGTACTGTGTTCTATTTGTCTGTCATTCAATGTTATATGAGATACTTTAATGGTTTCCTGTTGAAATAAGCTTAGTCTTTTCATGGATCTCCTTTTAGTAGACCTTGTACCAGTGAACTGTACCGTCATGAATCTGTACATTTTCCTATGCAAACTTCTAATAAAGCCTTCAATCAATCAATCAATGTCCCACTCTACCTCTGATAATAGTTTTGTAAGGTTTTACAGTAGAAAAGTGGAGAAATATAGCTTCAAAGTGGCCTACAACGCACATATTTTAGACACTTTCTCTGGACTTTGTGCATTAACCAAAAAACCTCCTTCATAGGTTTGTTCACCAATCCAATGGGACTCAACTAACAATGTCCCAATGTACCTCTGATAATAGTTTTGTAAGGTTTTACAGTAGAAAAGTGGAGAAATATAGCTTCAAAGTTGCCTACAACGCACATATTTTAGACACTTTCTCTGGACTTTGTGCATTAACCAAAAAACTTCCTTCATAGGTTTGTTCACCATTCCCAATTGGTATCAACTAACAATGTCCCACTCTACCTCTGATAATAGCTTTGTAAGATTTTACAGTGGAAATGTGGAGTAATATAGCTCCAAAGTGGCCTACAAGTACATATTTTAGACGATTTCTCTAGACTTTGAGCAATAAACAAAAAACTTCCTTCATAGGTTTGTTCACCATTCCAATTTGTATCAACTAACAATGTCCCACTCTACCTCTGATAATAGTTTTGTAAGGTTTTACAGTGGAAATGTGGAGTAATATAGCTCCAAAGTTGCCTACAACGCACATATTTTAGACACTTTCTCTGGACTTTGTGCATTAACCAAAAAACTTCCTTCATAGGTTTGTTCACCATTCCAATTGGTATCAACTAACAATGTCCCACTCTACCTCTGATAATAGTTTTGTAAGGTTTTACAGTAGAAAAGTGGAGAAATATAGCTTCAAAGTTGCCTACAACGCACATATTTTAGACACTTTCTCTGGACTTTGTGCATTAACCAAAAAACTTCCTTCATAGGTTTGTTCACCATTCCAATTGGTATCAACTAACAATGTCCCACTCTACCTCTGACAATAGTTTTGTAAGATTTTACAGTAGAAAAGAGGAGAAATATAGCTTCAAAGTGGCCTACAACGCATATATTACTTTGGCTATTTCTCTGGACTTTGAGCTTTAACCAAAAAACTTCCTTCATAGGTTTGTTCACCATTCCAATTTGTTTCAACTAACAATGTCCCACTCTACCTCTGATAATAGTTTTGTAAGGTTTTACAGTAGAAATGTGGAGTAATATAGCTCCAAAGTTGCCTACAACGCACATATTTTAGACACTTTCTCTGGACTTTGTGCATTAACCAAAAAACTTCCTTCATAGGTTTGTTCACCATTCCAATTGGTATCAACTAACAATGTCCCACTCTACCTCTGATAATAGTTTTGTAAGGTTTTACAGTGGAAATGTGGAGTAATATAGCTCCAAAGTTGCCTACAACGCACATATTTTAGACACTTTCTCTGGACTTTGTGCATTAACCAAAAAACTTCCTTCATAGGTTTGTTCACCATTCCAATGGGACTCAACTAACAATGTCCCAATGTACCACTGATAATAGGTTTGTAAGGTTTTACAGTAGAAAAGTGGAGAAATATAGCTTCAAAGTTGCCTACAACGCACATATTTTAGACACTTTCTCTGGACTTTGTGCATTAACCAAAAAACTTCCTTCATAGGTTTGTTCACCATTCCAATTGGTATCAACTAACAATGTCCCACTCTACCTCTGACAATAGTTTTGTAAGGTTTTACAGTAGAAAAGTGGAGAAATATAGCTTCAAAGTGGCCTACAACGCATATGTTACTTTGGCTATTTCTCTGGACTTTGAGCTTTAACCAAAAAACTTCCTTCATAGGTTTGTTCACCATTCCAATTTGTATCAACTAACAATGTCCCACTCTACCTCTGATAATAGTTTTGTAAGGTTTTACAGTAGAAATGTGGAGTAATATAGCTCCAAAGTTGCCTACAACGCACATATTTTAGACACTTTCTCTGGACTTTGTGCATTAACCAAAAAACTTCCTTCATAGGTTTGTTCACCATTCCAATTGGTATCAACTAACAATGTCCCACTCTACCTCTGATACTAGTTTTGTAAGGTTTTACAGTGGAAATGTGGAGTAATATAGCTCCAAAGTTGCCTACAACGCACATATTTTAGACACTTTCTCTGGACTTTGTGCATTAACCAAAAACCTTCCTTCATAGGTTTGTTCACCATTCCAATTGGTATCAACTAACAATGTCCCACTCTACCTCTGACAATAGTTTTGTAAGGTTTTACAGTAGAAAAGTGGAGAAATATAGCTTCAAAGTGGCCTACAACGCATATATTACTTTGGCTATTTCTCTGGACTTTGAGCTTTAACCAAAAAACTTCCTTCATAGGTTTGTTCACCATTCCAATTTGTATCAACTAACAATGTCCCACTCTACCTCTGATAATAGTTTTGTAAGGTTTTACAGTAGAAATGTGGAGTAATATAGCTCCAAAGTTGCCTACAACGCACATATTTTAGACACTTTCTCTGGACTTTGTGCATTAACCAAAAAACTTCCTTCATAGGTTTGTTCACCATTCCAATTGGTATCAACTAACAATGTCCCACTCTACCTCTGATAATAGTTTTGTAAGGTTTTACAGTAGAAAAGTGGAGAAATATAGCTTCAAAGTGGCCTACAACGCACATATTTTAGACACTTTCTCTGGACTTTGTGCATTAACCAAAAAACCTCCTTCATAGGTTTGTTCACCAATCCAATGGGACTCAACTAACAATGTCCCAATGTACCTCTGATAATAGTTTTGTAAGGTTTTACAGTAGAAAAGTGGAGAAATATAGCTTCAAAGTGGCCTACAACGCACATATTTTAGACACTTTCTCTGGACTTTGTGCATTAACCAAAAAACTTCCTTCATAGGTTTGTTCACCATTCCAATTGGTATCAACTAACAATGTCCCACTCTACCTCTGATAATAGTTTTGTAAGGTTTTACAGTAGAAAAGTGGAGAAATATAGCTTCAAAGTGGCCTACAACGCACATATTTTAGACACTTTCTCTGGACTTTGTGCATTAACCAAAAAACCTCCTTCATAGGTTTGTTCACCAATCCAATGGGACTCAACTAACAATGTCCCAATGTACCTCTGATAATAGTTTTGTAAGGTTTTACAGTAGAAAAGTGGAGAAATATAGCTTCAAAGTTGCCTACAACGCACATATTTTAGACACTTTCTCTGGACTTTGTGCATTAACCAAAAAACTTCCTTCATAGGTTTGTTCACCATTCCCAATTGGTATCAACTAACAATGTCCCACTCTACCTCTGATAATAGCTTTGTAAGGTTTTACAGTGGAAATGTGGAGTAATATAGCTCCAAAGTGGCCTACAAGTACATATTTTAGACGATTTCTCTAGACTTTGAGCAATAAACAAAAAACTTCCTTCATAGGTTTGTTCACCATTCCAATTGGTATCAACTAACAATGTCCCACTCTACCTCTGATAATAGTTTTGTAAGGTTTTACAGTAGAAAAGTGGAGAAATATAGCTTCAAAGTGGCCTACAACGCACATATTTTAGACACTTTCTCTGGACTTTGTGCATTAACCAAAAAACCTCCTTCATAGGTTTGTTCACCAATCCAATGGGACTCAACTAACAATGTCCCAATGTACCTCTGATAATAGTTTTGTAAGGTTTTACAGTAGAAAAGTGGAGAAATATAGCTTCAAAGTGGCCTACAACGCACATATTTTAGACACTTTCTCTGGACTTTGTGCATTAACCAAAAAACTTCCTTCATAGGTTTGTTCACCATTCCAATTGGTATCAACTAACAATGTCCCACTCTACCTCTGATAATAGTTTTGTAAGGTTTTACAGTAGAAAAGTGGAGAAATATAGCTTCAAAGTGGCCTACAACGCACATATTTTAGACACTTTCTCTGGACTTTGTGCATTAACCAAAAAACTTCCTTCATAGGTTTGTTCACCATTCCAATTGGTATCAACTAACAATGTCCCACTCTACCTCTGATAATAGTTTTGTAAGGTTTTACAGTAGAAAAGTGGAGAAATATAGCTTCAAAGTGGCCTACAACGCACATATTTTAGACACTTTCTCTGGACTTTGTGCATTAACCAAAAAACCTCCTTCATAGGTTTGTTCACCAATCCAATGGGACTCAACTAACAATGTCCCAATGTACCTCTGATAATAGTTTTGTAAGGTTTTACAGTAGAAAAGTGGAGAAATATAGCTTCAAAGTGGCCTACAACGCACATATTTTAGACACTTTCTCTGGACTTTGTGCATTAACCAAAAAACTTCCTTCATAGGTTTGTTCACCATTCCAATTGGTATCAACTAACAATGTCCCACTCTACCTCTGATAATAGTTTTGTAAGGTTTTACAGTAGAAAAGTGGAGAAATATAGCTTCAAAGTGGCCTACAACGCACATATTTTAGACACTTTCTCTGGACTTTGTGCATTAACCAAAAAACTTCCTTCATAGGTTTGTTCACCATTCCAATTGGTATCAACTAACAATGTCCCACTCTACCTCTGATAATAGTTTTGTAAGGTTTTACAGTAGAAAAGTGGAGAAATATAGCTTCAAAGTGGCCTACAACGCACATATTTTAGACACTTTCTCTGGACTTTGTGCATTAACCAAAAAACCTCCTTCATAGGTTTGTTCACCAATCCAATGGGACTCAACTAACAATGTCCCAATGTACCTCTGATAATAGTTTTGTAAGGTTTTACAGTAGAAAAGTGGAGAAATATAGCTTCAAAGTTGCCTACAACGCACATATTTTAGACACTTTCTCTGGACTTTGTGCATTAACCAAAAAACTTCCTTCATAGGTTTGTTCACCATTCCCAATTGGTATCAACTAACAATGTCCCACTCTACCTCTGATAATAGCTTTGTAAGGTTTTACAGTGGAAATGTGGAGTAATATAGCTCCAAAGTGGCCTACAAGTACATATTTTAGACGATTTCTCTAGACTTTGAGCAATAAACAAAAAACTTCCTTCATAGGTTTGTTCACCATTCCAATTGGTATCAACTAACAATGTCCCACTCTACCTCTGATAATAGTTTTGTAAGGTTTTACAGTGGAAATGTGGAGTAATATAGCTCCAAAGTTGCCTACAACGCACATATTTTAGACACTTTCTCTGGACTTTGTGCATTAACCAAAAAACTTCCTTCATAGGTTTGTTCACCATTCCAATTGGTATCAACTAACAATGTCCCACTCTACCTCTGACAATAGTTTTGTAAGGTTTTACAGTAGAAAAGTGGAGAAATATAGCTTCAAAGTGGCCTACAACGCATATATTACTTTGGCTATTTCTCTGGACTTTGAGCTTTAACCAAAAAACTTCCTTCATAGGTTTGTTCACCATTCCAATTTGTATCAACTAACAATGTCCCACTCTACCTCTGATAATAGTTTTGTAAGGTTTTACAGTAGAAATGTGGAGTAATATAGCTCCAAAGTTGCCTACAACGCACATATTTTAGACACTTTCTCTATCTAGGTCGTCCTCAGACGAGCCCTCCATCGTTGTTTCCAGTCATCTCGGTTCTCCATACATCTGGCCAGCTCATTGGTGTTCTGTGTCCCTACGTCTTCCTTGAGTACGTCCACGTATGTTTTTGTGGGACGTCCTCGCGACCGGTGCCCATGTGTTGGCTCCCACAGTACCAATTTGCTGGCTGGAAGCTCCTGGTGTCTTTGGCAGTGTCCTGCTAGTCTCATTCTTCTGGTGGCAATTTTCTCGCTTACCCTTGGTATACCCTCATACAGGCTCCTGTTGGTAACATGTGCACTCCTGTTGATGTTGAGTACTGCACGCAACATTCTAGTGTAGCACCCATTTAGAGACAGACTCCACTGTTGCGAAGAAGAACCTCCTTCACCTCCTGCTTTTAAAATGCCTCAGGAGTCAGGGTCACCTGGAGGGCCTGGTACCTCTGGCGGGTCCTCCTGGGGGGGAGTTGAGGGGTGAATGCTGTGACGTTCAGCGAGGGGGCCACTGTGGGCAGTTGGGGTTGCTGTGGGTGTAGAGGTTAAGAGGGGGTTTAGAAGCCCTTAACCCATCTACATTAAAAACCATTGAGGACCCAGTGTTTACACTCCACTTTTCTACAGCAAAATCTTACAAAACTCTTATCTGGAGTACAGTGGGACATTGTTAGTTGAGTCCCATTGGATTGGTGAACAAACCTATGAAGGAGGTTTTTTGGTTAATGCACAAAGTCCAGAGAAAGTGTCTAAAATATGTGCGTTGTAGGCAACTTTGGAGCTATATTACTCCACATTTCCACTGTAAAACCTTACAAAACTATTATCAGAGGTAGAGTGGGACATTGTTAGTTGATACCAATTGGAATGGTGAACAAACCTATGAAGGAAGTTTTTTGGTTAATGCACAAAGTCCAGAGAAAGTGTCTAAAATATGTGCGTTGTAGGCAACTTTGGAGCTATATTACTCCACATTTCCATTGTAAAACCTTACAAAACTATTATCAGAGGTAGAGTGGGACATTGTTAGTTGATACCAATTGGAATGGTGAACAAACCTATGAAGGAGGTTTTTTGGTTAATGCACAAAGTCCAGAGAAAGTGTCTAAAATATGTGCGTTGTAGGCAACTTTGGAGCTATATTACTCCACATTTCCACTGTAAAACCTTACAAAACTATTATCAGAGGTAGAGTGGGACATTGTTAGTTGATACCAATTGGAATGGTGAACAAACCTATGAAGGAGTTTTTTTGGTTAATGCACAAAGTCCAGAGAAAGTGTCTAAAATATGTGCGTTGTAGGCAACTTTGGAGCTATATTACTCCACATTTCCACTGTAAAACCTTACAAAACTATTATCAGAGGTAGAGTGGGACATTGTTAGTTGATACCAATTGGAATGGTGAACAAACCTATGAAGGAAGTTTTTTGGTTAATGCACAAAGTCCAGAGAAAGTGTCTAAAATATGTGCGTTGTAGGCCACTTTGGAGCTATATTACTCCACATTTCCACTGTAAAACCATTCAAAACTATTATCAGAGGTACAGTGGGACCCTGTTAGTTGATTCCAATTGGAATGGTGAACAAACCTATGAAGGAGGTTTTTTGGTTAATGCACAAAGTCCAGAGAAAGTGTCTAAAATATGTGCGTTGTAGGCAACTTTGGAGCTATATTACTCCACATTTCCACTGTAAAACCATTCAAAACTATTATCAGAGGCACAGTGGGACCTTGTTAGTTGATTCCAATTGGAATGGTGAACAAACCTATGAAGGAAGTGTTTTGGTTAAAGCTCAAAGTCCATAGAAAGTCTATATTACTGTATTATTACTATAGTAGTTGTAGGCCACTTTGAAACTATATTACTCCACATTTCTACTGTAAAACCTTACAAAACTATTATCAGAGGTACAGTGAGACATTGTTAGTTGATTCCAATTGGAATGGTGAACAAACCTATGAAGGAAGTGTTTTGGTTAATGCACAAAGTCCAGAGAAAGTGTCTAAAATATGAGCGTTGTAGGCCACTTTGGAGCTATATTACTCCACATTTCCACTGTAAAACCTTACAAAACTATTATCAGAGGTAGAGTGGGACATTGTTAGTTGATACCAATTGGAATGGTGAACAAACCTATGAAGGAGTTTTTTTGGTTAATGCACAAAGTCCTGAGAAAGTGTCTAAAATATGTGCGTTGTAGGCAACTTTGGAGCTATATTACTCCACATTTCCACTGTAAAACCTTACAAAACTATTATCAGAGGTAGAGTGGGACATTGTTAGTTGATACCAATTGGAATGGTGAACAAACCTATGAAGGAAGTTATTTGGTTAATGCACAAAGTCCAGAGAAAGTGTCTAAAATATGTGCGTTGTAGGCCACTTTGGAGCTATTACTCCACATTTCCACTGTAAAACCATTCAAAACTATTATCAGAGGTACAGTGGGACATTGTTAGTTGATTCCAATTAGAATGGTGAACAAACCTATGAAGGAAGTTTTTTGGTTAATGCACAAAGTCCAGAGAAAGTGTCTAAACTATGTGCGTTGTAGGCCACTTTGGAGCTATATTACTCCACATTTCCACTGTAAAACCATTCAAAACTATTATCAGAGGTACAGTGGGACCCTGTTAGTTGATTCCAATTGGAATGGTGAACAAACCTATGAAGGAGGTTTTTTGGTTAATGCACAAAGTCCAGAGAAAGTGTCTAAAATATGTGCGTTGTAGGCAACTTTGGAGCTATATTACTCCACATTTCCACTGTAAAACCATTCAAAACTATTATCAGAGGCACAGTGGGACCTTGTTAGTTGATTCCAATTGGAATGGTGAACAAACCTATGAAGGAAGTGTTTTGGTTAAAGCTCAAAGTCCATAGAAAGTCTATATTACTGTATTATTACTATAGTAGTTGTAGGCCACTTTGAAACTATATTACTCCACATTTCTACTGTAAAACCTTACAAAACTATTATCAGAGGTACAGTGAGACATTGTTAGTTGATTCCAATTGGAATGGTGAACAAACCTATGAAGGAAGTGTTTTGGTTAATGCACAAAGTCCAGAGAAAGTGTCTAAAATATGAGCGTTGTAGGCCACTTTGGAGCTATATTACTCCACATTTCCACTGTAAAACCATTCAAAACTATTATCAGAGGTACAGTGGGACCTTGTTAGTTGATTCCAATTGGAATGGTGAACAAACCTATGAAGGAAGTGTTTTGGTTAAAGCTCAAAGTCCATAGAAAGTCTATATTACTGTATTATTACTATAGTAGTTGTAGGCCACTTTGAAGCTATATTACTCCACATTTCTACTGTAAAACCTTACAAACCTATTATCAGAGGTACAGTGAGACATTGTTAGTTGATTCCAATTGGAATGGTGAACAAACCTATGAAGGAGGTTTTTTGGTTATTGCACAAAGTCCAGAGAAAGTGTCTAAAATATGTGCGTTGTAGGCAACTTTGAAGCTATATTTCTCCACTTTTCTACTGTAAAACCTTACAAAACTACTATTATCAGTGGTACATTGGGACATTGTTAGTTGAGTCCCATTGGATTGGTGAACAAACCTATGAAGGAGGTTTTTTGGTTAATGCACAAAGTCCAGAGAAAGTGTCTAAAATATGTGCGTTGTAGGCAACTTTGAAGCTATATTTCTCCACTTTTCTACTGTAAAACCTTACAAAACTATTATCAGTGGTACATTGGGACATTGTTAGTTGAGTCCCATTGGATTGGTGAACAAACCTATGAAGGAGGTTTTTTGGTTAATGCACAAAGTCCAGAGAAAGTGTCTAAAATATGTGCGTTGTAGGCAACTTTGAAGCTATATTTCTCCACTTTTCTACTGTAAAACCTTACAAAACTATTATCAGTGGTACATTGGGACATTGTTAGTTGAGTCCCATTGGATTGGTGAACAAACCTATGAAGGAGGTTTTTTGGTTAATGCACAAAGTCCAGAGAAAGTGTCTAAAATATGTGCGTTGTAGGCAACTTTGGAGCTATATTTCTCCACTTTTCCACTGTAAAACCATTCAAAACTATTATCAGAGGTACAGTGGGACCTTGTTAGTTGATTCCAATTGGAATGGTGAACAAACCTATGAAGGAAGTGTTTTGGTTAAAGCTCAAAGTCCATAGAAAGTCTATATTACTGTATTATTGCGACCGTCAGGTCGCACTTTACTATCAAAACCACCACAAAGTGTAACTCCCTCCGTCTGTCTGTCACACCTCACACGTCACACTCTTGCCCTGCTCATATCTCCGCAACCGTTGCCCCGATCCATGCCAAATTTGGCACACACGTTCCTTGCCTGCCAAACTACAAAAAAAACTCCAAAATGTGCAAAAATGACCAAATGACCACCCCAACCGGCCTGCTCACGGGGAATTCCCGGGGACCACCAACTCCTGCTGCTCCACAACGGATGCCAAAGTGGTGGCGCCCCCAGTGGAGGACCCCCTACACTGCAGCTCACATAAAATGCCGTAACTCCGGCTAGGAGCCACCGGGACAGCCGGGCCCGGTACCTATTCGTCCGCCTTGCCGGCGCGGAGACCCCACCCCTCATTTCTCACATGGCCCTCTTCTAGCGCCACCATGAGGCCAATTCTTGCAAAACACATTTTTGGACACTGCTCCTACAATTTTCGCCCTAAAATCACGCAAATCGGTACACAGTATGTCTACACTCATCCCATCAACATGAATCTGTCCCATATAGCGCCACCTCCAGGCCGATTTTTAAAAACACATTTTTGGACACTGCTCCTACAGATTTTGCCCTAAAATCACGAAAATCACTACACAGTATGTCTACACTCATGTCATCAACATGGATCAGGAACATTTTGGCAAAACACATTTTTGCCCTATTTGTGGAGATAAGTGACCTACGGTCGCTTATCTCCCGATTAGGGAGCCTTACTGGTTACTATAGTAGTTGTAGGCCACTTTGAAGCTATATTACTCCACATTTCTACTGTAAAACCTTACAAAACTATTATCAGAGGTACAGTGGGACATTGTTAGTTGATTCCAATTGGAATGGTGAACAAACCTATGAAGGAGGTTTTTTGGTTAATGCTCAAAGTCTAGAGAAATCGTCTAAAATATGTACTTGTAGGCCACTTTGGAGCTATATTACTCCACATTTCCACTGTAAAACCTTACAAAACTATTATCAGAGGTATATTGGGACTTTGTTAGTTGATTCCCATTGGAATGGTGAACAAACCTATGAAGGAAGTTTTCCATAGAAAGTCTATATTACTATATTATTACTATATTACCTGTAGGCACTTTCTACAATAAAACCTTAAAAAATTGTTATCACATGTACAGTTGGATAATGTGAGTTGATTCCAATTGGAATTGTGAACAAACCTATTGTGGAGTCTTTTTTTATTTTATTTTCAGATAAATTGTCTAAGTAATATATGACAGACAGACAGACAGACAGACAGACAGACAGACAGACAGACAGACAGACAGACAGCCAATGCCTGGTTGGTTGTTTAAGTTGGCCAAAATCTGGCCATATTTTCCTAAATATGGAGATGACTGATGTCTCACATCATAGATGTCTGATGTCATAGACCACATGAGATTGACACAATAAGTCCATATATGGGCATTCCCAGATTTGGGCTTAATATTTATGACACCAGGGTACTTCATATATGTGCATAAAAGAGGGACAAGGACGGAATTCCCTTGCAAGTGTGAATCACGCTGCGGCAAAGGACAGCATTAATTTGCAAGGGTCTTGGCCGTAATGGTTAGATAGATAGATAGATAGATAGATAGATAGATAGATAGATAGATAGATGTCAAATATCATGAATATTCAACTATCATGACTATTCAATCAAAATGAGGTCACTGATTTCTTTTTTTCTTTTTTTCTTAAGTTGCTGTCAATGATTAGCCAATTAATTATTATTATTATTATTATTATTATTATTAGGCCTACTATTATTGTTGGATTATAGTATGAGGTAAAACCAGTGGTACTCACATTCATTACTTGAGTAAAAGTATAAATACTGCAATATAGAAATACTCTGTTACAAGTAAAAAATCAAAATGTACTTGAGTAAAAGTACAAAAGTATTGGAATAAAAGTAAAAGTAGAAAAAGTAAAAATAGGCCTACTAATGTTTGAAAATAGCAGATCTACAAGCTGAGAAAAAAAAATACTCTGGTAAATTAAAAGTACTTGAGTAAATAATTAGTTACTTTCCTCTGGGTAAACCCATAGAGTTATAGGGTAAACCGTAGAGCTGCTTTGTGTTGATAAAACACTCAAAAGATACATTATGTATCTTTCAGGACCATTGCCTGCTTTCGTCACAGCCCCAGCGAGCTCCTACGGTAATTACACTACATGATGCGCAGCGAACTTTGATCGTCGGCTCACTTCACCTCCCGTTTTGCAAAGTCGGATGGCTTCACTCCAGTCCAACAACCCCAAATGAAATGGTCCCACCTACAGGGCTTTCGCCCAGTTTGCTCTCGTGTGGAGTTGACTTGCTGCAAGCCAACGCATATAACAATGGCACCGAAAGACAGACAGGGCCAACGGGGTTTTGTTTGCACAGAAATAAAAGTCCGAAGACGACATAAGACGCGAAATATGGCTGTGAAGACAGTAGACAGTCCTACCTGGGCTGGGAGATGTCTTGGAGACGTGCGGAGCTGCAGCAGCGTTCATATTATCGAGTTGGCTCGCGCATGCGCAGTGAGCGACTGGGTACACTGACTAGAGCGTCGTTTCCCAAACGCTGGGTCAGGGCCCGTTTGTTGGTCGCGGACACCTTTTTTAATTTAGTTTGTAATCATTATTTCAAAACATTAAAAAAAAAAAAAGAAAAAACATTCCTCAAAAACTAACATTTTTATGAAAAAAAAGACTTACAATGTTTTTTTCTAAGTTCTAAGAATTCTAAATTCTAATTTAGTTTTTTCCTAAGATCTACTATTTTCACTGTTTGTTTGGGTCCCCGCCTCCCGGGCAAACGTAATTTCTCTTTTGGGTCTTGAGCTAAAACGTTTTCCAATGCACTACAGAGGATCCTTGTGGTGGAACAGACAAGATAGTTCAGGTGTTTAAATCATCCGTGGACGTGGTAATTATTACCACGTCATAGCATATATACAGTCACAGTTACACCAACTTGTATGCTTACACGGAATACTTCATACATGATTCCAGTGGGCCTATAGATAGCTTCAAACTTTTCTCACACCTAAAAGGAACACTATGTTATACACACACACGTCACACACGCACGCACACAAACACACACACGCACGCACGCACACACACACACACACACACACACACACACACACACACACACACACACACACACACACACACACACACACACTCATGATTTTATTATCTTGCACTTTTCAAACTCCTTCAATGTAGGCCATTATTACTGCTGCCAGACTGTTAACATCACTCCAGTCCTGGGTTCGGTTCAAGGTCCTAGTGCTCCCATAGAGCTCTGCATGGTAGCATATCTAACTGACCTGCTAGAACGGTGTGTGCCGAGCAGTACCCTAAGGTCAGGGTCAGCCGGCCAGGGTCTATTCGTAAATGGATAAATGCTGCATTCTCTACCACTTGTTGTGGTTACATGTTCAGATACTGGATTCTGATTGGCTTAAAACAGTGGTAAATCAGTCAAAAACCTTGAGTTGGCTCATGGACCCCGCCCACTGTTGTGTTGCAGTTGTAACATTTGCAATTTACAACTGTGTGTTTTCTTTCATTTATATGGTAGAAGTGGTAGAAAAGCAATTTACCATTCGAGGGTCGTGGGTTGTGGCACGAGGCGAAGCCAAGTGCCAAACAACCCTGAAACAGTGGTAAATCAGCAAACAACCCACTCCCTCTCATGGTAAATGGCTTACTTATACTTTGTATAGCGCCTTTATCCAAGGCGCTTTACATTCACCCATACATTCATACACCGATGGCGGTGGAAACCATGCAAGGCATCAACTAACTCACCGGGGGGCGGGAGCAACCAGGGGTTCAGAGTCCAGGCGGCAGGACTCAATGGCTAATGGGGCCGTTTGTGAGCTTAAGGTTGCGATCACTATGCAAATGAGTGTTTCGCCTTTGTTTTAGAGTATTTGCCGGTTTCACTGATGGGGACAGGCGGTCCGAGTGAGGGGGTGGGCCCCAGGAGTCCCCCTTGTGCCGCCGGCGCTGGTCTTGCTCAAGGACTCTTCAGCATATGGACAGGAGGAGCAGGGATTTGAACTGTGTCCCCCAGTCACTGGAAAGTCACTACGAGCTGCAGCGTCGGTGGGTATTTTTATAAAAACACTTCTGTTTCAACAAGCATTTGGGGAATGTCCTTGACTTTATCTTCTCTGTGTGAAATATGTCTGCTGTTTTCGTATCTGAGTTATATTGTACAGTTTGTGTTTTTGTAGATTTGTATTGTATGTAAAGCACTTTGTGAGTTGTGCTATATAAAATTATTATGGTAAAGAATAGGATACAGTCAATGTATTCTGCCATGACTAGCAGCTTTGGCATCTAACCAACTGTGTTGTAGGGCCTATCTCTAAAGCAGGGGTTCCCAAACGTTTTTGTCTCAGGGCACCCCATAAATATTTTTTAATCCGAGGCACCCCTACATTGTAATTTTCACTCCCAGCACCTTATATTTATAGCATATTGTCGTTGTCGGGTGAAACCTTGTATGTCCAAAACCGTTCGTTTTGTATTTATCATCTATATATGAACAGGTGGCTAAATATCTTGAAGAGAATAAACTGATCTACGAGTTCCAGTCTGGCTTCAGAGAGTCCCATTCCACAGATACATGCCTCATCTATTTGAATGATTACATCAAACGTGAAATTCACGATGGCAAATATTGCGGCATGGTCATGCTGGACCTCCAGAAGGCATTTGACACCGTCGATCATTCTATTCTGATTGAAAAACTCAAAGCTATTGGTCTCTTGATAGCACAGCATTGAGATGGATGCACTCTTACTTGGTGGGGAGGGAACAGATGGTGGAAGTCAACGGAACCCTGCCCCCCCCCCCTCCCAGTAAACTGTGGAGTACCTCAAGGGAGTATACTAGGACCTCTGTTGTTCTTAATATACGTAAACGACATGTCATCTGCTTGTGACTGCAATCTGTTTCTGTTCGCGGATGACTCTGCTCTCCTAGTCTCAGGCAGAGACATATCGCAGGTTGAAAAGGCCCTTAACTGTGAACTTAACAAGATCTGCACCTGGCTCAATGACAACAGACTCTCAATTCACCTAGGCAAAACTGAATGTATCCTCTTTGGATCTAGTCAGAAACTTAGCCTAGTTGAGAACTTCACAATTAAAGTAGGTGACACTGTGATAGAAAGAAAAAACTACATCTGCTACCTGGGTTGCATCCTGGAGGCTAACCATCCAGTGAAAAAATGACCACCAAGGTAATCAATAAAGTCAACCAACGAATTCGCTTCTTGCAAAGGGTTGCCCAAAACAAACTAATTAGGGTTGTGCTTGGTCTCCCTCCTCTGACCCACCTTACCGATCATCACCACGAAAGCGTGGGATGGCTCAAAGTAGCTGACAGAGTACAGCATCTTGCAATGGGCCTGGTGTACAAGATACACTACACCTCCAAGATTCCCATGTACCTGACAAACTACTTCTTAAAGGTCAAGGATGTTCACGATCACAACACCAGAGGCAGCTCCACTAATCATCATCAAGGTAGATTTAACACTAAACAAGGCTCTAACTCGTTCTCCTGCTACACCATCAACATGTGGAACGCCCTTCCTCAAGCCCTAAAGGAGAGCAAATCCCTAGCCTCCTTCAAAATTGGTATGAAAAGTCACCTTCAGACAGCTGCTACCCGTGACTTGTAAATAGATTAAGCCCCCATGCTCCCCCCCCTCCCCCTTTTTTTCCTTTTTTCTGCCTTTGTATTTGATGTTATGCTTTTGAAACTGATATTATCCTAGATAAAGTACTATGTTCTATCCGTCTGTCTTTCAGTGTTATATGAGATACTTAAAGTGTGGTTCCTGTGGAAATAAGCCTCGGCTTTCTAGGATCTCCTTTTAGTTGACCTTGTACCAGTGATTTGTACTGTCATGAAACTGTACTTTTTTCTATTGCAATCTTCTAATAAATTCTTCAATCAATCAATCAATTCTTCAATAGAATGTACAGGGCAAAAGACATGAGGAGATACGAGGTTTCTGCCCGACAGTGACGATATTTTAGTGATTATGTTGCAAGGAAAACGTTGAGATAATAGCCATTTTGGTTAGAACTGACTGAAAATAACTTTGTACTTTAAGTAAGTGTCCAAATAAATTCCAAATATTATCAAATGATCTCGCGGCATCCCTGGACTGCTGTCACGGCACCCCAGGGTGCCCCGTCACCCACTTTGAAAACCCCTGCTCTAAAGACCTTGCTTTGGTTGCATGTGAAATTTGTCTTGTTTACTGGCAACCCTGCCCAGGTAATGGCAGGCACTGAATAGGTCAGGAAGTACCCAACCTAAGGCAACAACACCCTGCTTTGTCCACTTCTCAAAGCACCCGCCAGAACATGGCGATGCAACACATGACAGTTATTACTGTTAATTCAATAATATGGCACAATAATTGCCTCTCAGTATGACTTGGGCTAAAAGGTTGTTTGTCCTTCCTGTGTTTTCCCTCTGCTCCACTTGAATGCAACTGATGTTTTTCATGTCTTTATGTTGTGTTTCCCTGACATGTTTAGAGTTGTTGGTGGTTAAACGTGTGTGCCTCGGCCTCAGTGAACATAAGGAACAGTGGGAGAAATCAAATCTTAGTTTTTTTCCCCACTTTGGACTTGAGAAAGGAAACAAATGTTTGTTTTTCTGCAAGCCACAGTGGTTTGTGGGTTACACAGCCACAAAGACAGAGCAACAGATAATTCTGAATGATGGAAACTCAAATAATGTGAGGAACAGTAGGCCTACCTATGTTTATGATTTGGCATACTCATGAATAAATATACATTTTGGAAAGCTGTGTTTGAACAGCTAAACCTGCTAAACCAGTTTTAGGTAGGAGTCAAGCAGCTTTTCGAGCCATAGACACTGGTTTAGGAGAGCAGGCTGCTGTTGCTATCAGTGGTGGAAAATAGCCTGGCAGCTTAAGTCAATTCTTTTAGAAGAATTGTTCACTTTGTGATACAAGCACCGAATGTTGCACAACGTTTCCTCTGGACCTATACTTTTTCCAAAAAGCAAGTTAGCCACTCAATTAAAAAGTAAAAATCACACCCGTGTGAACTGAGCGGTGGTTCTCCCCCCCCCCCCCGTGTGTGTGTGTGTGTGTGTGTGTGTGTGTGTGTGTGTGTGTGTGTGTGTGTGTGTGTGTGTGTGTGGCCTGGACAACAGCGCCCCTCCCTTAACATGTGTGGTCAGAAAAGGTACTACACAGGCTTGAGGCTACATACAGACCCACCCACCCACATACAAACAAACTAACTAACAAACAAACATACCTACACACACGGCCACGCTATGGAGACGGTGTGACCACCGCTCAAAAACCAATAGGGATGGGTCCCATTGACTTTCTATAAAATAATACAAATAAATAAATATGCTTTAAGTAATATGTGAGGGGTCAAAATAGGGGTTTTTCATGATTCTGAATCCATTGCAAGCATTTGTTTTGTATTATTTTACTGTATAGAAAGTCAATGGGACCCCAACCCCATTTGTTTTTAATTGAGTGGCTAACTTGCTTTTATGGAAAAAGTAGGTCCAGAGGAAACGTTGTGCAAAATTCGTTGCTTGTATCACAAAGTGAACAATTTCTCAGTCAGTAAGAGTCCGGTCTAAAAAGTACTCACCTTTCTTGCTTAAGTAAAAGTATCAATAATGCAATGTAGAAATACTCTGCCACAAGTCTGGAATTCTACAAGCGCACAATGCGTTGCATGCCTAAAATAATATGGCTGAAGTGGCTAATTTATCTTTAGTAACAAAAATATATATCAAGAAAGTAACTAGTAGCTAAAGTTGTCAAATAAATGTAGTTGTGTAAAAGTACAATATTTGGATCCGAGATGTAGCCTATACTAGTGGAGCAGAAGCAAAAGGAGGCCAAATGGAACATGGAAATACTCAAGTACAAATACCTCATAATTGTACTGAGTACAGTACTTAACCCATTCAGAACGGGTACACATCATTATTTTATGCTTTAACTATTGAAAAATAGCAGATCTACAAGCTCGCAGCGCGGCACTCTCTTTGAATCCTTCTAAGATTTTTTGAAAAACCTATGTTTCTATGTCAGCAATCTGGCCAGCCATCGTCAAAGAAAAGGTCCTTTTCACTTAACTGGAGCTCAGTTAGTCTGTTCTTGAGAGACTACTATGTCAGTGGTTCTCAAACCTTTTCATGTGAAGGACCCCCAAAATGATATGCATTTGGCCACGGACCCGCATCTCAAAATATCTAGTTCCAGGGACCACCCAGAAGCAAAATTTGAGTTACAAACGTTCGCTTTGAAAATGTATTCAAAGATTTGCACACATTTTTACGACTTTTTTCAAAAATAGCAGATCTACAAGCTCGCAGCGCGGCGCAGTGAGCTTGTATATCTGCTATTTTTCACTGGTTAAAGCATTCAATAATTGTAGGCCTGAAAGTAAATGTACTTTGTTACTTTCCACCAATGGTTGCTATGAGCTGGGGGCTGATGGTAATGACCCGGCCAGCAGACATTGAAGAGTGCTGGTCTGCAGACAACTGTCATGTCACATGAGGCCAGTGGGCCACCCTGTTCCCCTGGGACATCACATCGTGTTCAGGATATGCATATTGGTGGCGTGTAATGGGAATCTGGAGACATTTTAACTCCTGAATTGGATACAGTACAGATGGACTGTGTGTGCATGCGTGTGCGTGTGCGTGTGGGGCAAAGAGAGAGAGAGAGAGAGAGAGAGAGAGTCAGAGAGACAGAGAGAGACAGAGAGAGAGCAAGAGAGCGAGAGAGAGAGAGAGACAGATGGCATGGAGCCAGTAAGCCTTAGGTCCTAGCTTATGGGGGTTTATGCTTATCAAATCCTTCCGCTTATGCACGCAGCAGGACATAGCAGATAACACCATTGATACACGCACGCACGCACACACACATGCACGCACGCACGCACACATGCACACAGTCATCATCATCATCATCACTATGGGCTGTATTGTATTAATCTCTGCGGCTGCACATGAAATAAGCCCGACAATAACATGACAATAACATTCAGTTGTTGTTGTTATACCTCCCTCCCGCTCACTCTCTCTGACCCTTTTTCTCGTGGACTACTGTGATTTACACTATCATCAAAATTTGAGGCCTGCTTAGGCTATTGTTTTAGCATCGATCATAGATCGCTATCCTCATTATTGTAGATTGACTGTAGCGTACATAGCCTATTATCCATATTCCCAGTGTAGCAATGTTCAAATAGTCTGTATATGTTGTGACCATAGGTCGCTACTTAGTATGAAAACCTCCAGCTCATGTCTGTCCATCCGTCTGTCACACCTCATACTTTTCTGACATTACAATGATGTTGCAAGTGAATGGCCACGACAGAATTCATTTGCACTGACCTGTTCTGACATCACAATGATGACTTCAATATTAAAGCTATCCTGTGTAAGTTGCTCAACAAGTGGTCAGTAGCGGTATTGCTTTTTTCGGCCGTTCTTCGCCCGGAGTCGCCGCGGACCACCGGAGCGTGGCCGCAAACCACCGCGACCGATACGAATCCGTAGAGGAGTAGAACGTAATTTGCTGAACAGGATTTGGGGAGTAAGAGGTTAAGAATCCTTCACCATCGTAAACACTGTTGCTGAGGGAGGCTACTTCCTGAAGAGACGTCAAGCACGCTGTGATTGGCGGGTAGTGTATCATGTGTGTATGATCCGCGATGTGATTGGCCAACGTATACACAACGTATACAGATGATGCAGATGACGTAATTTTGCCGCGGAATTCTCCCCCCCCCCCCCCCCCTCACGACTCATAGAAAACATATGAAGAGAAGGCTTTAGAAGCTGAAATTAACGGAGTGGGTGTTGTAAAACTTTAGCGATTTAACAGTTAGGACAATTTTAAGATTTGTTTTATAAAAAAAGTTACATGGTATAACTTTAAGTTCATATATGGGCATTCCCAGATGATGCCCTGTTAGGGCAACCATACAAATACACTCCCTTTTATGACCATATATGGAGATCCCTGAAATATTGAATGCCATCAAACTCAGAAACAAAACAAAACCACCGGCCTTGACAACATACCCACCAGATTCCTTAAGCCCTTTGCACACAGGACAGTTGGTTTTTTTTCGTTTGCGGCATGAATAAAACGCATTGGATTTGGTGTGCAAGGCTGTGCGGAATCGGCGCTGCGGATCCAAAAAGTTGTCATAAAAGGAGTGATTCGTTTTTTATCGCATGCGACAAGACGCACGAATCGAACTGGGTTCGATCGAGAAAAAAACGCACGGCAGCAGCCACTCGTCGCACGGCTAATTCGGAGCCGGTGTGCATGAGGTCATAGAGAATCATTGTTTTCTTTTAAAAAAATTATATTGTCCGTTTTATCCGCACGGATAAACGCGCCTGTGTGCAAAGGGCTTTAGAGACGCAGCTGTCTCTATTGCTCCCATATAGTAGCCCACATTACAAACACATCCATCAGACAGTGTCACGTCCCACAAGAATTCAAGATGGCGAGAGTTCCCTCTACATAAAAAAGGAAGCAAATTAGAACCTGGCAACTACCGCCCTGTTTCATCCTTAGTTCCATCTCAAAGGTTATGGAGGGAGCAAATCCAAGAGCAAATCAACAGCTATCTCGCCGAGCATAAACTGCTGTTTGAATTCCAATCTGGCTTCAGAAAATCCCACTCCACTGACACATGCCATCTGTATCTGACCGACTACATCAAATGTGAAGTAGACTCAGGCAAATACTGCGGCATGGTCATGCTGGACCTCCAAAAGGCGTTCGACACAGTAAACCATTCAATGCTACTGAATAAACTAAGGGCGATTGGTTTTGATAGCACATCTGTAAACTGGGTGAAATCCTACATGTACCTTGAGGGAAGATAACAAATGGTTGACATCAATGGAACCATGTCCTCGTCCTTCCCGGTGAGCTGCGGTGTTCCTCAAGGAAGCATTCTAGGGCCGTTACTGTTTCTCCTTTACATTAACGACAGGAATGCTGCCAATAACTGCAAACGGTAGTTTGCTGGCCTCCTTCAAAACTGCCCTGAAAACTCACCTTTCAGGAGGCCAGAGGCGGAGGTAGTTATCACTTCTCCCATAGACAGGCGAGAAGTGAGCAGAGCACCCCCCCCCCTCTTACCTTAGCCCACCCCCTTGTTTCCCCTACCTTGTACATATAGCGTTTTTATAACTGCGATGATTTTTGAATGGGTTTTTTTGCTTGTTATTTGTTATGTCCATGAATTGAATACCAAGGACTTCCGACGCAAAAAAAAACAAAACGTAAAAGGACCTATTTGGGATGCTCCTTTTAGGCAAGGTGTTTAACTGTACTTGTACTACATTTTCTTTGTTGTATTGACTATACGTGTACTGTTCTCCATTTTTGTCTCATAAAATAATCAATCAATCAATCAATCAATCAATCAATCCATATTAAGCCCTATTAAGCCCATATCTGAGAAGGCCCATACATATACATAGCCCATAGGAATGCCCATATATGGACATATTGTGTCAGTCTCATGTGGTCTATGATATCAGACGTTATAGTCATCTCCATATTTGGCCACATTTTGTCCAACTTAACCAACCAGGTCTGTGTATTTTTTTGGGTGTCAAAGTTCATCCCATGCCAAAGCGCCAGTGCTCGCCCAGCAGTCTCCTGTCACCCAGGCGGATGCGACCATGTGTGCAACCAACCTCGCCCTAAATGGCGAATGTCTTACAGTTTACAGTTTACAGTTTAGGCATTTAGCAGACGCTTTTAATCCAAAGCGACTTACAATAAGCAAATACACATCACAATAATAAACAAGATTAAGTGTCAGTACATCAACAGCAATATAACAAATGTGAATGAATATATATCTAGAAAAAAAAACTATATAATCCGTAAAAAAAAAGGTTTCTAAAAAACCTAAAAACAAATGCTAACTAGCTTCGTGTATGGTCATTGATTTTTCCAGTAGTGCTAAGGGTTTAGGTGGAGTCTGAAAAGGTGAGTCTTCAGTCCTCGGCGAAAGCTAGCGAGTGAGTCCGTTTTTCTAAGTGCGACAGGGAGTTTATTCCACAACTTGGGGGCCAGGAGGGCAAACTGTCTCGGACGAGTGGATTTTTGCCCTGGGGTTTTTAGCGAGGGTTCTGTCAACATCCCTGTGTTGGTTGATCTAAGTCCACTGGTGGGGGTGTAGGGGTTGATCAGGTTTTGGAGGTATGGAGGAGCCATACCTTTGGCTGCTTTGAAGGTCAGCATCAGAGTTTTGTATTCCGTGCGGGCCGCAACCGGAAGCCAGTGGAGGCTGCGGAGAAGGGGAGAGACATGTGACTTAGACTTATACCTTATACCTTACTTATATCTTAGACTTATACTGACTACTGTATATTCCCATATTACTGGAGATAGATTGCATTATATCTATTTATACCTTATACATTATGCTAACTCGGTCAGTCCTAGATGGCCAGAACAGAGTATAGGCTATATTTATATTTGTACTGTTTGTTCTTATTTTTGTATTCTAGAATCTTAGATCTACTAATACCTTACCTGTGTTTCATGACTGCTGCAGTGCTGCTCTGACATCTGAATTTCCCTTAGTTGTTTGTGTGTCAGTCAGTCAGTCAGTCAGTCAGTCAGTCAGTCAGTCAGTCATCTAAGTATCTATGTATCTAGCAAGCCTTGTACGTTGTCATTTAAGTGGACTTAGGGCGCCCTCTCCTGGCACCTAGGAGAAGTTGGGCTCATTTAGAGTCAATCCACTGATAATCTCTCAAAACAGATTCTGCTAACAGCAGGGAAAACATATTTGGTGAAAAGAAAATATATCTAAATGTATATTATTTTCCTTTTTAACAAAATGGGTCCCCAGATTGATCCACTGCAGACCAAAACATAAGATATAGGGGAAGAACAGGGTAAGATGAACCACTTCGCGCTTCACTTCCCAATGTATGAATGAATGAAACATTGTAAAGCGCTTTGAGCACTTGGAAAAGCGCTGTAAAAATGCAAATGCAATTCATTATGTTGCCCTGGAAGCAAGAAAGAGTGAGATGGCAGTAAATTCAAAACATATAGACATATTTCAGGATGTCTGCTATCATTTGAAATTATAAGTAAGTGTCTATGACAAAGGACCATAAAAATATGACTTATTAAAAAAAGTGGTCATTTGGTTCAACTTGCCCCAGGTGAGGGGTAAGTTGATCCAAGTAAAGGGGTACGTTAACCCATGTGATATTCTAAACTTTAACAGTTTAAACTTGAACAAAGAATGTATGTACTTATCAGAAATATTTTAATAACACATTTCCCTTTTGCAAATAGTCTTATTTCGTTTCTTACGGTTATTTAAACCGTGAGAAAAAAATAAATGAAGTTTGTTATTCAGAACCTTTTAATATTTGCAATTATTAATATAATATTAAAGACTTCTCTTAAATTAGTGTATTCATCAAAATGAAAGATGATATGAATGGTGATTCACATGTAAGCCATTTACCATGAGAGGGAGTGGGTTGTTGGCTGATTTAACACTGTTTCAGGGTTGTGGCACGAGGCGAAGCTGAGTGCCAAACAACCCTCGAAAGGTAAATTACTTTTCTACCACTTCTACCATATAAATGAAAGAAAACACAGTTGTAACTTGCAAGGTTATTTAGTTATACAACTGCAACACAACAGTGGGCGGGGTCCATGAGCCAACTCAAGGTTGTTGACTGATTTACCACTGTTTTAAGCCAATCAAAATCCAGTATCTGAACATGTGACCACAAAAAGTGGTAGAAGGTTCAATTTACCCCATGGCATTTGGTTCATCTTGCCCCACGGCCACCATTTTGACAAAACCTGGCTAGCTTAATGCTTAAGGCTCATCTTTAGAGCCAGTTGCTGACCCCCGAGTTAGTACTTTGTCCAGCGCTGCTAATAGAGTCTATCATATGAATGTTCTTCACAATGGAGACACTGAAATGACTGCACCAGTAAACACATGGATATATTTAATGTACTTTTATTATGGAGAACCATAGAGTACAAGTCAGTGGGTTGAATCAGACAATCCACTGGTTAGGGAGAGACTGTACGAAGCTCACACACAGACGCTAAAGATACAGAACATGACATGTCATTCCATTGATGATTGTATTGGTCTGTATTCACACAGTTTTCTCTTCTACCACCATTTGGCTCTCCATGATCCCACCAGGTGTAGGAGACTCTGGACCCATCAGACCACATCCATCTGCCCTCCAACTGAGTGTCGGTCAGTCCTATCCAGGTCGATCTCTCCTGTGGGTCAAAGTTCTTGATCAGGGCTCGGACAAAGTCTTGCTCCCCCTGGCTGTGGATGGACACCAGGTTGGTGTCTTGGCCCACGCAGTTCAGCTCTGCTTCAGGCCAGCTCATGGGTGAAGCTACGTACTTGTAGCAGCGACCGTCGTGGTTGTACCAGAACTCTGGGCAGGGTCCACCTCCAACGTCTAACTTCACCTCAGCAGAGGGAGCAGCGTGCACGGTGCCTGCACAGTGCACACACACACACACACACACGCACGCGCACACACACACGCACGCGCACACACACACACACACACACACACACACACACACACACACACACACACACACACACACACACAGAAACATAAAGATATGAAATGGAACTGAAACTGATTCGTCGGAGTGATGCCACAGTTCTTGAATGAACCACTGATTAATAACTCTACGAAAATATGATTGATTAGATCCTTTCCAGTTCAGGGGCGTCAATTAGGTATGGCAGGGGTATGCAGCTGCCATACCCTGGGTCCAGGGCGGAAAATAAAAGTTACTTTTAAATATAAATCCACAAATGTCTCTTTGTCTATCTGTGCTGGTTATTATGTTGTTAAATTACAGTAAAATAACTACAAATGCAAAATTTAACAAATGGTCACTTTAACAAGGTATTATAATTATATTCTCCACACTTTTATTCTCCCCATCTTGAAAAAATGGTATATTCCCAGGTTCCGCAGGTCAGCTGCACAGGTGCAATGCATTATTGTTAATTGTGGCACGTTTACTAACATGCCAAGTTTAGCTGCACTTAGGCTGCCATATCCAGCCCAAGAAACCGTAGAAACGGGGGGAAAAATAAAATGTATCATGCCTGTTGCTAAGGTGTATGGCAACATGACTGGTGTCTTCGCACGCGTGCAAGACACCAGTCATGTTGCCATACCTTAGCTTTTTCTGAACTGACGCCACTGACCCAGTTCAAAGTGTGGGCCTAGCTAGGGTAGGGTAAGGTGTTGTCCTGTGGAGTGCACATACAGTAGGGCACACGTTTTGCCTGTGAAATGGGACAGCACTGCTAACTAAGTGCGGAGCCGAGCCGAGGAATCTTACGAATGGAAACGAATTAAGCCGAACGGTGGCCATTGGTATTTACACCGTGGTGTTTTAAACCTTCTCAAACTTCTTTTTTGTGGCACGGCCACCACGTTGGAGGATAATTGAGAGAACGCTGTGGGGCAGGCATTGATCCTCATGCAAGCGGCTAAAGCGCCTTGTTGTCGGCCCGTCCCCGTTGCTCCTACAGTAGGCCTACGTAACGTTGCTCTGTGGAACCAACTTGATGAAATACATGACTGTCTGAGAGATGGTCTGTTTGTTGTGGCTATAATATGTACTCTGTGTATTTTTAGCCTAGTTGTTAGATAGAACAGGTTTCCAAAACATGAATGTATAATACCTCCAATCCGTGGCTTCGGCTCTTCCCCAGCTTTCTCATGGTAAGTCCGCATCATGTCCAAGAACAGCGCATCAAGTTTGGCTGAAATCAGCACAGCATTAACATCAAGTCAATCATAAATACTTCTGATGCTCAACCTCTCCTATCCACACTGTTAGAAAGGAACTAAGTACATTTGCACTTTAGTACAATTTTGAGGTATTTGTATTTACTTGAGTATTTACAATTTCCAATACTTTTACTCCACTACACCTCAGATATTGTATTTTAGTAACTAGTTACTTTGATTTGGATTTTGATTATTAAAAAAAAAAGAAAAAAGAAAAACACATTAACCACTCCAGCTCTACAGTATGCCACTCATAGTGAGCTTGTAGATCTGCTATTTCTCAAAAGATTTGCATGCATTTGAATTTTTTAAATGGGACATTCTGCCTAATGAGTACCTTCATTTCTGGTACTTTATGTACATTTTGATGCCAATACTTTTTTACTTCTACTCAAGAACATTTTGAATTCCGGAATTTTACTTGAAATAAGAGTATTTCTACAGCGCAGTATTGATACTAACATTTTAGTAATTTTTCCATACTGCATATCCACATATAATATATAATCAAATATAAATGACATGATCAAAACACTTCCTGTTCACTAAGCGTGCCTCAAAACATTTTTGCAACATTTTAATCAATTTAAGATGCCATGAAACAGCTTGAGTGCTTACTGGAGAGGCGGCTGCAGAGTCGCACCGTATTACAGATAGTGGAAGGAGGAAGTTTCTGTTCCAGTAGTTCAATGAGCTCTCCGGCGAACGTATTAACCAGCCATTGACACGCTGTGCTTCCAGGCCAGGGGATCAAGTCGCACACCACTTTCAGTGCATACTCTACCGCGTGCTGCGAGACAGTTTGAAATCAAAACAATCCAACAGTTACAACAGTGTCTATAACGGTAGGCCTATATACTGTATTTTATCACACAGCAGTGACAGCTAACACACATCACTTATTTGTGGTGCTGGGTCAGAAATGATCGTGAAGAGAAAGAATAAAAGCTGCACACTTCACTCATATGTCACACGTTCACATCACGACATCACAACATACCCCTTCTCCCATGATGTCGTAGACGGCCTCGATGACTTTCTCACAGCTTCCACAGACTGAGGGCCAGTCCAGATGAGCAGTGAGATCTAAATTAAATACAATAGTAATTTAATTTTACAATTAATTTACAATATTAGTCTGATAAAATGAATATCAGATATTCTAAACACTGAATGAAGCAACTTTAAAACGTGGGTGTTCGCAAAAGCCTGAGTAGACGATAAAATGACCCAACAAGGGATATTTCACCCCAAAAGGACTTGTTTGATTTCAAATACAAATACTACATGATTGAATGTAAATGTGGTATGTGATGTGTAATGAATTGTGAGCGAATTATATTGTATTCACTAATGAGACACAGCTGACAGTTTACTATGGCTTAGCTATACTGTATATGTCATATACTGCACTAACTAACACACAGTTGTGCATTCATTCACTTAATTGGTCAGATCTACTACAAATAATAATAATAGGAATAGAACACATTTCCAAATGATGAAGATATAATACCTCCAATCTGTGCAGGCTTCAGTTCTTCCCCAGCTTTCTCATGGTAAGTCCGCATCATGTCCAAGAACAGCTCATCAAGGTTGGCTGAAATCAGCACAGCATTAACATCAAGTCAATCATAAATACTTCTGATGCTCAACCTCTCCTATCCACACTGTTGGAAAGGAACTAAGTATAAGTACTGTACTTTAGTACAATTTTGAGGTATTTGTATTTACTTGAGTATTTCCAATTTCCAATACTTTTACATTTATTCCACTAGACCTCGGATAGACATATCTTGGATTTTGATTATTATTACAAAAAAGCACATGAACCACTCCAGCCCTAAATACATTTTGGCCATTTGTAAATAGCTGATAGGCTCACAATGCATCACACAATGCCACTCATAGTGAGCTTGTAGATCTGCTATTTTTCAAAAGATTTGCATACATTTGAAAACTTGAAATGGGACATTCTGCCTAATGAGTACTTTTATATTTGGTACTGTGAGTAGGCCTACATGTTGATGCCAATACCTTTTGACTTTTACTCAAGTACATTTTGAATTCTGGAATTTTACTTGTAACAGAGTATCTCTACAGCGCAATTTTGATACTTTTACTTCCTCGAAAAGAATTGTAGTACTTTTTTTCCACTACTACGTATCCACATATAATATATAATCAAATATATAAATTACATGATCAAAACACTTCCTGTTCACTGGGCTTGCCTCATAACAGTTTTGCAACATTTTAATCAATTTAAGATGCCATGAAATCAGCTTGAGTGCTTACTGGAGAGGAGGCTGCAGAGTCCCACCTTATTACAGACAGTGGAAGGAGGAAGTTTCTCTTCCAGTAGTGGAAGGAGCTCTTCAACAATCTCTTTAACAATCCATTTACACGCTGTGCTCCCAGGCCAGGGGATCAAGTTGCACACTGCACCCAGTGCACGCTCTACCGTTTGCTGCGAGACAGTTTGAAATCATAACAATCCAACCGTTACAACAGTGTCGATACCGGTATATATTTTATCACACAGCAGTGACAGCTAACACACATCACTTATTTGTGGCGCTGGGTCAGAAATGATCATGAAGAGAATGAATAAAAGCTGCACACTTCACTCATATATCACACACATCAGTTAAGGAAACTGTACCTTTTCCTATGCAAACTTCTAATAAAGTCTTCAATCAATCAAAGATTGCATATCACACGTTCACGTCATGCCATCACAACATAGGCCTACCCCTTGTTCCATGAGGTCATAGATGACCTCGATGACTTTCTCACAGGTACCACAGACATCAGGCCAGTCCAGATGAGCAGTGAGATCTAATATGAATTACAATAGTGATTTAATTTTGCAATAATTCGATTATATTAAAAACATTTCAGTTTACAGTTTGAAGTCAAAATTGGTTTGTAAAGGAAGGGGTATGTCTGATAAAAAATATATATCTAAACACTGAATGAAGCAACTTAAAAACAGGGGTGTTCGCAAAAGCCTGAGTAGACGATAAAATGACTCAACAAGGGAAATTTCACCCCAAAATGACTTTTCTTTTTCACCCCATGGAGATGATGCATTGAATGTAAATTTGATGTGATGTGTAATGAATTGTGAGTGAATTGCATTCACTAATGAGACAGATGTTTCTACAGATAGACTGCTGCTGCTGCTGCTGTGCAAACCTATTCATAAAAGAAGATCAGAAACTACTCAGGACAGTGCAGATGACCCTTTCTTTATATCACTCTTAACTTACCATCTCTCGTGAGGTTTCCCCGTGTTGCAAGGTGAGTCACTTTAGACGTGAGATCTGTGAACACATCAAGACATATCCAGTAAAAAATGTGTTGAAGCCCCACTGGCTCAGTAAGCACAAAATGGTCCACAGCTTAGCTTTAAAAATAAAACGATAATACCCTGACATATTGTATCACTAGCATTTTAGAGGTATCGAATTGAATGCTTAATGTCAGGTTGTGTTTCTTTATGGGGAACTGCCAATTAAAGGACAACTATGTTTTTTTACAACAAGGGTTCATATTTTAGATTGTAATTAGAGAAAAGAAAAAGTGAGTTCTAAAATCTTTTCATTTGCTTCGTTCTATTGTTTTATCGCCTTTACCGTGCTAAAATGTGGGGCATGCGTACAAGTGGCTAAATATGTCTTTTTTAGACTCAATAAGCCAGCAGTTTCTTTCTTTATTCTTTCTGCTATTTACTGTAACACTTCTAGCCCCCATAAGTCACATCCAACCATGAAAGGTTTCGTTGTATCTTGGGAATGGGCTTATTCTGTGTAAAATGACATATTTAGCCACTTGTACGCATGCCCCCAACCACTGAAATAAGAATCTCTAAAACAATAGAAAGAAGTAAATTAAATAATTTTAACACTCATCTTTTATATTCTTTAATTACAAACTAAAATATGAACCCTTGTTGTAAAAAACTAACGTTGTCCTTTAAATCAAGCTGTCTGATTGACAGAGCGTACCTGCAGTCTGCTTGGCCAGCGAGTCCAGTGCAGCCTGGAGCTGGGTCAGCTTCTTGTCCATCTTGGATTCCAGAGATCTGATGTTTTCTACGTCGTTTCTCGGCCTGGCGCAGGTGTCGGCGGTGTCGCACATGCCGACAGCCAGCAGAAGTGTCCAGGTAAAGAGGATCAGGATGTGAGCCTTTGCCATCGTGAAGATGTCTTTGTTCTCAATGCACCTGTTGCACTGCTCACACTGGCACAGAGATGGCCTTTTTATAAGGAGAGACACTCCTTGCTGCGGTTTGGAACCCCTTTGAAGTTCAAAGGGAGCAATTGATTGAGACATACAAGTGTCAATAGCTCGTTAGTGTTCTCTCTAATCAATGAAACATCAAAGACAACTACTACCTCTTTGATGCCTTTCACACCTCACACATAAAATAATTTCAAAAGCAAAGGGGAAAAAAATCGAGAGCAAAAACTTAGAATCTGAGCGAGAAGAGTTTGAGAGAGAGAAGACTATTGCAATCACAAAAAAGGACTAACTCACACACTAGAAAAACATATTCAAACAATTTGTAGTAGCACAACACAAGTATTTTGTTGAAGTTTAAAAAGATTTTGCTTGATTTATTTTTACATTTTTAAATTGCTTATTTTTATTTTTTTTACTCTCGAGTTCTAAAAGTTTTGTTTAAAATATACATATTTTTTGCTTGCTTTTTATTTTGCTTGGATACATTTTTTTTATCTCTCGATTCTTTTTTTTTTTTTTGCTTGGATAATTTTGATACAATAATCCCTCCATACCCCCCCCCCCCCCCCCCCCCCCAACACACACACACACACACACACACACACACACACACACACACACACACACACACACACACACACACACACACACACACACACACACACACACACCAACACCAACACAACAGTGGTCCCCAGGTGAGGGGAGGAGCAGTGCCTCGCCCATGGTCCCCGTGGAGGACCAGCAAACTCAGCAGGGACCCTCTCATGGCCAAAAGGTTCTCTTTTTAGTTGACCTTTTACCAGTTATTTGTACTGTCATGAAACTCTACCTTTATGCCACCTTCTAATACATTCCTCACTCAATCAATCAATCAATCAATCAATCAATCAATCAAAATCCTTGAGTCGCCCACCGGCGAAAGATCACAGCCGCCCGTCACAGCTCTGCCGTGGTTTGTTGCCAGCAGCTCACTCGGGGACTGGGAGCGACCCATGGCCTTGTGGCCGTGCCTGCCGTGGCTGTTGTCGGCAGTTACTGGCTTATCATTAACTCTTATACTGCTTTGAACGTTCCTGTTCGCCCCAATTCTTGAGGTCGAGTAGGGCCAATACGGCCGTTCGTTCGTTTGATGTTTTTTATGGATTATGATAAAAGACGTCCTTGCGCAACTTTTGAATGCATAATTGGTCGTGGTGTCGTTTTGAGGACAGCCGGAAACAGTTCATAAAAAAAAAAAGTAAACAGACTGTCCTGGCTCCGCCTGCCCAGAGCGACTCTGCGCCTGCCTAGCTGCCAGGGGCGTCAATTGGGTATGGCAGGGGTATGCAGCTGCCATACCTTGACAGGGGGAAATAATAAAAATGTACTTTTCATCGTGCCTGTTGCTAAGGTATGGCAACATGACTGGTGTCTTCACCAGACACCAGTCATGTTGCCATACCTTAGCTTGTTCTGAACTGACGCCACTGCTAGCTGCTAGCAGCCTTGAGGGACTATATTGTTTTATGCATCGGGCTGTTAGTAGAGAAAGAGAGAGAGAAACGTTGGTAAAAGCGATCATTTTGTCGGAAATCAGTTGTTTTATAGTATTAGTAGTATAGTAATTGTAGTAGGTAGTAGTATTTAGCAGTACTAGAATATTGAGATGTATTAGGCCAACTCAGCCTCAACTTGCTGGTATCATTCCGCCGAAGTGCGACCCTCCCCCCCTGGCCGGAGCAGCAGCCAGCAGCAGAGCAGATCCACGGATAGAAACAAACTTTGTTAGAATTAGGATTACAAACCTACCCGCGTTGGTGACTCAGGACCAGGCAGCGCCCACGAATGGTGGTGGTGGTCGTGATGATGATCATGATGATGATGATGATGAAGAAGAGAAAAAGATCACTGTAGCCGTTGGTATTGAAGATAAAAAGATTGAAGATGGTGCCAGTCGCGAAGAACCGGGGTCCAGAAGTGGATCAAGAGCCTCGTGATATTGTGGAAACCGATCCCGACGGAGCTCGACCCCCGTGTAGGATGGATCCCCCCGCCCGGGGGCTCACATCGCCGCAGCAGCAGAGACCCATGTACCGCCGCCACCGCCGCGAAGAGACAGACGAACTGGGCGATTTGGCCAATGAAGAATGGCTTCCGCGTAGAGACCCCTCGGAGAACAGAGGCCACGATTCTACTGTCCAAAGTAAGACTTCCAATCCAGTGCATGTATGTATTGTATAGTTGTATACTGTATATAGTTGTATACTGTGTGATAACAGAGCATCCGTGTGGAACTGGAAGCCTGGGATGGGGGGATGGTCAGTGATCAGTGAGATAGGGTAACGGTTTTCCATTGCGACGTGTTGCCACTCCGACATTGGGATCCGGTCTAGAGCCCGCCTACTGCATCCGGCTATTTACACGTACACATACATGCAAGAAATGTTTCCGTATCCGGACCGGATCAGTAACTTGATCCAAGCAGTTAGGATCCACGTGCTTGGTTTGTTTTTGTCGCTACTCAGGACACACGTGGAGTTCCTATCACGCGCGTGCACGTACCGCGTGTAGTGTACGTGCACTGCACAGCCTACTAGGATTATTTGATGGGAATTTAGGATTTATTGGCTTAGTTTGTGTGTGCGTGCGTACGATGCGTGTGTGTGTGAGAGAGAGGGAGAGGTTTCTTTTTATCGTCATCATCATCATCATCATCATCATCAGTAGCTGATGATGTAGCTTTTCAGTTCAATTCAAAGGAGCTTTATTGGCATGAGAAAACATACGTTTACATTGCCAAAGCAAGTGTTACAAATAAAAACTGTTGAAAATGGGGAACATAATACAGTTGGAGGGAGTACAGCTTTGTGTAAACAGAGCTATGTTGCATTGTGACATTTTATATAGGTATACAGGGTATAAAGGGAATTTCACTGTGACAGTAAATGCATGGTAACTATTTACTATAACTGCATTTTATGTTATATATGAACTTATTGTAAGTCATTTGCTAAATGTCAAAATTGTAAATTGATTTGTTTAGATATAAACTATTTGATATTTTCCTGGCTATGATTTTAGATGATGAGTCGACGATGATGATGAGCCTACTTCTTCATTTCCACATCGTGGAAAAACAAACTTTTTTCTGTAAATCAGACTTAGCACCATGCACATGCTCACATAGACATCAAAGGGGGCTTGAGCCCCTGCCCTTTTATCCATCTGTAAAAAGTGCCCTCTCCAGACCATGAATGCTGTTTTTACATAATTACTATATATATATATATATATATATATATATATATATATATATATATATATATTTGTGTGGTAAGCAGGAAGTGCATAGAATGTTAGAGAGGCAGGGGTTGACATTTCTAAAACGGCCTTTTGATGAAAATAGTAGGCCCCCAACCTCCACGCATTCTGCTGTGACGCGTTGTGAGCTTGAAGGTGTACTATTTTTCATGTATTTTATAGTAATTATGTATTTGTATAATTTACAGATCGACCATGGGCTCGTGTACGAGTTCAGCAGACCCGGTGGAGCCCTTCCGGAGGAGCCTGGCTGGAGTGAAACAGAATGGAGCCCCAGGCCCTGTGCAGGCTGAATGACACACACGCACGCACGCACGCACGCACGCACGCACGCACGCACGCACGCACGCACACACACATATACACTCTGTACTGTAGACATGTAGTGTCACAGTAGTGTCACAGTGAGATAAAGAGAACCCTGAAAGCTGAAGCAGGATTCAGGCTGAAGCTCATGTCACTGTGTCAATGTTCTGCACTGCTCTTACTACTGCTCTTACTTCTCTTACACACTAAAAGTGTGTAAAAAGACACTTTTTCTTGTTTTTATTTTTTTGAATTTGTTTGTAAACAACCACTGATCATAGGTGTGATGTTACTGAAGCCAACAATAAAAGGCTAAAGAGAGATTTCTGCCTGAAAATGTATTCTTCACAAAAATGCATTTTTCTCAGCTTTATGTTCTCAAAGAGCTGTTTTTAGGCCACATTCTGCAGCTTCTAGCTAATGAACAGAACAAGATAAAAACTCGAAATCTTTTTCTGTTGCAAAGTAGACATTCTATTCTTCGTTGCCATATAATTGTTGTCTTTATAGTCGAAACCAAATTTCTCCGGTAGGCCTTCAAAGATGAGCGACAATTCTCAATTTAGCTGGCAGTGGATTGAGCTTTTTGTTCAATTCTGTGGCAGTAAAAGAGTATTTATGAGTGTTATTAAATATTACGGTGAATTTATAATGCCTATTTTCATTGTATTACCATGTGCTGTCCTTGCTTAAGCAATCAATCAACCAATGTCAACATCTCACAACATTTCTTGGGAATTAAGATACAGATCATTTCTGCAGAACTAGTGAGAAACAGTGCACCAGATTAACTGGTTACTTTGATAACGCATCACCTCAAAGGAAAGTTGTGTCACAATTATTAGGAAATGTGCCCACATATAGCATGTGTCTGCTCACTCCCATACTGTGTTGGCATAGCAATGAATCAGTTTGCATGAGTTTAATATGGACCCCCCCAACACAACACAACACAACAGTGGTCCCCAGGTTGATTCTTGTCGTGAGACTTGTAGATCGTCTATTTTTGAGCGGTGCTAACCGCTCCTATAGACCGTTTTTTTACCAAAACTATGATGTCACAAATGATGATGACATGAGTTCGCTAGACCAATGAAACACTTCGATTCTGTTGATCTGTCCATGATGTCATAGTCACAGAGGCACCCGATTGGTTAACCCTGATTTAGAACGCGTTTAGGCCGCGTAAAATACGTCATAACGCGTTTAGGCCGCGTAAAATACGTCATAAAAAATTATTGAGCGGTGCTAACCTTGAATTTCAAATGAACAGACTTTGAAAAACTAAAATATTCATCTTCTGGCCTCTTCTCGCCTCTCTGGAGGCCTCTCTGGAGGTAAATAAGGTCACTTATCATTACACTACGACACTCTTACAAGTTACAATCCGTAGCTTGGTCAACTAACTGATGAGAAATGACGATAAAGACTTATATAGTCTGACCAGACCTCTAGACTGACATCATACACAACAAAAACAATATTGCCATGCATGCCTATCAACACTGATTCGCGCAGGAATTAGTTTGCACCGCTCACTTCGCGCGGGTGCGATTTTTGAATACCTGAAGCATAAAATATAGGGTTCGAGTGGTCAGACTGATCTGATCATGGTAATAATTCATTTTATTTGTAGCACACTTTATATTTGTGACAAATCTCAAAATGCTACATTCAAAAGGTCAGAAAAACAAAGCATTGAAATGGACTAAGGAAACCCGTATAAGGTAACCTTAGAACAGTGCATGTGCAAAGCTTGTTTGCTTTGTCCTGCAGAAGCCTTGCGGTTCACCTCCTGCAGTGTTGCACTATGAAGACTGAGCTCTTTGGCAATCAGTTTACCAATAACGCTTGCTGCCCCGGTCAATAAGGGGGAAATCTCGCTTTTTCGAATGCACATCATTTCGACAACGGAGCGTCGGCAGGTATCGCTACTCACCCCACGGAGGTTAGGGTTAGGGTTTGGTTGTCGAAAAGATGCCTTGAAATAACGACACGCTCTCCCGTCAATAAGCTATCTCCCCATTCCATTATCCTTCCTACGTGGCTGGATAAAGAGACAAAGGCTTGGAGGTGAAAGCTTGCACCAATGGGTGAGCTCAAAAATCTCTTTGAGAAACCTAAGATTTAGCAAGAATTTCTCAAATAATAGGATCACTATGTTGTACATCTCTGCGCAGAATCTTGTCCAGCCTGTTGACATGGACCCTGGTGTGAGTGGTGGCCCTATTCTGGAGAGAGAAAGTTGCATATCTATAAGATAAACCATTTGCGCTATATAACATACAAGTATATAGGGTTTAAGTGGTTAATTGACTTCTTCTGTTACCAGCTTTGACTGTCTTTATTTCTTTTGAAAATAGTTTATTCATTCAAATCTGCCATATGTGACTGACCTCCCCTGTCCTCACTGTCCACTTTGCTCTGTCATCTGCGTGTGCTATTTTGGACTTACTGTCAGTATTTTGCCACTTACCTCTATCTTTATCTTCTTAAAATAAATGTTTATGTACGTATGTAGTTCATGTATCTCGAGAACCATCCAACCGACCGACTTCAAACTCGGTGCACACGTCGCAGATGACCCGAGGTAGCCTGGTTCCAGCCCATAGACCCGCCCACTCTCAGAGTGGACTGTTTCTCTGGTCTGGCGTTGAATGAATGAATCTACAGTTTACCGATCCGAAATTGTGGCTCCTCCAATGAGCACAGGGGGTGGGGGTGGGTCTAACGTTCACACACCAGGCAAGCAGGCAGGCGCGCACACGTGCGCGCTAATTTCACCAAGCTGTTAATGTTGATTACATGTTTCTGGTCGCAGTTCTGTGTGGAAGCAGTCACTGGCACAGACAGACACTCACACACACACACACACACACACACACACACACACACACACACGCAGCGACGGTGTGTCGTGATCACTTGCGCGCGGCCGGGCGCATGCACGCTCACACAAATGTCCCTCCCCGTAAATCGTTCAGACAGGGCACATAGTCAGACTCAAGCGTCAGCTGAGTCTGAAATCAGGCTAGACCCGAGGGACATAATATGCCCAACATCGAGTCGATCGAGCTGGCAATTGTCAAGAACCACCGATCTGACCAATATGCCCATATATAGGCATATATGGTGATCTGATTGTCCAGAACCCCAGTCCACCCATGCAATAGGCCCATACATTCTGTACCTGTATATAGCCATAATTATACTGATGACATCAGGGATCTCCATACTATGGGCATACAGGGACACGAACTGACAGATATAGAGATCTCCATATATGGGCATAAAAGGGAAACAGGAAGTCCATAGAGGTATATAGATATCTACAGAGGTAACCATAAATCCCCACCTATTCGCCTGGAGTTCTCACCCAGCGCATGCTCCCTTTTTTACCTTCCGTGTTGGGGAAGTTGACATGGGCAGGGCCTATCTGGAGCCTCTGAGCGTCATCTCGCATGAGCAGTATAGTATCACCTCCGTGCGCAACCCTGTGTGCAAGCTTGTGCGTCGGAGCCTATTGGTCGAAAACCCCTTTGTGTGTGTCTCACAGGGGTGTCGCACCAAATTGTGGGCCCTGGGTACAAGGATTCACTCACATAGCAGATATACAAGCTCACAGTGCGGCACCGAGTGCCGCTCTGCGAGCTTGTAGGTCTGCTATTTTTGAAGATTTGTGGAAATTTGTGTCTTTGAATATTTCAAATCCTTCTAAGGTTTTTTGAAAAACCTATGTTTCTATGTCAGTGGTGCTCAAACCTTTTCATGTGAAGGAACCCCAAAATGATTTAGGGGGGAGTGGGACTGAGTTACTATAGGGCCCAAGGTGGAGGGGCCCTAATTATTTTATATTTAGCTTTTGAAAAATAGCAGATATACAAGCTCACAGCGTGGCACCGAGTGCCGCGCTGCGAGCTTGTAGATCTGCTATTTTTGGAAAGTCGTGAAAATGTGTGCAAATCTCAATAGGCCTATGTGTATTTTTTAAGCGAACATTTGTAACTAAAAGTTTGCTTCTGGAGGGTCTCTGGAACTAAATATTTATCCCTCGGTTCTGGGGCTTACCACATCACAGCTTACCACGACCAATTGGGTTAATACGACTCAGACTACGACTAGACACTAATATGGATGTGAAGGATTCCCGTTGAAGCAAATGCTCGTACGATGGGGCCCCACGATGTCACCAAACCAAACACGGAAAAGAAAGTAAAATGGAAAGGGGAAAGGTCTGACATCACAATGTGCTCTTATAGTGACATAGAGGCGACATCACATGAATGGACAGCCTTTTAAAAGGCGCGTCACAGCCATATGGCTGTCAGTGTGGACGGCGAATTGTATTGAATTTGAACTGAAACGTACCTATAGTGCAGTACCCATTATCTGAGTGCTTTAGTGGAAGCAAGTCGGTGATTCGTGGAATTTATATATACAGTAATACAGTAGATGACAATGATGGAGGAGAAGAGAAGTGCCCAGCAGATTGGACAAGACTTTGTCCGACAATACTACACAATCCTTCACCTGGAGCCGCACAATCTGCGCAGGTTTTACGGCCCAAAGTCGTGCTATAAGCACGGAAGCCTGGACGCAAATGGCAAACCAACGGAACCTGCCTATGGACAATCGAACATCCACGAGAAGGTGATGGCCCTGGGTTTCCAGAACTGCAAGGCCATGATCAGACACGTGGACGCCAACGTCTCGCTCAACAATGTGTCGGTGCTGGTACGCGGCGAGCTCTCCAACAACGAGCAGCCCACGAGGAAGTTTATGCAAAGCTTTGAGCTAGCACCCCTGGGTGCTAATGTGGCACACATGTATGTTCTCATTGATGTGTTACAATATGAAGATGAGGTCTTTGTAGACTCTGAACCGGAATCCCACAAAACCATTGACACAGTAGTGACTGCTAGTCCTGAACATGACATGGAGGCTATGAAGGAGGCGGAGCCTAAAAGAAAAAGAAGAAGAAATCAGTTGTGAAAGTGAGCCGGAACCGCCGTTCCGTTAAAACAGGGGTCTTCAACAGGGGGTCCGGGACCCCTAGGGGGTCCCCAGAGTTACTACAGGGGGTCCTCCAAGTCTTTGAGTGATAGCAACTTTGTTTTCTCCGTTCAACCTCACCACTTCTAGCCCAAACCGCCTGCCGAGATGTCAACTACGGCTGACTAAACTGAAATATTTTTACATTAACCACTTCAACCCTATCGTCCATATTCTGAGAACTTTAGTGTAGAGGGGAAAAAGATCAGACTAAGTACAGAATGAAAGGTCAAGTTTATTAAGTATTGACAGTTCAAGTGGTTAAATATCTGAAAACACCAAACTCACATGAATCCAAAATACACTGATGATTGTGCTGTCAAACAATGAAACTATATGGAATCTATGAACAGGTTGTGGGGCTCCCTGCTTCACCTCTCTCTCAACTAAGGGGTCCTTGGCCTGAAAACGTTGAAGACCCCTGCGTTAAAACATTCGGCGTCGGAACGGCACGTCGAGAGGAGAAGCAAGCTGTCAAAATCCCATATGACTGTAAATAATCTGCCACAAACGCACGTCCAAGAAGTACAAAATCGACTAAAGTCAGATTAACATAGACAAGTATACTAGTTACATTTTCTGAATTGTTCCAGTGTGGTTGTGTCAGTGATATCCACGCTGTTTGTATTTCGCTGTTTACTGTTGCGACTGGTCAACGCGTCCATGAAAAAATAAATAAAATTAAAACAACAAATTTACAATGCTACTATAAATAATAAGAAATATAATTACATTAAAAATGTTGTGTGTTGAATACAGTATCATTCAACTAGCACCGAGCGGCAGGCATGCGTGCACACATGTGACTGCACGTGACGTGCACGTGACGTCATGAATTTAGAGGGCCACCACTTCAAAGATCCATATCACACCACTTGCATCTACTATAGTACACCTCTCTGGTGTACTAATAGTAAACCAACCCTACGTGAGTTTGGGCTCTCCTCCCTCTCTGGTGTACCGTATTAATTGAACTAGAAAAGCAGTTCCTGCAGAAACTGCGTGGGCAAGCTGAAAGCGGCACGTTTAAAAAAAAAAAAAACACGCCCGTGCGAAGTGAACGGTGCAAATACGACAAACGTGCAGATGTCCTTTTATTATGTGGTCAATGAGGAGGAGGAGTATGCCATGACTTTGCCATGTCTGCTTCAGATGGTGCGCCTCCGTCGTTGTAACAGTTTGCACATATAGCGTCATATATACCGTATATGACCCTACATGTGCATCGCCATCTGTGGCATCTCCATACATACAGTACAGTATGGGCTTATTGGGTTTGTTTATGGTTATGTCTGAGTCATACCGGTATATAGTAACATGCCTATATATGGTTGTATCGTTTTGTTTATGGTTATGTCTCTGAGTCACAGGTCAAAAGGTCACTCTGGCCTGTGCTCTCACACACAGTGGTAAACAAAATGGTGTTTTTCACTGTTTAGATTCCCCATGCTCCCAACATTGACAGTTGAAACCCCGACATGGTGGCTAAATTGCAGAACACTCAATCACTTAAACACTCAAGGCTTAGTGAATGGCCTGGTGTGTTAAGTTAATCATCTGGGGACCCACCAACATAATTTGGGGACCCCTGGGGGTCTCGACCCACAGGTTGAGAACCACTGTTTTAGAGTGATGTGTTCATAGAGTTATACGAAGAATAGAGAGGAAACCAGATATCCCCACCCGTCCACTTGCATTGAGTTGCTCACCCAGCGCATGAGGCGTTTTCACCCCTTCTTCCGCGTAGTAAAACGTGACGTAGTGGGGCCTATGTGGCGCGTTTTGCATCATAGTTTGTGACAATGGACGCGCTGGGGCTCCAATTCATGAACGAGCACTTCCGCTATAAACGCGCGTCAATACAAGAAGCCTAGATGCGCGTTCATGTTTCTGGCCCCAACTGCAGTACCTCAAAACGGCCACCATGTCCATGTCGCGTCAGAGCTCCCCCAAGGTTCTGGGGGCTTGGATGTGTTTCTTTATGTTGTTGTTTAATATTTTTCTTTCGAGCCATGATTTTTTCTCTTCAATGGGCCACGTTGCCATGGTTACCATAGACTTCCATGTAATTGCGCAATTGTGTAAAAAGTGCACGCCCATGCCTAGATGATGCACCACGTGTGTGCAGGCTGTTCACAGCTTTCAAACAAAAAAATCCGCTTGGAAATCCGTTCAGGCATTCATGATTTATAGGCCATTATGTTTTCTTCAGATGTAAACAAACATGGCTGCCATGTTTGAAAGAATGGGTTGGTATGGGGGTTAAACATGCAATTTCGCGATCGCGATCATGCCTAATACATTTCTGGAGGTCCAAAAATTTGAAAAAGAAAAAAAAAAAAAAAAAAAAATCAAAAACGGCCCAAACTCGGGAAACTCGGGGTTGGCACAGCGCTAGTACCAATACAAACTCGGGAAACTCGGGGTTGGCACCATATGTGTTAACATTTTTTTTTTCTTTTTTAGCTTTTTAGATTTTCTGTGCATGATTTTCTTTGGTAATGTAAAATGTGCTAAATAAATAAAGCGGATTGGATTGGGTTGTTAAAATAGCTCAAAACAGAATAGTTCACAAGTATGGGGCTCAGCCTATATAATTCATCGTTGATTTGACTGACAAATGAAAACAAAGTCTCTGGCATGGCAGAGACAATGAAGGGATAAAAGGTTGTCCGGCCTTGATGTTATAATAATAAGCTTTGATGAGTCTACTCACCGATGAGGACGCACAGGAGTAGAGGTTTGTCATGTTGTCAGATCAAAGCCAAACAACATAATGTAGGCTAGGGCATTAACGAAAAATTCTACAAGTCGACTCAGTCGACTTCATTACACAAGTCGACTCCCACCAGAGAAAGTCGAAAGTCGAAGTTGAAAAAAAAAGAAATCTATTGTGAAAATAGCAGATCTACATGCTCACAACGCCTCGCGTTGCGAGGCGTTATGAGCATGTAGATATGAGCATGTAGATCTGCTATCTGCAATTTCTGCCTTTATATATTTGACAATTTGGACAATGTTTAATTTGTCATTTTAGAGGTATTACAAGGTCCTTAAATTGGTACTTTAGAAATGTGAAGATACCCTCTATACACTTAAACTTTATGTTGGTTTGTTTACAGTTGAGCGAGAAAACAATGTTGCACATTAAGTTAATCATCTGGGGACCCCCCACAATAATTGGGGGGTCGTGTGTGATGTGATGACGTCATCAAACGATAAAGTCGACTTCAACTCAACTCTTTACTGAGTCGAGTCGACTTGCAAAACTCACAAGCCGTTAATGCCCTAATGTAGGCCTGCTTCAAACCATATAGTCCTAATTACAACTACAGTTTACACAAAGTTATATAATACTGTTTGAGATCAAACAGTCAGCACCAAAAATAATATTTGAGTAGCCTGCATTTTTATGATCTACAAGGCCCCTAAAAGGACATTTAGCAAAGTGTACCACACTGATGTCCAAAACGTTAGGCTACACTCTGCAGCATGGCTTTATAAATGCTAGTCTAGGTCAGTGGTTCTCAACCTGTGGGTCGGGACCCACAGGTATTTTGGGGGTCCCCAGATGATTAACTTAATGTGCAACATTGTTTTCTCACTCAACAGTAAAGAAACCAGAATGACGTTTAAGTGTATAGAGGGTGTCTGCACATTTCTAAAGTGACAATTGAATGACTTTTAATAATAATAATAATATAAATATTAGAGGCAGAAATTGTGAAAATAGCAGATCTACATGCTCACAACGCCCCGCAACACGAGGCGTTGTGAGCATGTAGATCTGCTATTTTCTCAATAGAACCGTGATATACTAAATGTAATGCCTCAATCTCTGCCTCTTAGTGATCGCCAGGGTGGGGGGTCCCCATTTAAAATATTACTATTTTGGGGGTCGCGACCTGAAAAGGTTGAGAACCACTGCTCTAGGCAACTAATTTTCCATCGGGAAGGCAGGAACATCCCAAACTCAGGAACATCGTGAATTCAGCAACGTCATGAACTCATGAGCAATATCTCTCCTATTGATCCTCCTCTTGTTCCAAAACAAAAAAAACTACAGAGACTGCTTTTAGTTCATAACAGTGGTGTAAAGGCATTTCTACTTTACTTGAGAATACATTTCCAATTTTCAGTTTTACTTCTACTCCACGACATCTCTGATCCAAATATTGTACCTTTACTCCATTACATTTATTTGAGAACCCCCGCAACTTTATCATTTATTTTAAAATAAATTGGACCACATTTTCGACAAAACGAATATAGTCCGGGAGCCGTGGGGGTGAACGTGGATTCGCCTGTAAAAGTTTTTTTCTCAACTGATTCTTGTAGCTTGGGGTCACCTCTTAAGGATTCAAGATGATGACCAGTGATATCCATTGAGCATTTTTTATTATTAACCCCTTAATGCCTGAAACACAAGAAATCCACCCAGGAGGAAAATACCCAGAAAAAGATTTTTTTTCTGGGTATTTAAGGAGGATCTGAGGGGTCTAACTAGGGGTTTGTCATGATGCTGAATCCATTGCAGGCATTTGTTTTGCAAAAAAACCATTCCGTGGGCTAGAAATGGCCTCAGAAAACAATACACGTATGGGTGAGTATTCATGTTAGTCGGAGGCCTTAGGGTTTTTTTTCTCGTGCTAATCAGTCTAAAAGTGCAAAATTTTGCACAGATGTAGCTCAGGGCATGCTCTAATGATTTAGCTAGGGCGCCCGAGTCTGCGACATTCGGGGTCACCACAGCACCCACAAAACTCTGACTCATCACTTTTCATCACTAAAGTCGATGGGAGCCCAACTTGATTTGGCCGCTGTGGCGACCCCGAATGTCGCAGACTCGGGCGCCATAGCTAAATCATTAGGGCATGCCCTGAGCTACATCTGTGCAAAATTTTGCACTTTTAGAGTGATTAGCACGAGAAAAAAAACCCTAAGGCCTCCGAATAACATGAATACTCACCCATACGTGTATTGTTTTCTGAGGCCATTTCTAGCCCACGGAATGTTTTTTGTGCAAAACAAATGCCTGCAATGGATTCAGCATCATGACAAACCCCTAGTTAGACCCCTCAGATCCTCCTTAAATACCCAGAAAAAAAATATTTTTCTGGGTATTTTCCTCCTGGGTGGATTTCTTGTGTTTCAGGCATTAAGGGGTTAATAATAAAAAATGCTCAATGGATATCACTGGTCATCATCTTGAATCCTTAACTCTTTGAGTGCCAATCCCGAACTAGTTCGGCTTTATTAGCGTATCGTAGAGTGCCGATCCCGAACAAGTTCGGCTTTTAAAAAAAAAAAAAAAAAAAATTGAAAAAAAAACTTTTGAATTTTTTTTTTTTTTTTTGGACCCCATCAAATCTGGTGAACATGATTTCAATCGCGATTTTGCATGTTCCACCCCCATACAACCCCATCTAACATACAGGGCAGCCATTTTTGTTTACATTACATGTAAAACATAATGGCGATTATCTCAAGAATGCCTGAACGGATTTCCAATCGGATTTTTTTGTTTGAAAGCTGTGAACAAACTGCACAAATCCACTCCAATGCAATCCAGGATTGCATTGGATTTTTTAGAGCTCATTCTTCTCTGTTTTTTTTCCCATGCATGAGGTGTGCAAGGTTTAATCATGGCTAAGTTGACGAAAATAAGGCTTCTAAAATGCTTGGTAGCCAATAGCTAACTTCAAGCTAACTTCATCCTCTTACATGCACAAAGGAAAGTGTTCAGGCAAGTCATGGCTCCAGGGCTTGGGCATGCATTACCAGCATATCTCTATTATTCTCTGGTCACTGGGCGCCCTCTAGTGGTGATAGGCTGGCACTCAATGAGTTAAGAGGTGACCCCAAGCTACAAGAATCAGTTGAGAAAAAAACTTTTACAGGCGAATCCACGTTCAGCCAAAAATCACCATTTGGCTCCCGGACTAATATGATGGTGATTGAAAGGCAATTTTTAACTAGCGATAGGAACCATAAAGTATTCATGAAAATGTTAATTAAGGTTAGAACACGAAAGGGGAAAATGAATGGGATCCAATGGAGAACAATTCTTTTGCGATCGGCCGGGGGGGAAAACAGCGCAACTAGTGGCCAATCATAGGAAGTTTTACTTCCGTATTGGAGTCATTTTAAATCGGCAGAACTATGCCCCTGTATAAAACATACATCAACCACTTTAGCCCTAGTTTATACCTAGGCTATTTGAAAATAGCTTATCTACAAGCTTGTTGTGAACTTGTAGATCTGCTATTTTCAAACATTTTGTACTTTTGGTACTTTTGAGTACATTTTGATGCCAACACTTTCATACTTTTACTCAAGTGCATTTTGAATTTTGGACTTTTACTTGTAACAGAGTATTTCTATATTGCAGTATTGATACTTTTACTAAAAAATGTGAGTACTTTTTCCACCACTGGTACAGCTCCCATGCACTAAGAGTAGTAAGTAAACAATTAGGCTGGAGTGGCTTAGGCCGTTGTCTGTTTCGGCCTGTAAGTACAGCTATAAGGGTGTCTATCCCCTTTTCAATGTGCGAGAGACTGGGAAATCGCTCGCCTTTGTTAGTTAGCCGTGCTACTCATACGCTTTGTTGGCAGTACCCGCAATCGAACCCAGGACTTGGTGGTCATGCTAATCTTCTGCCACAATGTAGAGAAGACCGCGCTGAGGACAAAAGCACACCTGCCCTTTAAAGGTAGGAAAGTGATTTCATTTAATTCAGATAACAAAAAAGTTGAAACTTTGGCTATTCAAAAATAGCAGAGAGACAGTAGGCTACATATTAGACCTATAGTTTTGAGAAATGGTGGAAATGATTGCAGATCTTTGAATATATCTTTTTTTTTTAAGCGAACATTTGTATCTCAATTTGTTCTTTCTCAGGGTCCCTGGAACAAATTATTTTGAGATGGGGGTCTGTGGTCAAATACATATATTTCTAGGAGGTCCTAGGGACGTGCTGGCCATTGGGAAAAGCGGGACAACTCCCGAACGGCCGGTTCATTCCCGTTATTTATTTATTTTTTTGCAAAGAAAAGCCCTGCTTCATCATACAAGGCCGTTGCACAAAAGTAGTGAAAACAGTAGATCTACAAGCACACAACGCCTCGCAGTGCGAGGCGTTGTGTGCTTGTAGATCGGCTGTTTTCACTAGTTTAAATAATTTTTTAAATGATAAATACAAAACAAACGGTTTTGGACATACAAGGTTTCCACCCGACAACGGCGAAATATAACTCGTAATAATGTAATTGGCCCGCTGGCTTGTCACTTGTCATGATCTGAAATGGGAAATCTTTGAGTAGCAGCAGCGCTATAGAGAGAGATCTCTCTCTATAGCGCGCAATGAGGGCCTCTCCAACTCTTTTTCCCGGGCTGAATCAGGGGTCCAGCACGTCCCTGGGTCCTTGACTTGAAAAGGCTGAACACCACTGATAAAGAAACATGAGCTTTTTCAGAAAACCATCAGGATTTAGAAGATTTTTTGTTCTTCTTTTTCTTAATGGGTTAAAAAAAAGGTGTCTTCAACGTTTTCAGGCCAAGGACCCCTTAGCTGAGAGAGAGATGAAGCAGGGACCCCCACAACCTGTTCATAGATTCCATATAGTTTCATCGTTCATATAGTTTCAGCACAATCATCAGTGTATTTTGGATTCATGTCAATTTGCGTTTTCAGATATTTAACCACTTGAGCCGTCATTACCTATAATAAACTTGACCTTTCACTCTGTACTTAGTCTGCTCTTTTACCCCTCTACACCAAATATCTTTGCTGAAAATAGCCGATCTACAAGCTCACAACGCCTCGCAACGCGAGGCATTGTGAGCTTGTAGATCTGCTATTTTTGGCTAAAGTTCACAGAATATGGACACTAGGGTTAGGGTTAGGGTATAAAATGTGACTTGTGTGACTTATAAAATAAGTCACACAAAGATTTGGAGGACCCCCCTATAGTAACTCTGAGGACCCCTATAGGGGTCCCGGACCCCCTGTTGAAGACCCCTGGGTTAAAAGCCATGGCACGTGCAAGGCCTCAGAAACAGATAAGGGGGTTGGTGGTATTAATGCCTTTCTAGAAAACGGTCCTGCTCAGATATTTTGACAGCTGTGATTTTGACACAGCATGGCAAGTCTGAGTCGGTGTCTATTCTGTGAATCATAACGTCTTGGAATCAAAATCCAAATGGCCATTGATCCCTGGTTATGTTGTGGTAACACGCCACATCTATAACAGCAGTGGTTCTCAACCTTTTCAGGCCGCAACCCCCAAAATAACCATATTTGAACTGGGGACCCCCCACCCTGACAAGCACTAAGAGTTGAAGCATTACATTTTGTATAACACAGTTCTATTGTGAAAATAGCAGATCTACATGCTCACAACGCCTCGCAACGCGAGGCGTTGTAGATCGGCTATCTTCACAATTTCTCCCTCTAATATTTGACAATTTGGAAATGTTTAATTTGTCATTTTAGAGGTATTAAAAAGTCCTTAAATTGTCACTTTAGAAATGTGCAGATACCCTCTATACACTTAAACTATATGTTGGTTTGTTTACTGTTGAGTGAGAAAACAATGTTACACATTAAGTTAATCATCTGGGGACCCCCCAAAATAATTTGGGGACCCCCCTGGGGGTCCCGACCCACAGGTTGAGAACCACTGTATAACAGTACAGTAGGCCTGTGTATGGCAAGCTCATTATTTACGTGGTCTGTTGAGTCTCTTCAGGCTTAGACGGCCCTGTTTACCTTATTAAGCACATTAAAAATGGGCTCCCCAGTTGGGTGTCAATTCAACAAACCGAGGCTCGGGCCAGCGCGGCTCAAAAGAAAACATGTCACCCAATAGCGTGGGCTCCATTGTATCTCTGAAAGGAGCAAGAAGCACCCTGGGTATTGTGTTCCACGGAGGGGAGTCAGGTTACCCGGGCAACTCCGGGATGGCTAATATACTCACAGGCCCGGAGACACAGAGGAGGCAAGGCCAGAGAAGGAGGGAAATTAGAGAGAAAAGGAACCAAAAAGGAAGCTATATAGAGACGTCCAAGACCCCAGGATTCTTCCCTTATTTTTGTGTTCTTGTTTTGTTTTGAAAGCAGGAGTGATGGTTGCCATCGGGATGGAACCGAGACCAAACGAGGTGAGAGTGTGCATGTGTGCGTCTGTGCGCTCCCATGGGTATGTGTGTGTGTGTGTCAGTGTGTGTGTGTGTGTGTGTGTGTGTGTGTGTGTGTGTGTGTGTGTGTGTGTGTGTGTGTGTGTGTGTGTGTGTGTGTGCTTGCGTGCGTGCGTGAAGATGCTTGCGTGCGTGAAGATGTGTGCGTGCGTGAAGATGCGTGCGTACATGCACGTGTTGGCATGTGTTCAGACATCTCTATAACTGTTCCTTTTTGACCACACAGAGTAGAGAAGTTGGGTGTGAAAAGCAGTATGGCTGTTCAGAACATTTCAATTTCATTTTTCATTTTTTTTTTCCATTCTAATGAACACAGGAACACTGCATGCTGTCATTACAACATACAAATTATACCACAGAATTATTGCACACTGTTTATGCCTAACAAATTATTCTTCTGGCTCGACTGAGCTGGAAAGTTTGACCTGCCATTCATAGGAAAAAGAGAGAAACAACTGTTCATTATTCCTGTTCATACCCAAAGGCTGAGGGGAAATGACTTCCTCTCACACTTAGAGGTATTAAAAAGTCCTTATATTGTCACTTTAGAAATGTGTAGATACCCTCTATACCAGGGTTCCCCAATAGGTGGCCCACGGGGGGCTACTGTCTGGCCCCCACCAACCCCAGTAATAATGGTGGTATAAGAGCAGCACCAACACTAGTATATCGTCGTTGTCGGTTGGAAACCTTGTATCTCCAAATTTGTACGTCCTTTCGCAAAGTAAAGCCCTGCTTCATCATTCAAGGCCATCTCACAAAAGTAGTGAAAACAGCAGATCTACAAGCGCACAACGCCTTGCGGTGCGAGGCGTTTTCTGTTTGTAGATCGGCTGCTTTCACTAGTTTAAATCATTTTTAAAATGATAAATGCAAAACGAACGGTTTTGGACATTCAAGGTTTTAACCCGACAACGATGATATCTGAACTGTCGCTGGAGTAGCGGGAACGCCACCGTCGCCCCCTGCAATGTTGTGGCCCTCGGCTTCGTAACTGCTGGGTAGATTCATCTACCCAAAATCTGAGTAAAAAATGGTTTACCCATTATGGGTTATTATAATGGTGTTTGTATGTATAATGGGTTGTTTTGTACAGCTCATACATTACCCAGCTGCTGAGTAAAATTGATTTACTCAGTATTGGGTAGTTTTAAACTTAAGTTGGTCACCTGGTATGCAAAGCATGCTGGGAAAAGCATTTCTCTAGGTTTTCAGGGATATTTTCTAAGCTTTTGGTAGCTAAAAATGCTAAATGTATCATATCCATGTGTCTGCCTTGGCAAGCTGACTGTCATATGTCAGAATTTCATTTGTCAGTATTTGAGCCAAAACCCTAACCGTAACTGCTAGGCTGCTAGATTATCATTGAGCTCCCTCCCCCTGCTGTCTTAAAAGAGAAGAACTCATGATTATTTAGAGATTATCATGTTGATCTGCTCTAAACTACTCTGATTATAGCTTTTCAACATTGCTGCATATATTAACAATTACGTATCTTTATGTTGATATTGCTATACTTGGAACAAATTATCTGAGAAAAAAATATTCTACCCACATCTGGGTAAATATATTATATACTAAATAATAGTGGTTGACCCAGAGCTGAGTAAAATATTCTACCCAGGATGTGGTAGAATAGTTTACTAGGGTGCTGGGTAGAAAGGACCTACCCATTTTTCTGTGTAAGATTTACTACTGTTGGGTAGGTCCAATAGTTACCCAGGGGTGGGTTAGAATACAACCCAGATTGGGTTATTTTCAACCCAGCAGTTTTAGTGTACCCTAGACATAATTCGGCCCTTGGGGAAAACTAATTGGGGAACCTTGCTCTATACACTTAATTGCTATGTTGGTTTGTTTACTGTTGAGTGAGAAAACAATGTTGCAAACAGTGTGAGTGGAAGTCTGTCCATGTACTCTTATTCATGCACAATGTATTTGTTGTACTTATACAGATCTCCGCAGTGATCATCTCTTGACGGTCACACTCAGCACTTACAAACTTGAGGCCATGCGTGTTGCACTGCGGCTGCGCAGGTAAGACTTATACTGCAGGGCTTTTCAACAGGGGGTCCGGGGCCTCAAGGGGGTCCTCAGAGTTACTACAGGGGGGCCGCCAAATCGTTGTGTGATAGGATCATTCTTTTAAATGAACAACTTGAACCCTCGCATCCCTATTCGTAGGAGAACTTTGGCCGAAAATAGCAGATCTACAAGCTCTCAACGCCTCGCGCTGCAAGGCATTGAAAGCTTGTAGATCGGCTATTTTTGGCAAATATGTTTGTTGTAGAGGTTAAAAAAAAAAGAGCAGACCAAGTACCGAGTGATACAAAGTATCGACAATTTAAGTGGTTAAATGTCTGAAAAAACACATTAACATGAATCCAACAGACTGATGAGAGTGCTATCAATCAAGTCTACGAATCTATCTATGAAATCGATGAAAATCTGCAACACAATTTTATACAACATGTAGAGGGGTCCCTGCTTCATCTCTCTCTCTTTCAGCTAAGGGGTCCTTGGCCCGAAAACGTTGAAGACTCCTGTTATACTGCATTAGCCTCAAATCTTGAATAGGGAAAGTGAGGACAGGAAGTAAAAAGGAATAAACAAAGTGTATTGCATCTTTCGTTAACTTAAATACACTGTCTTTTGTCTGCCACGTTGTCCTTACCTTTTAATGTGGATGCGTGCGTGCACATCGCGCACGATTCGTGCACGGATCATGCACCAGGCGTGTGTACACCCGATCACAGCTTTGAAATAAAAAAAATCCCATTGAAAAAAGACGCTTCCATCTCCGAGCTTCGTTTAGCACTGTTTACATGAAAGCTATAGTGGAAGAGGCGCTTTGGTCCCGCCCCCAACCGGATACGGAAACCATATCCGGCGGAAACCAGAAATGAGACCGGAAGCACTTTTTCGCGGGTGATTGGAGCCCGATTAGCGATAAACAGTGATTATACTTTCAAATGTTTTATAGCGATTAAAGCATATTAAATTCTCTGGTTTATCGTGCCTGGCGGAGAGGAACATTTTCTCTGGATTATCGGGTGAGTAAATGAGTTAATTGGAGCATGTGACTTCACCTGATTCACATGATCACATCCCTGCGCTGATGATGGATAATCTGCTTGTTTTTGCTAACAGAGAGCAAACTGAAATGTTTTTCACAATGCCTTAAAGGGATATTACACTTTCAAAAAACTCATTGTATGGTCTAATCAGGCTTGTATGAACAGTTTGAACACCCTGAACAGTTTTTGATTTTCTTCATTCAGTATTTAGATATTTGATGTAAATGTTACCAGGCCCTCCAGGCTCAGGGCCTCTCCCCACACACACTCATTGTAACTTCAAACTCCATTTTAACCATGATTGATTCATTAAAAACACCCATTATTGTTTCTGGTGACTCATACTACCCTCCTAATACGTGAGCAGGCCGTGTTTTTTCTATAACGTTTTTCATTTATTTTTTATACATTTTTATTGTATTACATTTTTTCCATTTTCCCAAAGAATTATTAAAAATACATGAAAAGCGTTATGGAAAAAACACGGCCTGCTCACGTATTAGGAGGGTAGTATGAGTCACCAGAAAAAAAGAATGGGTGTTTTTAATGAATCTTTCATGGTTAAAATGGAGTTTGAAGTTGCAATGAGTGTGTGTGGGGAGAGGCCCTGAGCCTGGAGGGCCAGATAACATTTACATCAAATATCTAAATACTGAATGAAGAAAATCAAAAACTGTTCAGGGTGTTCATACAAGCCTGACTAGACCATACAATGACCAAGACATGAGACACCCCTGTCGAATGCTATCAATGCGCTGGATAGGGATTTTTCACGTGTACTCAGCCCATTGAATGGTGCAGTAGGTGAGATACTGACCTACCCGACGAGTTAATCACACCATTGATTGCGACATACTGACGGGGCTCAGTAGGTGCGCCGCCGTATATACGTAGATTCAGCCCGGGAAAAATTGTTGGAGAGGCCCTCATTGCACGCTATAGAGAGAGATCTCTCTCTACGGGCACAGTAGGTCACCATTCAATGGGTTGATGGCAGTAGGTGTTTGTCATCATTCAGTGGGTTGATAAAAGTCCATGTATAGAGAGAGATCTCTCTCTATAGCGCTGCTGCTACTCAAAGATTTGCCATTTCAGATCATGACAAGTGACAAGCCAGTGGGCCAATTACATGAGTTATATTTCGTCGTTGTCGGGTGGAAACCTTGTATGTCCAAAACCGTTTGTTTTGTATTTATAATTTTAAAAATGATTTAAACTAGTGAAAACAGTCGATCTACAAGCACACAACGCCTCGCACCGCGAGGCGTTGTGTGCTTGTAGATCTGCTGTTTTCACTACTTTTGTGCGACGGCCTTATATGATGAAGCAGGGCTTTGCTTTGCGAAAATTACAAATTTGAAACTTGGAGATCCAAGGTTTCTTCCCGACAGTGGCGATTTACTTTGTTGGCCGCCCAGCCCCCAAAATGGAACGAAGGCTGACATTTTATTTTACATTTTTTCCTAATGGCCGGCCTGGACCGACCGGGAATGAACCGGCCGTTCGGGAGTTGTCCCGCTTTTCCCAATGGCCAGCACGTCCCTGTTGGACCGCGACTGAGGCGTGGCGTCTCAAGCGGACTTGATCCATGTGAGACACTGCCTAGCGATCTATAGCCGTGTCGAGCGTTGCGAAGTCCGCTTGAGCCAACTCAGCGAGTTGTAAACCAGGGGGCCAGAATCGTAATCAGAATCATCACCCCGCCAGACTTTTATCAACCCACTGAATGATGACAGACACCTGCTGCCATCAACCCATAGCATGATGACCTACTGTGCCCGTCGGTAGGTCGGTATCTCACCTACTGCACCATTCAATGGTCTGAGTACACGTGACAAAATCCCATTCAGTGCATTGATAGCATTCGAAAGTTACTACTTATGAAAGACTTGCAACGCTTTAAACAATACCATTTTAAATATATCACTCTCACAGGTCCCTTCTTTGCGCAGGTAGACATTGGATTATGGGGATAAATTGTCTTAAGAAAACTCAAGTCAGAAAAAAAAGCATTGCTTGACTTTGACTTGAGACTCGACTTGGACTTGCACCGAAAGACCAAAAAAAAAAACTGCTTTGATCACATGAAACATTACAGAACCATTAATAAATCGAAAATAAATCTCACAGAGATATAAAACAAGGAACAGGAAGGAATGTATAAAAAGAAGTTACGTGACATCATTTACATCAACTACCACTTTTCATGTAAATCTTTATAAAAATGTCTCCCTGAGCAGCTTCTAACCGTTTTATTTCCTCGTATATTCCGAACGACCCAACGCAAAGTTCTTTCATCTGACGTTGTGTGCCGCAATGAAGTTAACCACCACATCTTTTAGCGAGAGAATTGAAGGGTATAGAGCTGAATCAAAAACTTTATAGGGAGTTGGAAATTGCACGTACGTGCGTGTGTGCGTGTGTGCGTGCGTGCGTGCGTGCGTGCGTGCGTGCGTGCGTGCGTGCGTGCGTGCGTGCGTGCGTTCAGGGACGTGCAGAGAATGTCAGAGAGGCAGGGGCTGAATTTTCTCAAATGGCCTGTTTTGGTGAAAATATCGAAAATAGCAGACCTCCAAGCTCACAACGCGCTGCGCTGCGACGCGTTGTGAGCTTGGCTATTTTTGATGCTTGGTTTCTACGCAGAGAGGACAATTCTTTAAACATAAGTTGCTACGTTCAAGTTCAGGAGAGTTTGGACGAGGCAATTCTCTTGAATGCTGCCTTCAGCTATGGCATGGAAAGAGGGGCATTTGCATTTCTTTCACCACGGTAAAAACGGCATTCATGGTCTGGAGAGGCCACTTTTATACAGAAGGATAAAAAGGCAGGGGCTCAAGCCCCCTTTGATGTCTATGTGTGCACGTGCCTGCATTCATACTATTCTGCACACACGCACGCGCATATATTATGCATGCGTATTAGCATGTGTTTAGCTTGGACTCCCTGTGTTTCTTTGGACCATGGTTTCTGGGTTGACTGGTCTGATGAAACGCTTCTACATATTGCTCTCTCTGCCCCAGTAAAACTAGAGCCGGGCGCCCACTGGACCGGCGAGTCAAATGAACACACGCCACAATGGCACATCACTCTTCAGATGTTTTCTTTTGACACACTGAGGTCTTCATTTTGAGGTCATGGAAGAATGTTGTCTCCCTTTCTCTCAATGCACTTGACGCAAAGCAGAATGGGTTTATGGGGGGGACTTTTGGTTTTATTGACTCGAGCTCATTGTTTGGTGTTCTGAGTCTGTACTAGGCAGTACACATGTACGTTCAGAGGAGCAGTGGCGTCAGTTCAGAAAAAGCAAGGTATGGCAACATGACTGGTGTCTTGCACGCGTGCCTTCGTGAGCGTGCAAGACACCAGTCATGTTGCCACACCTTAGTAACAGGCATGATACATTTACATTCTATTTTCCCCCCGTTTCTACGGTTTCTTGGGCTGGATATGGCAGCCTGGAATGGTTATTCAAGTGCAGCTAAACTTGGCATGTTAGTAAACGTGCCACAACCACAATTAACAATAATGCATTGCACCTGTGCAGCTGACCTGCGGAACCTGGGAATATACCATTTTGTCAAGATGGGGAGAATACAAGTGTGGAGAATATAATTATAATACCTTGTTAAAGTGACCATTTTGTTAAATTTAGCATTTGTAGTTATTTTACTGTAACAACATAATAACCAGCACAGATAGACAAAGAGACATTCATGGATTTATAGTCCATGTAACTTTTATTTTCCCCCCTGGACCCAGGGTATGGCAGCTGCCATACCCAATTGACGCCCCTGCAGAGGAGGGTTGTAATGTATTATACAAATATGGAAGAGACAACACAGTTGAGCCGCAGTTGTTTAGTCCATTGTGCAGTTTCAGTATTTTCAGCGGTCCTTTTAAAATAGTCTGACGTCGGCTTTCAAAGGTCTTTTTTTTTATTGAACATGAGGGATTATATAAAACAAATGGCATTTACAGGAATTCGATTCGGTCTGTTGGTTGTTTACTGTTGTATTCAAGCATATTGTGAGTGAGTGAGTGAGTGAGTGAGTGAGTGAGTGAGTGAGTGCGTGCGTGCGTGCATCCTCAACAACTATAGTCAGTGGTGTAAAGTACAGTACTGTAACTATAAGCACATTTACAATTTTGAGGTATTTTTTCTTTACTTGAGTATTTCCAATTTCCGATACTTTTACTTCTACTCCACTACATCTCAGAGGCAAGTACTGTACTTTTAGGGTACGGTCAGACCAAACTACCTATGAGAGTGGATTCCTGATTCCTCAAAATCCGTTTCTCCCAAGAGTAAATTGAACATGTAATTGCCATCGTTCTTGTGTCATTGTTTACGAACAAGTTAGTCAAAAGGCTTGGCCATGTTGAGTATTCTGTAGTTTCCAATGTAAACTAAGGTTTCGATGACAATGATTGATGACATGTGTCCAGCATGTGACATCAATCATGACATCAGTTGTCTTTCAGCTCCTTTCACTTCGTGAGAAAGTAAGTATAGTCGGGGATCCACAAGCCCAAAAGCTCAAGGAATAGGGTTGAACCTGTGATGTTCTGCCGCACCTTTTATTTCTGTTCTATCTATTAGTTTGGTCATTAAGGTCCTCAGAATGAAAGGCCTGCTCTGCCGGAAACATCGTGAAAAAAAAGTTATGGCTATTTGTATATTCACTGTCCCATTGACTCCACTAGAAATATAAAAAAAAAGAAAAAGAAAATCTGCTTTAAGTAGCATGTGAGGGGTCAAACTAGGAGTTCTTCATCATTCTGCAACTATTGTTAAAAAATACAATGACAACAACATGCAGTACAACACAGAATGCCAAGGAATAAACTGGCAACACTTTACACATCCTGTCAATATCTTTCAAAGAACTCATGCCTATATAGATTCTTCGGTTAAGCTGGTTGCACACTGCTGCGTTTTTTTGTTTTTTTGTTTTGTTTTTTTTTCGTTTTGGAAACCGAAATCCGCAAAATACGTTGTTCAGGCCAAGGAGAGAGAGAAGAGGGAGAGAGAGCAAGGGACCCAGTGGCGACAGTTGCGAAAATCAGAAAAAAATCAACCCTGTTCCGAAAATAAAGCAAATTCAGAGAAGGTGTGCATGAGGTCATCATTGGTTTCTTAAAAAAAATAAAAAATAAAATAGTGAGTTTTTTTTCCCCGTGCGAAGAATTGCGCCTATCTGCAAAGCCCTAGATTAAAGGAGCTATAGTCAACTTTTTCTTGAAAAACGGATGCTAAAATAAAAATAATGTTTCGGAAATATTTTATAAAAAAATAAGCTTCATATATGTGTTTCTATTCAAAAATGACCACAAAAAGCGTAAAGTAATGATAAAATAATCATTTTGGCCATTGTCAGACCAACACTTTGTTTACATTCTAGTCTATAGACTAGGATGTAAACAAAGTGTCGGCCCTACAATGAAAAAGTTGACTATAGCTCCTTCAAGTTATTTTGATCAATGTACGAAACAGCAGACAATTGTACATAATCATTTGCATAAATGTGCCAAAGCATGTGTAATTTGATCAAAAGATTGAGAAATTGCTTTCATGATATGCGCAACTGACTAGATCAGGGGTCTCCAACGTTTTCAGGCCAAGGACCCCTTAGTTGAGAGAGAGATGAAGCAGGGACCCACACAACCTGCCAATAGATTCCATATTATAGTTTCATTGTTTGACAGCACAATCATCAGTGTATTTTGGATTCATGTCAATTTGTGTTTTCAGATATTTAACCACCTGAACCGTTAATAAACTTGACCTTTCACTCTGTACTCTGCTCTTTTCCCCCTCTACACCAAAGCTCTTTGACAAAAATAGCTTATCTACAACAACGCCTCACGCAGCGCTGCGAGGCGTTGTAAGCTTGTAGATCTGCTATTTTTGGCTAAAGTTCTCAGAATATGGACACTAGTGTTAATATAAAAAAGGAGAAAAAAAGTTTCTATCACTCAAAGATTTGGAGGACCCCCTGTAGCAACTCTGGGGACCCCCTAGGGGTTCCGGACCCAGTGTTGAAGACCCCTGGACTATAGATGATGTGGTGGACAAAGGCTTTAGTTTTAAGACTTTAATAACGTGTGTGTGTGTGTGTGTGTGTGTGTGTGTGTGTGTGTGTGTGTGTGTGTGTGTGTGTGTGTGTGTGTGTGTGTGCGCGTGCATGTGCCTGCCACCTGTGTGCCTGCCGCATGTATGCGCCTGTGCATGAGTGCGTATGTTTGTGCGTTGTGCCCCCTCCAGTGGCTGCCTGCTGCTGTGTCTGTGTGCGTCAGTGTTGGGCCTACTGTTGCTGAGTCTCTGGGTCCCTCCTGAGATGACCGGCAACGAGCCCTCCGGAAGCGCTCCCGAAGAACAAGGTTTGTTTAATATTTCACTTTTCACAAGAAAATGAAAAACAGTATACAAAGATTTGGAAAATGTGATGGAGATGCCTAAAAACCCTTGAGAAGTGGCATTCTCCAAAAAATATTTTACATTCAAAAAACGATAAATCACATCAAAGTAGAATATATGTATCCTTAAAAAATAAAACAACATGTCATACAGAAAAAACTGAGTAGCCTAAAAAAAAAGAAAGGAAACAAAATCATTTCACAACAATAGACAGTCGAAGACACACAGAAGATTAACCTCTAAGGAAAATAATGAATAGGGCCAGGTTCATTTAGCAGACCATAATAAGTATATAAGTATATACTTTCCATATTATGGAAAGTATATACTGGCTAGAGAAGTGATTTCAGAGCCTTCTTAAATTGGTGAGAAGACAACTCCCATATATATAATGGCAGAGAATGGTAAGACAATACACAAAAACAACAATATTTAATATATTTAACGCACACACGCACACGCATGCATATACACACACAAAGTATAATATCGTCACTGTCGGGCAGAAACCTCGTATCTCCAAGTTTCGAATGTGTTAATGTTTTCACGAAGTATAAAGCCCTGCTTCATCATACAAGGCTGTTGCACAAAAGTAGTGAAAACAGCAGATCTACAAGCACACAACGCCTCGCGGTGCGAGGCGTTGTGTTCTTGTAGATCGGCTGTTTTCACTAGTTTGAATCATTTTTAAAATGATAAATGCAAAACGAACGGTTTTGGACATACAAGGTTTTCACCTGACAACGACGATATATAGTCCTACATGTGTACACAAAACGTACATACATATGTGGGTCAAACTAGAAGGTTTCTTCATTATATGAACAGACGACATACCGGTAGATCACTATAGGCTACACAAGATCAATGTGGTTCCCCCAAAAATTATGTCGAAAATTCAAAAATCGGTCTTTGGGTCCCTGCATGGGCACTTCACTGCGTGCATCTAAAAATACCAGAAGAGTTCCCATCGTTTCATTATGCTTTCCCGAAATGTACGGTGCCTTCAGGGGGCTTAGACCTGATGTGACTGAGCCGTCTGCTCCATGGCTGGGTGGAGGTTTGTACACAACTCGCGGTGGGTCCTTGAACATGCCTGACAGTTGTGGGTTTGTGGCCAAGATATGCCATGTTCAAATCAACTGTTTGTCTAGCCAAACTGTTTTCCTATAAACAGGCGTGTCACAAGAGGGGGGGGGGGGGGGGGAGTGGGACTGAGTTAGTAGGGCCCAAGGTGGAGGAGGCCTTAATTATTTTATACTTTAGCTATTGAAAAATAGCAGATCTACAAGCTCACAGCCCGGCACTCGAGCTTGTACATCTGCTATTTTTGAAAAGTCGTGAAAACGTGTGCAAATCTTTGAATGTATTTTTAAGCGAACATTTGTAACTAAAACTTTGCTTCTGGGGGGACCTTGGAACTAAATATTTTGTGATGGGGGTCCGTGGCCAAATATATATAATTTTGGGGGTTCCTTCACATGAAAAAGAGCACCAACTGACATAGAAACGTAGGTTTTAAAAAAAAAAACCTTAGAAGGATTGAAACATTCAAAGACATTTTCACGATTTAAAAAAAATTGCAGATTTACAAGCTCGCAGCGCAGCACTCGGTGCCGCGCTGTGAGCTTGTATATCTGCTATTTTTTCAATAGTTAAAGCACAAAATGTGAGTGAATCCTTGTACCCAGGGCCCAGAATTTGGTGCGACACCTCTGCCTATAAAGTGGGGGGGGGTATTTGAGGGGGCAGTTGATGGGGTTGTTTGGGTAGATCGCCTTCCTCCAAGGTTACAGCGAGAGGAACATATTGTCAACAGACCTCCCGCGGAGGATTATTTTGTAAATTTCTGGAGTCTTTTCTTTTCACACACATCCAGTGGCGTCAGTTCAGAAAAAGCTAAGGTATGGCAACATGACTGTGTCTTGCATGCGCGCAAAGGCTCGTGTGCAAGACACAAGTTTCATACCTTAGCATACCTTAGCAACAGGCATGATACATTTATTTTAAGAAGTACATTCTATTTTTCCCCCCGTTTCTACGGTTTCTTGGGCTGGATATGGCAGCCTGGAATGGTTGTTCAAGCAGCTAAACTTGGCATAATATAGTAAACGTGCCACACTTAACAATAATGCATTGCACCTGTGCAGCTGACCTGCGAAACCTGGGATATACCATTTTGTCAAGATGGGGAGAATAAAAGTGTGGAGAATATAATTATAATACCTTGTTAAAGTGACCATTTTGTTACATTTTGTATTTGTAGTTATTTTACTGTAATTTAACAACATAATAACCAGCACACAGATAGACAAAGAGACATTAATGGATTTATATTTAAAAGTAACTTTTATTCTCCCCCCCTGGACCCAGGGTATGGCATCTGCTTACCCCTGCCATGCCCAGTTGACGCCCCTGCACACATCGCTACGAATGAATTAGCATATTCCGGCGCCATGGTCGTCCTGGAATCTTCGCTGCATGCACATGCCTTTGTCAGGCAATGGATAAAACAAACAACGAACAACAAAGCAGAACCAGGAAAAGATATTGTGAAATGGTTTCGTTCTAACTTATTAATACCTGATGGATCTTATTTGCATGCCCGCATACGAACAAGTGAGTATTGTTCGTATGAGAGAAGGCTAGTGTACTGTACATCGTTTGGGTATCATAGTCTAGGACTAGGTCATAGTAGACCTTATGTTATTATTATTTATATATCAGAATAGTATAATCTATAATATCTATAATCTATAATATAAGTATAATCAGCTATTAGTATTATGTGTCATTTGAGTGACGTGACACAATATTAAAAGAGTAGTTCACCCCAAAATGACTTTTTTTCCCTATTGATTACTCATGCCATGGAGACTTGAATTCAACAATATGTTTTTGTATTTGTCGCATTCCTAAGACAATATTTTGACTACAGTAAATGTTCGCCCATTGATTCCAGATGGGGGCCCAAATGCATTTGGGTCCCCATCCAGAATCAATGCGGGTAGATTTACTCTAACACATTGTTTGTCTTAGGAATGCGACGAATACAAAAACGTACTACTGAACTCAAGTCTCCATGGCATGAGTAATCGATAGAAAAAAAATCATTTGGGGGGTGAACTACTCCTTTAAATCATATAGATCAATTCCTTCCTATAAACATGTACAATAAACTGACAAAAGCTCATCGAAATTTTCCACTCCATACCCTTGAAAGAATGTTGCCCCTAAATCGTATTTAGCAGATTAGCAGCACACAAAGTGACCGTTTCAAAAACAAATGGACAACTCTGTGAAAGATCCAGATACAGCGGTTATACACCCATGCATGAGAACAGTTTCAGAAGGGAACCAGGGAGGAAAGCTTTGGACCTAAACAATTCCATCCTCAATACAAGGAAAACTGTTTGAGTAGACAATCAAAACCACCGGTGCATCTCAGCCACAGACCCACAATTGTTCTGCACTTTCAGGGACCCACCACGGGTTGTGTACAAACAACAACCGCCCAATCCTGAGGTCATGTCGAGAAAATAAACCCAACCCAGGGAAGCCGGGGTTCACCCACACACAGATCGCCCTGGTTCAAATTTACTGCCAAATGTTAAGCACATAAAAATGATCCAAAATCAAAGGCTTCATCCAGCAATACTTAAACAAAACTGTCATTTGTTTCTTCATTTGTCCCTGTGGCAAAAAATCTCACATATAAGCAAAACTACCAGCGGCCTAAACAAAAATCCACAAATGGTACCATAATGATGTTATTTAATATTGTTGCTATGACTGCTATGGTGGCCTTGCATCGGTGTACTTAAGATAACACATTAAAACACCTATAAAAGGAGAGATGATGCCACACTTGTCACGTATCTTATTTTGGACAAAATGTGGCCAAAATGTGGCCATCATTTTTCAAATTTGGAGATGACTAAAGTAAAGTCTGACATCATAGATGTTTGATGTCATAGACCACATGAGACTGACACAATATGTCCATACATGGGCATTCCCAGATATGGGCTTAATACTGATGACATCAGGGATCTCTATATATGGGCATGCAAGGGACAAGGACGGAATTCATTTGCAACATCATTGTGATGTCAGCTATATCCTTCTGCTGAGCTGGGATGAGGTGTCATTAGCCCCTTTTCCAATGACATGGCCCAACACTACACCACTCCACACCGCCCACTTGTGCCAGGTTTTCCACTACAAGGACCTGGGTGTAGTGGTGTGAAAGCGGTACTAAAAAGTATCCAATCTAGAGTAGGTCTACTCTGATCTAGGCCAAACAGTGCCAAACACTTCATAATGACTGATCACTCATTTCATTTAGACCAGGATATAGTTGTAATACATGAATAGATTTTATTGTGTTATAACCACTATTATAATCTGTTATAGTGTATTATAATTATCATAGTAATACATTAATACTTTATAGTGTATTATAATCAAAGTAATAATTCATTATAGTGTATTATAATTTAGGATAGTGGCAATACAAATGTATATTGTATTATAATCACAGTTAAAAAAGGTCAATTTGTTTCTTACCGATATAGGGTACTTTTGTGTAATGGAAAATGTAGATATTATTATGTGGTGCGGTGTGGTGTGGTGTAGTGCTGTGTAGTGTGGTGCTAAAGTTGCAGTCGAAAAGGGGCTATTGTGATGTCAAAAGAGAGACAGACGGATAGACAGACAGACATGACTCATGAGCTGGAGGTTTTCATACTAAGTTAAATTATGCAGATTATCTTGTAAATCGCTCCAATTCCAGAGCTGTTCAGTTAAAACTACAAGAGAAATTAATAAATAAATAGTTTTAGTTGTTTTGACGCATGTGTGAATAACATGACGAGGCAGAGTTTCAGAAGAGAACATGTGCTGAAAACATGACCTCAAAGCGACGCTATAGCAGCCTATGATGTCATCAAGTTGAGCTGAGGGCTACACGTACCCTTTAAGGCGTCTGTATAAACATTAACGTAGGTGTGTGTGTGTGTGTGTGTGTGTGTGTGTGTGTGTGTGTGTGTGTGCGTGCGTGCGTGCGTGCGTGCGTGCGTGCGTGCGTGTCTGCGTGTGTGCAGGGGCGTCACACTGGGTGGGAAAGTGGGACTGAGTTACCAGGGCCCAAGGTGGAGGGGCCTTAATTATTGTATACTTTAGCTATTGAGCAATAGCACATCTACAAGCTCACAGCACGGCACTGAGTGCCGCGCTGCGAGCTTATAGATCTGCTATTAAAAAGACGAGAAAATGTGTGCAAATCTTTGAATATATGTATTTTTTAAGCATATACGTGGCCAAATAAATACAATTTTGGGATTCCTTCACATGAAAAAGTTTGAGCAACACTGACATAGAAACATAGTTTAAAAAAAAAAAAAAAAAACCTTAGAGGGATTTAGAAGACATTTATAGAATTGTGTAAAAAATCTCCAAAGACCTGCACACATTTTCACGATTTTTCTAAAATAGCAGATCTACAAGCTTGCAGCGCGGCACTCGGTGCCACGCTGTGAGCTTGTATATCTGCTATTTTTCAATGGTTAAAGCACAAAATAATGCATAATAAAGCGTTCCCAATTCCCATTCATGGGGGGCCCACAGTGAAGCCTTGTACCCAGGGCCCAGAATTTGGTGTGACGCCCCTGCGTGTGTGTGCGTGCGTGCGTGCGTGCGTGCGTGCGTGCGTGCGTGCGTGCATACGGGACATGTGTGCGCATGTTTGTGTGCATATGGGGGGGCCCTCTCGGGCCGCAAAGCAACGCGAGACGACTGTAATTACTCGCAAAGCTCCGGTTACCCTTCCAACAATATTTGCTTGTCAGAAGTTATGAGTCATTACTGTCTTTATCTGTCCTAAAATAGTTTTTCTGGAAACTTTAAGCCTATAAAAATGATTGGATGTCATTACTCCACCAATGTAATATGGAAAACACGCATAGCATAATCAAGCGTTTTACTTATATCAGCTCAACCTAAATAAATGGCATTACATAACCCTGCCTTGACGATATAGGGAACAACATTTTGCTCCCATGAGGAAAGGATTAGCAGTGACATAATGCACCGTAGTGTACGGTATTCTGTAGAATCAGAATCATTTTGAAAGGACATATAATATGATAATGTGCCATTATGGCATTATGACATTAATTTGCCGTGACACCTAGATTACACATTGTGTGTTACACAGTGTTGATACTTTTTACTCAAGTAAAACGTGAGTATTTTCAGTGGTGTCGCACCAAATTCTTGGCCCTGGGTGCTTTAACTATTGAAAAAAGTTTTTTCAAGTTTTTTTTTTTTTTTTTTTTTTTTTCCAAACCTATGTTTCTATGTCAGTGGTGCTCAAACCTTTTCATGCCAAGGATCCCCAACATGATATGTATTTGGCCACGGACCCCCATCTCAAAATATTTCGTTTCAGGGACCCCCCAGAAGCAAAGTTTGAGTAACAAATGTTTCCTTAAAAATTACATATATTCAAAGATGTGCACACATTTTCATTACTTTTCAAAAGTAGCAGATCTACAAGCTCACAGGGCAGCCCTCTGTGCCACGCTGCAAGCTTGTATATCTGCTATTTTTCAATAGCTAAAGTATAAAATAATTAAGGCCCCTCCTAGTCCAGGCGTTTCGGGCAGTATTTTGATGTAATCGTGCACTTTATGAAAGAAGCATGAAATTTGGCACACAGTTAGAACATGCCATATGGAACATTTTTGGCTATAGGGGCATTGCAGATTTGTCTTGGGAAACCTGTGGGAGCCAATTAAAGTTGGGCTCTCATAGACTTTACTATAGAGTAAAATAATATAAAAAATACATATGCTTTAAGTAGCATGTAAGGGGTCAAACTAGGTGTTTTTGGGGATGCTGAATCCAATGCAAACATTTGTTTTGCAGGAAAAACATTCCTTGGGCTAAAAACGGACCCCATAAATCTATTATTTAGTGATGAGTCATCACTTTTCAAATTTTAGTGGCGGCCGTTTCTCGGAAAGGAATGTTTTTTTGTGCAAAACAAATGCTTGCATTGGATTCAGAATCCCGAATAACACCCAGTATGACCCCTCACATGCTACTTAAAGCATATTTATTTTTTGTATTTATTTGACTCTATAGTAAAGTCTATGAGAGCAACTTCGATTGGCTCCCACAAGTTTCCCAAGACAACTCTGAGATGCCCCTATAGCCAAAAATGTTCCATATGGCATGTTCTAACTGTGTGCCAAATTTCATGCTTCTTTCATAAAGTGCACGATGTTTGCCTGAAACGCTCGGACTATCCACCTTGGGCCCTGGTAACTCAGTCCCACTTTACCTCCCTTGCGACGCCCCTGAGTACTTTTCCCACCCCTGGCTGCAGGTCAGCGTGGTGGCAGCATGCGGAGGATGTCCCTGCGTCTGGAGGCGCTGAGCTCTCAGGTACAGAGGCTGGCCAGGGAGAGAGAGGCTCCACAGCCTGCTAGAGATGACCTCAGTCTGGTACTGCAGAGGTAGGCACACACATACAATCAGGGACGTGCTGGCCATTGGGAAAAGCGGGACAACTCCCGAACGGCCGGTTCATTCTCGGCCCGTCCAGGCCGGCCATTAGGAAAAAATTTAACTGTTTGCACAAAATAAAAATTAAACTGTTTGCACAAAAGTAGTGAAAACAGCCGATCTACAAGCACACAACGCCTCGCACCGCGAGGCGTTGTGTGCTTGTAGATCAGCTGTTTTCACTAGTTTAAATCATTTTTTAAATGATAAATGACAAATGATAAATGACAAAACAAACGGTTTTGGATATACAAGGTTTCCACCCGACAACGACGAAATATAACTCATGTACAGTAATTGGCCCTGCACTGGCTTGTCACTTGTCATGATCTGAAATGGCAAATCTTTGAGTAGCAGCAGTGCTATAGAGATCTCTCTCTATAGCGCGCATGAGGGCCTCTACAACTCTTTTTCCCGGGCTGAATCAGGGGCCCAGCACGTCCCTGCATACAATTCAATTCAATTCAAAGGGCTTTATTGGCATGAGAAAACATACGTTTACATTGCCAAAGCAGAAGTGAATACAATACAATACAATACAATACAATACAATACAATACAATACAATACGATACAATACACACACACACACACACACACACACACACACACACACACACACACACACACACACACACACACACACACACACACACACACACACACACACACACATACGCACGCACGCACACACACACACACAGTGGTGGAAAGTGACATTTACTTAAAGTATTTACTTAAGTACTTTACTTACAGTACAATTTGGAGGTATTTTTAATACTTTCACTTCTACTCCACTACATCTCACACACGTGTGTGTGTGTGTGTGTGTGTGTGTGTGTGTGTGTGTGTGTGTGTGTGTGTGTGTGTGTGTGTGTGTGTGTGTGTGGGTGGGTGGGTGGGTGGGTGTGTGTGTGCGTGGGTGGGTGGGTGTGTGTGTGTGTGTGTGTGTGCAGGCACATGCACACATAGACATCAAAGGGGGCTTGAGCCCCTTCCCTTTTATCCGTCTGTAAAAAGTGCCCTCTCCAGACCATGAATGCAGTTTTTTACTATGGTGAAAGAAATGTAAAATGCCCTCTTTCCGTGCCATAACTCAAGGCAGCATTCAAGAGAATTGCCTTGTCCAAACTCTCCTGAACAGATATCCAGTATTGACTTGATTATGCTTAGTTCAGTGTGGTATCAAGCACCAAAAATAGCCAACCTGAAGAATACAACGCTTCACGCTGCAACGCGTTGTGAGCTATTTTCGACATTTCCACCAATAGTACCCTTTAGAAATGTCAGCCCATGCCTCTCTAACATTCTCTGCATGTCCCTGTGTGTGTGTGTGTGTGTGTGTGTGTGTGTGTGTGTGTGTGTGTGTGTGTGTGTGTGTGCGTGCGTGCGTGCGTGTGTGTGTGCGTGTGTGTGTGCGTGCGTGAGTGCGTGCGTGCGTGCATGTCAGTCTCCGACAGGACCACAAAGGCATAGTGCGGTCGGTAGAGAGGGAACTGAGGAGCATGTCGGAGAAACTAGAGCAGTTCCACCGTCATCGTCCTCCGTCTCAGACACCAGCACCGGCACGCGACGAACCCAGAACACAAGCAGGTAAAGACCAAATGCACTTTCTGAGATTTACCCCCACAACCCCTTAAAGGTAGGGTAAGTGATTTAATTTAATTCAAATAATAACAAAATGGGTTTATGTTCTTATAGTACTAGTTACTATAGAGTGTTTGGTCCATATTTGGATATCAGCCTCGTCCCCTGTGAGGAGAAAAAAGCAGTTTCAGCTTTGGTGGAGGAGACAGGTTTTCCTCCAATCAGGATAGAGTGGGGCCCTCCTCCAATCAGGATAGAGTGGGGCCCTCCTCCAATGTGGTCGAGTGGGGGCGGGCCTGATGCGCACCAAGGCCTGCCCCCACTTGATCATGATTGGAGGAAGGCCCTCGCCTGTCATAGAAACAGCCATCAGAAAAGCTGATGACAAAATGTATTATGACAATATGTATTAAATATATCTAAATACAATATCAAACTTAAAGGAGTAGTTCACCCCCAAAATGACTTTCTTTCCTATTGATTACTCACGCCATGGAGACTTGAGTTCAATAATATTTGTTGTTTTTTGTCGCATTCCTAAGACAATAATTTGATTACAATAGATTTACCCCCATTGATTCTGGATGGGCACCCAAATGCATTTGGGTCCCCATCCGGAATCAATGGGGGTAAATTTACTTTATCCAATTTTTTGTCCTATGAATGTGACGAATACAAAAAAATATTATTGAACTCAAGTCTCCATGACGTGAGTAATCAATAGAAACAAAGTCATTTTGTGGGTGAACTACCGGTACTACAGAAAAATGCAAAATTAACGGTTTTGGACTTATGAGATTTCCACCCGACAACGACGATATATTGGTTGCAAAAGTTCATTAGCAGGCCATCTGTGGTCGGTGTCATACGGTGCTCCCCGTAGTCCAATGCACGGTTCATGGTTCACACTCGAGGTTAACCACACAGAGAAATTAACAAGCTGCGATGATGGAGGGGGTGTGAAGGGAGGGGGTCGAAGGCCGCAGTAGTGAGTGCAGGTGGTTCTGGGGGATGGAGTCCTCGAATTAATAGGGGGGGGGGGGGGGGTTAACAGGTCCCACGGAACCGACGCGGACCCCGGCCGACCACGGGGAGGAAAAGGTTTATATCCCCGCAACGGCCCTAAAGAGGGGTGTGTCAGGTGGGGGTTACGCACCCCTGGCTGGCACGCGAGGGGAGGTGAGGACGAGAGGAAGGGCCCGAGAAAGGCAGAGAGAGAGAGAGAGAGAGAGAGAGAGAGAGAGAGAGAGAGAGAGAGAGAGAGAGAGAGAGAGAGAGTTTTGGGAGCGCACACGCCGGTGGTGGAAAAAGTACTCACGTATGTCTACTTAAAGTAGGACTGTCATCTAAAGGGGTACTGTCACTTTAAAAAGTCATCTTAAAATATTAGTTCATATGTTTATGATGTCATTGTGAGAATGCGCAATTATAAGCCAATGAAATTACTGTACTTAGACTACTTACTGTACTGGTCAGCTGTTGTTGGGGGGCGAGGGGCAGATTACACTGTGACATGAGTTTCAGACTATTTCAGACCGTTTTCAGAGAGACCACGTGACCTACTGTATCATACTATTATAATTTTGGGGGCGTGTCAGTGGGCCTTTAATTAAAAGTATCAATACTAAAATAGGCTATAGAAATATTCTGTTAGGGTTCACACACCAAAATTTGGTCGCCAGCGGATAAACTCTTTTGCCTGACTAAAAACGCAGAGAGCTCATTCTGTCCCAAAGACAGTGACGCGCCTCGGCAATCGGCACCTGTCAGTCACTTCCAGAACACTCCCCATTCCGCGTTCGACGAAAAACCGGAGCTCCAACTTAAACGCAAGGTCGGCGCGGCGCGCAGATATCCTCCACTGACATGAAAGCGCCCCCTTCCCATTGAAATGCATTGGCGGAACACAGATTCCACTCTCATATAGCTATTTTGGTGTGTGTGCACCCTTACAAGTAAGAGTATTCCGGAATTCAAAATGTACTTGGGTAAAAGTGTGAAAGTGTTGGCATCAAAATGTACTTAAAGTGCCAAAAGTAAAAGTACAAAATGTTTGGAAAATAGCAGATCTACAAGCTCACAACGCGTCACGGCGTGTTGCGATCTTGTATATCGGCTATTTTCAAATAGCCAGAGTATAAAATAAAAGTGTTCTAACACCCAAAGTTCTCAAGTACAATATTTGGATCCGAGATGTAGTGGAGTAAAAGTAACAGTATTGGAAATTGGAAATACTCAAATAAAGTATACCTCAAAATGTACTTAGTTACTTTGCACAGTGGTGTACACTACACTCTGAATAAAGGGGATTCATAAAGCACAGGGGCCACACGGACACCCGCGTTTGAGCCGACGCACGCAATTTTCAAAATCTGAAAGCACTCCTAAATATACACAGGCTCCCCTCACACACAGAAGCCCACGCACTCAGTTGCACACACACACACACACACACACACGCACGCACGCACGCACGCACGCACACACACACACACACACACACACACACACACACACTCCTCCCCCACGAGTGAGCACCCCTCACCCTGCATGCTTCCCTCACATTACCTCACACACCCATAAACCACGATTCAATTACCCAGGAGTCCTTTCACCGGCTTGTCGACTCGTTCCCCCTGTTTTCTCAAACGGAGTGCCCCCACCCCAACCCCACCCCACCCCAGCAGGGGGTTCGCACCAAATTCTGGGCCCCGGGTACAAGGATTCACTGCGGGCCCCCCATGAATGTTCTTCACAGGGGGAGGGGGTTTAACCCATAGACTGGGAACGCATTATTACGCGTTGTTTTGTGCTTTAACTATTGAAAAAATAGCAGATATACAAGCTCGCAGCGGGGCACCGAGTGCCGCGCTGCAAGCTTGTAGATCTGTTATTTTTTTTAAATCTTGAACATTTTGTGCAAGTCTTTGAATATTTTTTTTAAACCTATGTGGTGCTCAAACCTTTTCATGGCCACAGACCCCATCTCAAAATATTTAGTTCCAGGGACCCCCACAGAAGCAAACTTTGAGTTGCACACATTTTCACGACTTTTCAAAAATAGCAGATCCACAAGCTCGCAGCGCGGCACTTGGTGCCGCGATGTGAGCTTGTAGATCTGCTATTTTTCAATAGCTAAAGTGAGGCCCCTCCACCTTGGGCCCCAGTAACTCGGTCCCACTCCCCCCCCCCTTGTGACACCCCTGCTCCCCAGCCCTCTCTCTCTCTCTCCAAGTCTCTCCACAGCATATCACTTGTTTTGCGGGCCTTCGCACCTTGGGCCGTTAATACGACTTCTCTTGTCTTCTCTCCCTCTCTCCCTCTCTCTCCCCCTCTCCCTTTTACTAGGTTGTTTTACACAGTTAAGAACTGTGTGTTTTGGCAACGGCTAGCATTGTAAAGGAGCATGTTTGGTAGGAGGCAGGTGGGTCAGGTGTGTGTATGTGTGTGCGTGTGTGTGTGTGTGTGTGTGCGTGCGTCCGTGCGTGTGTGAAAGTTCATTCCAGTTGATTGACATTGGCTGGAGAGGGTGGGGGGGCTTACTGGAAGGGGCCCCTGAGAACACAGCACCTTTAGTCTCAGGCTTTCCTTTATGCATGGCAACACTATGCATGGCCGCTACACTCACCGTGCACGTTTCAGCCAAGAGATTATATATTGCCGTTATTATTATCCAATGTTGTTCATTACCTGCGTTGGGCTTAACTTCACAATGTGCTTGCTGTTAGCAAAGCCAGGTCGGTTGGAATAATTATGCATTCAAATTGGACCGCGTAAAATACGTTTTTTTTGTGATGGTTGATATCTCATAAAGGAGGCCCCAGGGGTGTCGCACCAAATTCTGGGCCCTGGGTACTTTAACTCTTGAAAGATAGCAGATATACAAGCTCACAGCGAGCTTGTAGATCTGCTATTTCTTTTTAATCGTGGAAACGTGTGCCTATAGTCTTTGAATATTTCAAATCCTCCACTGACAATGTTTCTTTGTCAGTGGTGCTCAAACCTTTTCATGTCAAGGACCTCCAAAATGATGTATTTGGCCACGGACCCCCATCTCAAAATATTTCGTTCCAGGGATCCCCCCCAGAAGCAAAATTTGCGTTACAAATGTTTGCTTAAAAAAATAAAATATATTCAAATATTTGCACACATTTTCAAAAATGGCAGATCTACAGGCTCGCAGCGCGGCACTCGAGCTTGTATATCTATAGCTATTTTTCAATAGCTAAAGTATCAAATAATAGGCTCTATGCATATACGCCATTTTGTTCTACTTACGGGCCTCTTTCGACTTCCTTCACAGGTGTTACCGATGATACTAATGAAGGGTCTGTTCCATTCTGGTCAAACAGAGTCAGGGTGCTGATATTGTGCATGTTGGCTCACTGGAAACACTCTGCTACACCAGTGGGTCTCAGGCCATGGCTACACGGAGCTGGATATTTATGAAGCTAGACATTTTTTTGTGCTGTTGGCTTGCAGCCACACGGATATTTCGGCCGCAAAGCTGGATATTTTTTAAACCGGATAAATAAGTGGAGAGATTGAAAAATATCCGATTCACTGGATCCGCCGTGTAGACAGGGAACCCGGATATCTCTCAAGACTTTACTATGTGTGTGCGTGTTAGACCTAGATATCTTTGTCGTGTGGATGTGGACCTAGATATTTTTCTATGTGGATATCTGAAAAAACGGGATATATGAAATATCCAGCTCCGTGTAGCCATGGCCTCAAAGTGTCCTTGAGTGGATTCCAAATGTCCCCATGCAGTTGTGGAACTCTGAGAGTACATGCATAGAGCCCATTAAGGCCCCCTCCACCATTGGGCCCTAGTAACTGCAGTCCTACTCCCCCTCCCCCCTTGTGACACCCCTGTGGTTGCAGAAGGCCCCCACGAGGAGTGCGAGGTGCCAATGGACCGTGCATATCCTGTCTGCTCTGAGAAGGTGGAGGTGAGAAAGTGAGAATGCACATAATGACTGTATACTGTACCTACTGTATGCGTCACCTCGTCGCTAGATGTGCCGTTTCGGGTAGGGATGGGACGATATAAGCGATATTATCGTTTATCGTGATCAAAAACACTCAGGATAATCGTATTGTGGAGATTCAATTCATCGTGAATTCGTCCTCCGTCATGGACTGGACTCAATTCACGTTTTATTTGCCGAGCAGCATCCGGTACCATTTGAACCCTCTATTGGTAAAACGTAGGCCTACGTATATGTACTAATATACATATACTTTTCACTCTCTAACAGATCTAAAAAAAATAGACGATCTACAAGAGCTTGTAGATCTGCTATTTTTTGTCAAACATTCCGCCCCAGGATAATGTTTGTTGGGGATATTTTGATCATCGTGATAATATCGTAAATCACGATTTCTTTGGTCACACTGATCCTGACATGATATGTTCATATCGTCCCATCCCTAGTTTCAGGTCTTTAGGCTCTTTTACTGAAAATGTCCTGCTAATGCATTTTTTCCACAGGTTTCTTTCCCTGTCTTTTTTGTCTTTATTTTTGGAGCGGTGCACACACACACACACACACACACACACACACACACACACACACACACACACACACACACACACACACACACACACACACACACACACACACACACACACACACACACAGATTTTGACAACTGTGTGACTCGGGCACAAACAGTTTAAAACCCACTGACCTACCGTATACTGTTGTTCCCTATTGAGCTTGGCACATTTCCTGGGGCAAGCTGCCCAGATCACACGTCACACGTGTCTTCTTATTGTTTCACTCTCAAAAAGCACCTGCAATGTAAAGTGAAGTTTATACTTTATACTATATAGTCTTTTAATTAATATTGTATTGTACGAATTATGTTTTATTTTTAGGCACAAGAGTAATCCCCAAACAGGACAAATCGGAGCCGAGAACATGATTGAATAACAGGAGCCACAGAAGGCTTCTGTGGTTGCACTGGAAAGCTCACAGATGTGAATATTTGTAAATGTATAAACCAGAGAGGCGTCAATTGGGTATATGGCAAGGTATTTCAGCTGCCATACCTTGGCTACTACAGGGGGAAAACAAATGTGCTTCTTAAAATAAATTCATCATGCCTGTTGCTAAGGTATGGCAACATGTCTTGCACGCACACGAAGATGCGCGTGCAAGACACCAGTCATGTTGCCATATACCGTAGCTTTAGCCGAACTGACGCCACTGCTGGAAAGCTCACAGATGTGAACATTTGTAAATGTATAAACACAAAGCGCCAGAGTGTTAACAAAGCACATTTTCTCCCCAGTTTAGTCGGTGCCAATCCCTCTCCATGTTTACGGTGTCTCTGTCAACCCCTACTGCTGGTCTATAGGGTGGGTGTGTGTAGACCGCTCATATCCCGAAGGGCCGCTGTTCCGACTAGCAGCGGCAGGTTAGTTACTCGTCACGGTTAGTTACTGAGGTTAAGTTTAGGGTTAGGGTTAGAGTTGGGGTTTGTTTTCGGGATACCGGCACGTCGGCACACTGATACGGACCCGGGACCGGCCTCCCCGGATGACAGCGAAGAGACAATTGAAGGACTTTTAAGACCTTTTTTCAATACCTCAAAAAGAAAGAAAAGAAGAAAGAAAAACACTACTGCATCAAAAGTAATCAACAAAGCTTATAAAAAAAAAGTGGTCAAACGAATTGCCAAAATTGTGAAAACAGACGCGTTGCGAGGCGTGATCCGAAAATGGGGGGCAAGGCCTCAAAAGGTTGAGAACCACTGGTGTAGACGACCACATGTCTCATTCGATACACATGGACACATCCTTTCACCTGACAGTGGGGAGTTTCACGGGGTGTGTGTGTGTGTGTGTGTAGTTCTGTTGCATCTCTTCTCCACTAGACCCTCCCCAACATTTTAGTATTTCGTTTTTATTCCGATTTCGTCTGCAAAAAAAGGCAGTCGACGGACACTTTTCGCCAGAGGTTTCGTAGACGAAATCAACAACACCGATGCCTCCATTGCTTATTTATAGCTTTAACCCCATTTCTCTCCCTCTGCGTTGGACCGCTGCCAGTTCCTGCGGTCCCGCTGGCAGTCGGACCCCTGCTATGCTTTTTACGGGGTGGATGGGAGCACCTGCACCATACTGGCCTACCTCAGCCAAACTGAGGACTTCTGTCCCCGCCGCCCAGGAACAAACCATTCTTCACCGCCGTGGCGCCAGAACCCGCACTCCCACGCAGAAAAGGTATCTCTAGACGACAGGCATCAATCTTTTTGAATAGTCAATGGTGTGAATATCAAAGTTATTGTGTTTTGCGTTTTGCGTCTTGCTGCGGTATTAAATATAGCGTCACTGTCGGGCAGAAACCTCGTAGCTCCAAGTTTCAAATGTGTACGTTTTTCCGTAAAGTAAAGCCCTGCTTCATCACACAAGACTATTGCACAAAACTAGTGAAAACAGCCGATCTACAAGCACACAACGCCTCACTAGCTTAGATCATTTTTAAAACAATAAATACAAAACGAACGGTTTTGGACATACAAGGTTTCCACCCGACAGCGACGATATGTGTCTTTTAGTTACAGATAGCACTTTAAAGCATCGGTTTCATTTTCGATTTTAACCCCTTTAACAATGATCTGATGCTTTGGCTATTCGAAAATAGCAGATATACAAGCTCACAGCACGTCACTTCGTGCCACACTGCAAGCTTGTAGAACTGCTATTTTAGAAAAAAATCATAACAATCTTTGAGTAGAACCACCGTAGAGCAACATCACGTTCTTTCAGAAAACTGTTAGGATTTGGAAGCCATTTTTAAGAATCGGCCTCAGTTATAGTAGTGGTTCCCAAACCTTTTGGCTCAAGATCGACCCAAAAGAGAAATTAGACGTTTGCCCAGGACCCAAACTAGTGAAAATAAAAAGAGCAGATCTACAAGCTCACAACGCGTTGCTTCATACCTCAGTGTGGGCTTGTACATCAGCTATTTTCACTACTTCATAAACATTTGTTTTCTAATTCATTGAATTTCTTAGATGTTTCTGCTCATTTTAAGTATGCCTGGCTGGTGGGTGGTGAGCCAGCTGAAGTTAGCCACACCCATTTCTCATTTTATCGTCTAATCAGGCTTTTGGGAACACCCTGGACAGTTTTTGAATTTCTTCATTCAGTATTTAGATATTTGATATTCATTTCGCCCCATTTTCGGTCCGGTGTTTATTGGGAACCAGTGAGTTATAGTAGGCCTATCTCACGTCTGCACCCAGGCTGAGATACGGACCAGTCTGAGCTCCTTGTACGAGGCGATCAGCAACAACAACAACAACAACAAGGGTCCCGCGGTGAAGTTCATCCGCTCCAGAGTGGAGCGGATGTCAGAGCAGTGGACGCGGGCCGCCTTGGATATGAGTCCAAACGAGGGCAAGACAACCCCATCAGCTAAGTTGAAGGTATTACTTTACTTAACCCATTTAGGCCTAGAATTATTGAACGCTTTAACCAGTGAAAAATAGCAGATATACAAGCTCACAGCGCGGCACCGAGTGCCGCGCTGCGAGCTTGTAGATCTGCTATTTTTTGAAAAAGTCGTGAAAATGTGATGTGCAAATCTTTGAATATATGTATTTTCAAAGCGAACGTTTGTAACTCAAATGTTGCTTCTGGGTGGTCCCAGGAACTGAATATTTTGAGATGGGGGTCCGTGGCCAAATACATATATCCTTTTGGGGGTCCTTGACATGAAAATGTTTGAGAACCACTGATATAGTAGTCTCTCAAGAACAGACTGACTGAGCTCCAGTTAAGTGAAAAGGACCTTTTCTTTGATGATGGCTAGCCAGATTGCTGACATAGAAACATGGGTTTTTAAAAAAATCTTAGAAGGATTCAAAAGACACTTATAGAATCGGGTCAAAATTCAAATTTTCAAGATTTTTCAAAAATTGCAGATCTACAAGCTCGCAGCGCGGCACTCGGTGCCGCGCTGTGAGCTTGTATATCTGCTATTTTTCAATAGTTAAAGCATAAAATAATGATACGCAATAATGTGTACCCGTTCTAAAATTAATAAAGGTACCAGGAAGTTATGCAGAAATGCCTATACATGTAGTGAGTGGCAAAAAAACCCTACTTTCTGGCCTTGATAGCCCATACATCCAAATGGAAAAGTCCTATCTGATTGTATTAAACCACATTAAACCAACATTGCAGCTGCACGCAAAGCTGGAATTATCCTCTTTCTATCTGTGCAGGTGATTATTTTTCGGTGTCAGAGTTAGGAAGCGCTTGTTTTCAATAACGTGCAATGTAGAAACAGGAGGTACGCAGCACCGTTGCGTTGAGTGATTTCCAACGAGCACTTAGAGATTTTGTCCAAAAATCATGCAAATCGGTACACAGTGTCTCTGATAGTTATTAAATGAAACGGGTGTTTCAGATTTTTCATATTTCCATCCTGATTGGCTAAAATTGGCTTCCAAAGTTTGCAGGAGTGCTCTATGTTGAACAAAATGTCCCTAGAGGCCAAGGAAAAACCTTTGCCCTTTTCCCCACATCTGACTTTTAGAGCGCTACCAAAATCCCGCAAATCGTTACACAGTATCTCTATAGTCATGTGATCAAGACAGATCTGTCCGATATTTCATATTCCATCCTATTTGGCTACATTGTCTTCCAAAATTTGCATGATTGTTCAGTTTTGAACAAAATGCCTCAAATGATGAACGCAGGGTGCAATTTCCGTGAGATTTTGCATGCAGATTCCTACTAGATCGAGGAACAAATGCCATCCTTTTCACATTGGCATGTTATAGCGCCACCAGCAGGTCAACTTTTGGAACAAAATGGCTCAAATCATGAATGCAGCGTCAGACTACCTTGCAAAGGCAGAAGAAGACATGGCACCCTTTTCACATTGGACTATTATAGCGCCACCAGGAGGCCACAATAACATACCTGACCTGGTGGAGACCCATGTGATCGGAAGAGCAGCTTCTAGTTACAGTCTAACACAGGGGTCTTCAACAGGGGGTCCGGGACCCCTAGGGGGTCCTCAGAGTTACTACAGGGGGTCCTCCAAATCTTTGTGTGATAGAAACCTTTTTTCCTCCTTTTTTTTATATTAACCACTTGAACCCTTAGTGTCCATATTCTGAGAACTAGCAGAAAAAATAAATAGCAGATGTACAAGCTCACAGCGTTGTGAGCTTGTAGATCGGCTATTTTCGGCAACGAGCTTTGGTGTAGAGGGGAAAAAGAGCACACTAAGTACAAAGTGAAAGGTCAAGTTTAATATGTATTGATGGTTCAAGAGGTTAAATATCTGAAAACACAAATTGAAATGAATCCAAAATACACTGATGATTGTGCTGTCAAACAATGAAACTACCGTATATGGAATCTATTAACAGGTTGTGGGGGGCCCTGCATGCTTCATCTCTCTCTCAACTAAGGGGTCCTTGACCTGAAAACGTTGAAGACCCCTGATCTAACATAATATGAACACTTGTTGTAAAAAAACAAAGTTGTCCTTTAACCCATTTAGGCCTAGAATTGTTGAACGCTTTAACCAGTGAAAAATAGCAGATATACAAGCTCACAGCGCGGCACCGAGTGCCGCGCTGCGAGCTTGTAAATCTGCTATTTTTGAAAAAAGTTGTGATCTACAAGCTCGCAGCGCTCGCAAGCTTGTATATCTGCTATTTTTCAATAGTTAAAGCATAAAATAATGATACACAATAAGGTGTACCCGTTCTACTCAGAGCGTGCAAGTCCAGTAAAAATAAGGCTGAGGTTGGACAAAAATGTATTATTTAGTTTTTCAACTGATTCTGACAGGAAATTAGGTCTACTAGCCAGGATAAAAAAATCTACCATGATCTGCTCACTGCAAATACCCACAGTGGCCAAATCAAGTTGGGCTTCCATCGACTTTCTATACAGGAGGAAAATACCCAGAAAGAAATTTGCTTTAAGTAGGATGTGAGGGGTCTAACTAGGGGTTTGTCATGATGCTGAATCCATTGCAAGCATTTGTTTTGCACAAAAACATTCATTGGCCCCATAAAACGCCCACAAAACTGTGGAAAAGTGATGACTCATCACTTTTCATCACTAAACCATCATTTTCTGGGGCCATTGTTAGCCCAAGGAATGTTTTTTGTGCAAAACAAATTCTTGCAATGGATTCAGCATCATGTCAAACCCCTAGTTAGACCCCTCACATCCTACTTAAAGCAGTTTTTTTTCTGGGTATTTTCCTCCTGTATAGAAAGTCGATGGGAGCCCAACTTGATTTGGCCACTGTGGGTATTTGCAGTGAGCAGATTATGGTAGATTCTTTATCCTGGCTAGTAGACCTAATTTCCTGTCAGAATCAGTTGAAAAACTAAATAATAACATTTTGTCCAACCTGAGTGTATTTTTTCCCTAGATTTACTAGACTGTCCACCCCGCTGCAGGTGCTGCTCTACCCTGGGGTCTTGGCTGCGGCGGGGCAGCGCTTTGGGGCCATGGTGGAGAGGGGGGGCCCCCTGGGGGAGCTGGTCCAATGGGCTGACCTCGGCGCCTGCCTGACCGTCCTGGGTCATGATCTGACCATCAGCACGTCGCCACAGCACCTCCGCAGGTATAGCGCCTCTCCTCGTTGCGACGTGCCATGTCCTTCTGTTGTCAGTGCCGGTTCTAGGCCTCGGGTGGCCCTATATATGCAAGATTATTTTAGGTCATACATGGGCAACTGGGCGCACATGCGGCCCCCACCTTCACTTAAAGGTGATACACCATGAAAATTCACTTTTCCTATTTTAAAACCTTTTTTTGAGGTCCCACTAGCACCTTCTATCCTCACAAAGTCCCATTTCAGACCGTTGTGTCTTTCTCATAACCCGCTTTACTTCACTCTATATTAGTAGCTTAATGACAATATGATGACAATAAAATGTTAGTCTTTTTTTATGTCCAATGTATTTGTATTTAAAGGAGGACTTCACCACTTTTCAACCTATCTTCATATAATAGGTCCTCACTAATGTTCATAATAAAATAGCGCAATTTTTTTCTACTCGGTCCAAGTCTCCTAGGAGAGCTGTGGGAAGTTCAGAATCCATCGTCTTGTGACATCATCATTTCCCCCCCAAAAAAAATAATCAATATTTTTTATCACGAGAACAATGGCTTCCACTTTAACACCTTCTAAGCCAAGGGGGGCCCCTTAATGTTAAAACCGTACTATATCGCACATCCCCCCAGGGACTCTCAGCCACGTCGTACATTCCCGGACTTTGTCTTTAAAACCGGAATAAAAGCTTTTGATCCGAAAATCGGCTATCGTCTAACCTTCCCTAGTCACCACTCGTGCACTGATAGCTCATGCAGACCGTGCATGAAGCAGAGGTGACGTCAGCGCCTCTCCTTCTCCAAGGCACCTTCCACCCATCCGTTTACTGTCTACACACTCGAGCTCCTCCTGCAGCCATGCTTGGGGCTATGCTAGCGAAACTTTTCAGTTCTGTTCTTCAGTCACACATGGACTATTTGCGGGGACATTTACGTGAAAGGATCGCGCACGCGAAACGCACGGGGACATCGACGATCGGCCAAAACCCCCATTCTATCCCAACGGAGATCGAGAAAATCATGGTGAGTTACTGGCCTGGGGGGAAAAAAAAAAGAAAAAACAGCGGCGCTGTTCAAGATGGAGGGGCTGCGGGGTCATGTTTATAAACATAATATTATGTCTCAGATCACAATACAATAATAGAAATTTCACGGCTAATCTACCAACCACCATTCTATTTCGGACTGCAACGTGTTAACATTGCAACTTTTCAGGAATAGAAAGCCTGCAGTTTCTATTAGCTTGGATTCCCAATCGATGATGTCACAAGACGATGGGTTTCTGACCTGCCCACAGCCCTCCTCTGAAAAAAAAAAAGCAATTTTTTAGTGAGGACCAATTATATGAAGATAAGTTGAAAAGTGGTGAAGTCCTCCTTTAAGTTCATAATGTCAACATAAGTATAACTAAATGCACTGGAAATTAAATCAAAATGTTACATTTCAGGATTCCAATAAAGAAAATAAAAGCTAATTCAGGATTACAATTCAAAAGTAGCAAAAATAGACGATCTACAAGCTCAAAACGTGTCGCAGTGCGATGCGTTTTGAGCTTATAGATCTGTTATTTGTGCTACTCTTACTGGAAATGAGAAGTTTTTGCTCGACAGTAAGACTATGCCAAGGGATGTGGCTCTCTGGAATGAGTGTGGAAATATAGTGGCCCTCTCTATCATCAAAGTTGCCCACCCCTGTTTTAGGTGGTCCCCCACTGACGGATGCGCACTTATGCGCGCATCCATCAGTGGGGGACCACCTAAAATAATCTGCCGCACCAAATCAAAACATTTCTATTGATTCATTTGCTCATGAATCAATACAGTGAAGTTGGGGATTGTGGGTAAGGAGGAAGGGGGAGGGCATGTTAAAATAATAACGCTAGTTTTTGGATAGGGGATACATGACATAATGTAACAATATGTTTTAAAAAAAATCTTCTTCCTGTGATGTGGCCCCCTTAGTGGTTGTGGCCCTAAGCGACTGCTTATATTGCCTATGCCAAGAACCGGCCCTGCCTGTTGTTAACACGTGGGATGCCATTATTTCGTAATTATTTTGCTACAGAGTGCCGCCATTCACTTAGGCTTTATTTTCACGGTCTTTAATGGCGGCCGAGTATGTTTATTTTCACACGGAAATGAAAAATCCTAACCGCGGCCGGTCGTCGTGGCCCATTGTCGCCGTGAAAAAAATATATCCTCTCCTGATATAACGCCCCCTTCCCATTGAAATGCATTGGCGGCGGAACGCGGATTCCACTCTCATAGGTACTTTGGTGTGAGTGCAGCCTAACAGAGTGTTTCTACATTTGCAGCATCAATACTTTTATTCAGGTAAAACATTTGAGTACTTTCCCCCCAATGTTCTGACCGTTGGGAAACGTTTGACGAACCAGGCCTCCTCTTGCACATCTCTATGTTTGAAATGACACTCAATCACTGACCATTTCCAAATGCTCTGTTGTGAAGGGAGCCTGTTTATAAACATGGCAAAAATGCTGCAATGTGGGGCGCTGAATCACATTGTGGGAGTAGCTCCCACAACGAATCAGTGGCTCACCAAGAATGAGTGCATAGTGCATACCACCTCTTCAGACTTGCGACTTTGCTGTAGCCTGGGATCACTTCCAATTTCGGGCTTCTGATCCGGTCGGGAGCGGATGACGTCCTGCGCCATTTTGTAGTCAAAACGGACACTTTGACCGGAACTACCAAACCGGAAAACGCAAAACCCAAAACAATTCCACGCGCTCAAGGACATCATTTTAGTACCTACCCAATAAAACCCTTAATGCAACGTAGTTTCTTGTTTTTTGTTTTTTTTTCCTTTATAAATTTTATCCCACGATTTTGCAACCCATTTTTCACCCAGTGCCAATTGCCTATGTAATCCTGGGCTCTGCTCTCCCTCTGCCGCGCCTGGGGAGACAACGGACTGACCTCATGCTTCCTTCAATGCACGAGTAGTCCAAGTTGTTTCTTTTCACCTGACAGGGGGGATTTCCCTGGGATGGACCTAGCGCATGGAAGGAACACGTTATTCCAACCAGTTCCTTTCCCCTCCATCAAGTGCCCCGGCTGGCCAGGGGGAGGCATTATTGAGACCAGGATTACTGCATGTTTTTGGGAGGGTATCAACCCTAGGAGACACGGGGAGAACATGCAAACTCCACACAGAAAGGCCCTATCGCCGACCCCACCTAGGGTGTGGGCGCTGATGACGCGGAGGGAGAAACACGCCCCCAGCACCCACAGCGTCCCCCGGCGGGAATCGAACCCAGGACCTTCTAGCTGTGAGGCGAAGCGCTAACCACTGCGCCACCGTGCCCCCAGTTTCTTGTTTTTTGAAAGGTTCGTTTGGTATATCCATCTTTTAGTCCACCTCGTAGCGACTGGCTTCGCTGTTACTACATGTCATCTGTTCGACACCCAACTCTAACCCTTACCCTAAACCTAACCTCCGTGGGGTGAGTCGCTAACCCTCCCGACGCTCCTTTGTCGAACTGGCGGTCGTTCGAAAGAGCGAGATTTCCCCGACTGGCAAGACTGTAACACTTCTCTAGCATTTAAATAAGGATTGGGGAAACAAACAGGGGGAACCAAAACAAAGCGACACCGCTTCTTCAGCCATCCGGTCTAGGATGCCATCCAGCCTAAACCGGATCAGACGGCCTGTAGACGGTTGTAAACGAATACCAGGCTTTCCTCCGAGGTGGAAAGACGGGTGGTGCGAGGTTAACTTTGTTGTGATTGGTTCTTCAGCTTGATAGGTGCCGCCCCAGGCAGAGGAAGCTGTCCAATCCGGGGGCCCCTGTCCTTTGACCTCATCTATACCGACTACCATGGCCTGGCCCACCTGCAAGGAGCCATGGGATTGGCCTTCCAGCACTATCAGTACGACTCCTTCCATACTTCTCAAAACAGTTTCTCTCCATCCTGCCTGTCGGTAGGGGTGGGCGATATGGAAAAATACAATATCACGATATTTTCCCAAGCTGTATCACGATACACAATTTTATCACGATTCTTTTTCATGTTGTTTTTTATGGTTATTGTTCAAGGTGCTTGACGAAAACTAGACTCTCTGGGTTCCTTTTGGGAGGTCTAAATTGAACTTTACAAGTATGTAACTCTGACAGTATACAAATGAAACCAAATGGACCCTTACGGGTCCATTTGGTTTCATCTGTATACTGTCAGAGTTGTCAAAATGTCAAGAGACCTTGACATTTTAAAGTTTGAGAACTACTGATTTAGACCAAAATGCAGGTTTAAATTGAATTCTGCAATGAATCTCTGTATTAACGATTAAACAGGATGTTTTACAAGGCTCCCTCAATTGTATCACGATATATACGATACCTCTGAAAGGGCATATCGTGGAGACATTGTATCGTCTCAACGATAATTATCACCATATCGCCCGCACCTGTCGGTCTTCCTGACCGTTGGGGAAATAACTTGAGAATGGATGGCTGGATTGTTACACCTGGTGGTGGTACATCATCAGTAGGCTGCCTTTAAGAGATTAGTGCAAGGTTCCCACGGGTGAAATTCCTGGAAATATTTTGAAATTACAAAAATATTTTTCCAGTACTGGAAAAGTTTTGGAATTGATCAAGAGTCCTGGAAGGTCCTGGACCTTAATAGCCATGCATTGTCTTTGGTTATTGATTTTGTTAATACCTCTGAAATGACAAATTAAACACGGGCCAAATTGTCAAATATTAGAGGCAGAAATTGTGAAAATAGCCAATCTACATGCTCACAACGCCTCGCAACGCGAGGCGTTGTGAGCATGTAGATCTGCTATTTTCACAATAGAACCATGTTATACAAAATTCCTCAACTCTTAGTGCTCGTCAGGGTGGGGGGTCCCCAGTTCAAATATGATTATTTCGGGGGTCACGGCCTGAAAAGGTTGAGAACCACTGGCATACACTACCTGTCTTTGGGCATTGCGACCTGTCATTGAGCTGAATTATTGTTATATAGTCCTGGAAATTGGGTTAAATATTCTCAAAAAGTTTTGGAAAAGGTTTGGAAATTAATTGGTAAAAATGTGTGGGAACCCTGTTAGTAACTTTAGGAACGTGTCACTGTTACTACATGTCATCTTTTCGACACCCGGCTCTAACCCTCACCCTAACCCTAACCTCCGTGGGGTGAGTCGCTAACCCTCCGGTCGAAATGATGGTCGTTCGAAAGAGTGAGATTTTGCCAGTGACTTTTGGGTATAAAAGCTTAATTTCACAAATGAAAATGGCATAATACAGTACATAAATCTCAGGTGGAAAGGGCAAATGTTTTGACAGATGCAACTGAGTGCACATGTTTTCTCTTTTTTTAATCAATATATTATATTGAACTTGAGTTCAAGGGCCCTATTTTCGTTTGTGCTTTATCCCTAAACGTCTTTATTAATCTTCCTTTTTTTACTATTAAAAAAAAAGAAAGAAAAATAGCCGATCTACATCAACAAAGTATTTTAAAATGTTTTTCAAATTAGGTAAAAAATGGCAAAAGAGTTTGGGGATACGGAGTAATATTTTCATCCATGCCTTACCCTGTATCCCTAAATTCTTTTGCCATTTTTTACTATTTTGAAAATCTTTTTTTTTATGGCCTCTCACTATCGATCTTTCATTCTTTAACTCGATGTATAGGTGCCGTTTCCGAATCCTGGACTCATTCGGCACCGAGCCAGCCTTCAACCTGGGGAGCTACGCACAAAGCCATGGTTACAACACACTGTGGGGCAGCTGGGGCCTGCAGCCTCTACAGTACATGACAATGTTCCGTAAGTGTGTGTGCGTACAATTTGCAATTACAATTTAGGCATTTAGCAGACGCTTTTAATCCAAAGCGACTTACAATAAGCAGGTAATACATCAATATAATAAGCAAGATAATATGTCAGTGCATCAACAACAATATAACAAGGCATCCATCCATCCATCTTCGACCGCTTATCCGGAATCGGGTCGCGGGGGTAACAGTTCCAACTGAGACTTCCAGATTTCCTTATCCTGAGCAACTTCCTCCACTCCCTCAGGGAGTATACCGAGGCGTTCCCAGGCCAGTTTGGAGATATAATCCTTCCATCTGGTCGTAGGTCTGCCACGGGGTCTCCTCCCAGTGGGACGCGCATCGAGAACCTTCCTAGGAAGGCGCTCGGGGGGCATCCGTACTAGATGCCTGAACCACCTACGCTGACTCCTTTCCAAGTGAAGGAGCAGCGGCTCTCAGGTGATTGAACTTCTCACCCTATCTCTATGGGAGATACCAGCTATCCTTCTGAGAAAACTCATTTCGGCCGCTTGTACCCAAGACCTTATACTTTCGGTCATGACCCACACTTCATGACCATAGGTGATAGTGGGAACGAAGATTGCTCGGAAGACAGAGAGCTTTGCCTTACGGCTCAACTCTTTTTTCTTCACCACAGTGCGATTTAAAGACTGCAAAACCGCTCCTGCTGCTCCGGCATAGGGATATCAATCTAGAAAAAACAATAACATAGGTAGACCACGCACCTAATGAGTAAAACACTTTTCTAAAACAAAAATGTTATCTTTGTGTATGGTTATTTGTGTGAGGTTATTGAGGGAAGGGGAGTGTTACAGTAGTGCTATGGGTTTAGGTGGAGTCTGAAGAGGTGAGTCTTCAGTCCGTGGCGGAAGCCAGGGAGTGAGTCTGTTGTTCTAAGTGCGACAGGCAGTTTCAAATTATTCCACAGTGTGTGTGTGTGCGTGTCTGTCGGTCGGTCTGTCTGTCTGTCTGTGCTTGCATGCGGCTAGTGCAACGGCTACATTTTGTGTGACTATAATAATGATGCCATCATAGTTGCGACCGTCAGGTCGCACTTACTACCAAAACCTCCACCGGCTGTCTGTCTCTCCGTCCGTCACACGTCACACTTTTTCCCTGCTCATATCTCCGCAACCGTTGACCCGATCCATGCCACATTTTGCACACACACTCCTTGCCTGCCAAACTACAACTTCCAAGCGCACATAAAATGCCGTAACTCGGGCTAGGAGCGACCGGGAGAGCCGGGGCCGGTACCTATTCGTCCGCCTCGGCGCAGCGGAGACCCCACCCCTCATTTCTCACATGGCCCTCTTCTAGCGCCACCATGAGGCCGATTCTTGCAAAACACATTTTTGGACAATGCTCCTACAATTTTTGCCCTAAAATCACACAAATCGGTACACAGTATGTCTACACTCATCTCATCAATATGGATGTCCCATATAGCGCCACCATCAGGCCGATTCTTTCCAACCACATTTTTGGACACTGCTCCTACACATTTTGCCCTAAAATCACGCTGCGACCTGACGGTCGCTTATCTCCCGATTAGGGAGTCTTACTGGTATTAGTAATGCACCTTAAACGTGTATTAAGCATGTGTCACTGTGTCTGTGTGAAACTGAAGCGCATATACCCGGTGGGAATTACCCTTTTGCGCAGGGCTTTTTTTTCCTGACCATCACGGGGGACTGATGATCCCTCACATTCGTACGGGCTCTCTAAGTGTCCTCAGGGGCGCGGGGAGGAGGATTAATGGCCCGAGGTTAAATAAACCCGGTGCCTGGACGGAGCTTTCATCCTGACACCTCTAACCAGTCGTCTCTCCCACCCTGCCGAGAGACGGAGACGAGCTGGAGGCGGCGTGATCCAAGAGGGAAGAGGCACTCTTCATCCCACAGCCCGAGACACTGTTTATTTGTCCTGCAGAGGGGGCGAGGAGTTAGAGGGATGTCTGCCAACCATGATGGGAGAGAGACAGAGAGCAGGGGTGTCACAAGGGAGGGGGAAGTAGGACTGAGTTACGAGGGCCCATTAAGGTGGAGGGGCCTTTAGCTATTGAAAAATAGCAGATATACAAGCTCACAGCGCGGCACCGAGTGCCGCGCTGCGAGCTTGTAGATCTGCTATTTTTGAAAATGTGTGCAAATCTTTGAATATATGTCTTTTTTAAGCGAACGTTTGTATCTCAAAATTTGCTTCTGGGCATGGTCCCTGGAACTAAATATTTTGAGATGGGGTTCCGTGGCCAAATACATATCATTTTCGGGGTCCTTCACATGAAACAGTTTGAGCACCACTGATATAGAAACATCGATTCTTCAAAAAACCTTAGAAGGATTTGAAATATTCAAAGACTTGCACAAATGTTTGTATATCTGCTATTTTTCAATAGTTTTTTTTTAAGTTTGTATATCTGCTATTTTTCAATAGTTAAAGCACAAAATAATGCGTAATAATGAGTTCCCAGTCTAAATGATGGGTTAAACCCCCTCCCCCAATGAAGAACATTCATGGGGGGCCCGCAGTGAATCCTTGTACCCAGGGCCCAGAATTTGTTGTGACACCCCTGATGAGAGACACAGAGAGAGAGAGAGACAGAGAGAGAGAGAGAGAGAGAGAGAGAGAGAGAGGAGAAGAGAAGAGGGGAAAAAGGGAAGCGATGGAAAGAAAAGAGAAGGGCAAGCTTGATGAGAAAGGTCTGGAGGAATTAGAGACATCTGCAAGAGTGTGGAGTTGTTTTGAAGAGGGAAGAAGAGCATCCTTTGAGTGTGATGGATTCCAGTTGAAAGTATAGGGATGGGACGATACGTGATATTATCGTTTATCGCAATAAAGAACACTCACGATAATCGTATCGTGGAGATTTATCGCGATATCGTCCTCCATCATGCACTGGGATCAATTCACCTTTTATTTGCTGAGCTGCATATCCGGTACCACTAAACCCTCTATAATTGGTAAAAGGTACTTGATGCTTGCCTGGCTCCAGCCCATAGACCGGTTCTCTTGGTCTGGTGTTTCTCTGGTTTAGGCAGAACCAAGCCAACGAGAGTCGGAGCCTCGGCGGAGGGGGTGGGTCTAACTTTTGAAAATCAACAGAAACAGTGGAGGCGGGGGGGGGGGGGGGGGGGAGCTCAGCCAAACTCTCTTAATTGCTCCCTTTGAACTTCAAAGGGGGTTGTGCTTACCTTTTTAGAGACGACTTGTTTGATGCCTGTCATAGAGGGGGAGGGGGGAATGTTTTTTGTGTACACACAAGTCAAACACAACCCCTCCCACCAGATCTCTTGTGATTGGGAATTTCAAATTTCAAATCCCCTCCCCTTTGAAATCTCTTGTCAATGGGACAAGTCAGACTCAAGCTCAGCGCAGAGTCTGAAATCAGGCTAACTTGAAACAGTTTTTTTTTTCACTCTATCTTTGACAAAAAATAGCTCACATCTACAAGCTCACAACGCGTCGCGATGCGACACGTTGTGAGCTTGTAGATCTGCTATTTCTTGGCAAATGTTCCGCCCCAAGATAATGGATTTTGAATATCGCGATAACATCGCAAATCGCGATTTCTTTTGTCACAACAATCGTGATATGACATTTTCATATCGTCCCATCCCTAGTTGAAAGAGAGAGACGACGACAGGGCACACATAAACAAACAGACAGAGGGACAATCAGGCGTAACCACCAACTGAAACCCAAGACCATAGAAACAGACACAACAAACTCATTCCTTCGCGTCTCTCCGCCGAATCCCCCCCATTGACTGCATGTTTCCATCTCCAGCAGTGTCAGCAATGCCGCTACGCTTCCCCGCTAATCTGACAGATAGGCGGCGGTAAGCGGCGCTTTCTAGACAGGTGTTAGAGACGAGTGGGGACAAATGGGGCCGTTAGGCAGCGGCGCAGGAAATCCTTCACTGCCGGCGAGGGCCGTACGAGAGGAGAGTTATTTGGCAAGGTCTTTTAAACAAGCACGCTGAGAAAGGAGAGGAAGAGAATTATTTTTTGATGCATGTACGTACGCAGGCACACATGCACGCACAGACACAGGGGCGTCCGCGTCACAAGGGGGCGGAAAGTGGGACTGAGTTACTAGGGCCCAAAGTGGAGGGGGCTTAATTATTTTATACTTCAGCTATTGAAAAATAGCAGATATACAAGCTCACAGCGCGGCACCGAGTGCCGCGCTGCGAGCTTGTAGATCTGCTATTTTTTAAAAGTCGTTTGAATATATGCATTTTTTTAAGCGAACATTTGTAACTACAAATTTTCTTCTTGGGGGGTCCCTGGAACTAAATATTTTGAGATGGGGGTCCGTGGCCAAATACATATCGCTTTGGGGGTCCTTCACATGAAAGATTTTGAGCACCACTGACATATAAACATAGTTTAAAATGTTTAAATTTGATTTGAAATAGACACTGACACTGTTATCAAAGACAAATTGTCAAGGTTTTTCAAAAATAGCAGATCTACAAGCTTGTATTACTGCTATTTTTCCATAGTTAAAGCACCCAGGGCCCAGAATTTGGTGTGACACCCCTGCCAGGCAGACACACACATACGCGCACACTAATACTCCCAAATGCGCCGTCGGTGTCCGCACACATAAGCACGCTTTGTGTGCACCCGCAGAGTCAGACACTTGCTGACACATTCCAGTACATGTGTTAAATAAATACTCATCTCTCACACCTTTTCTCCATAGTGTCAGAGGCCAGGGGGGGAGGGGGGGGCGTCAGGTTTAACCACCTATCTAAACAGTCAGACACAAAGACCCCATAACATAACTACAGTGCTCACTTCCAGTGGCGTCAGTTCAGAAAAAGGTAAGGTATGGCAACATGACTGGTGTCTTGCACGCGCGCAAAGGCGCGCGCTTGCAAGAGAGAGGCATGATATATTTATTTTAAGAAGTACATTCAATTTTTCCCCCCACATTTTCTATGGTTTCTTGGGCTGGATATGGCAGTCTGGAACAGTTGTTCAAGTGCGGCTAGGGTATGGCAACTGCATACCCCTGCCATACCCATTGACGCCCCTGCTAACTTCCATCAGCGGCTGATCCCCAGAGCACCGTTCCTTTTTGACGCAAACCTCCAGAAACGTCCAGATTTTTTTTTTAAATAATATATCTGTCAGCTGCCAGCATTCCTGCCCCTGGGTATCAAAGCTATACCTGCTGTCCAAAAGTCCTCCTCTTCTTGTTTTTTTAAAAGAAAACGACCACTGAGGCGTTTTCCATCGCAGGTTCTGTTTCCAACAAGACGTCTCTCATACGCAGTGTCCACAGAGAAGGCCTACAGTCGTTGCTGGTCCCTCTTGCGAATGACAGACGTTGTAGTAGTAGTAGAAGTATTTACTAGTAAGACGCCTCAAGGCAACATGCGACCTCGAGGTCGCGCCAATTCTTGGCCATCTGGCCAGTGTAGTATATCGGACCAGTTATCCATATATGGAGACCCCTGCATGATAGTCAACAATCAATGGTATGTCAAAACATGCCCATATATGGGCATTACCAAATATGGTAATATTCCCAGATATGTCCTTAACCCTTTCCAAGCCACGGAGAGCCCCTTAATATTAAAACCGTACTATATCGGACTTCCTCGGCGATCGTCTAACCTTCCCTAGTCACCACTCGTGCATTGATAGCTCATGGCTGGTCTGACATGAAGCAGAAGTGATGTCATGGCCCTTTCCTTCTCCAAGGCACCTACCCCCATTCGGTTACTGTCTGTACACGAGTGCTTCTACTGCAGCCGTGCTGGTGGCTATGCTAGCGATACTTTTCAGTTCTACTCTTGAGTCACGCGTGGATTATTTGAGGGGACATTTACGTGAACGGATCGCGCACGCGAAACGCACGGGGACATGATGCGTCAGCCGAATCTCCCACTCTAAGCCAATGCAGATTGAGAATTTCACTGGGAACTGGGGTGAGTAAAACAACGGGGGATCGCGGAATGGTAATGGGGGATGAAGACCACGTGATATAGCGCTGGATGTCTGGTAAAATGAATGCGGTTCAGATCATAATATAATAATAGAAATTTCACGGCTAATCTACCAACAACCATTCTATTTCGGACGGCAAAGTGTTAATATTGATGACATTGGGACAGGGATCTCCATATATGGGCATAAAACGTATGTTAATTAGTAAAGCCAAGCAGGGCCTTGGCGAGTTGTAGGGCCTGGGTTTGATGCCTGGGGATCTCCATATATGCACATAAGGCCCTAACAGGGCATCATCTGGGAATGCTTTGCATAGGGAAAGGTACAGTTCGCTGGTACAAGGTCAACCAAAAAGAGACGCAGGTAAGTCTTGCGGCTTATTTCCAAGGAGATCTTTGATGTATGGGAGAACTTGACAGTGAGCGTGGACATTCACACACTTATTAGTCGGGGACCCACAGGCACAAGCTCAAGGAAAAGGGTTGAACCATGATGGGAGAGAGACACACAAAACTGTGGTTTAGTGATGAGTCATCACTTTTCACAGTTTTGTGGGACCGTTTTTAGCCCAAGGAATGTTTTTTTGTGGAAAACAAATGCTTGCAATGGATTCAGAATCATGAAAAAAGCCTAGTTTGACCCCTAACATGTTACTTAAAAAAACTTTTTTTGACCACAATACCTAATACGTGAGCAGGCCGTGTTTTTTGATAACTTTTTTCATTTATTTTTAATAATATTCTTTTATTATTATTATTTTATTATTACAAATAAATGAAAAAAGTTATAAAAAAACACGGCCTGCTCACGTATTAGGAGGGTAGTATGAGTCACCAGAAAAAAATAATGGGTGTTTTTAATGAATATATCATGGTTAAAATGAGTTACATTTGGGTGTGTATTTTTTGTATTCTTTTCCTGTATAGTGAAGTCAATGGGACCGTGAATATACAAATGGCCATAACTTTTTTTCGCGATGTTTCCGGCAGAGCAGGCCTCTCATTCTGTATACCTTAATGACCAAATGAATAATAGAAAAAAAAAATAAAAAAAAAAAATTAAATTAAAAGTACGGCATGACATCACAGGTCGTCTAAAATTTTGGGTGACTGGGTCCCTCACTATATCAAATGAGCACATTTTCTGTGGAGCGGGGAGGGGCGGGGAGGCAGCTGCAAATGTTTGCGGTCAAGTCATTCAAAAGCAACCATCCTCTCGAGGGTTCTTCTTTGGAGAACACAGACGAACAGGTGATGTAGGGAGGATGAAGTTCACCTAAACAAACATCTTGTCTGGCTAGGTTTCCTTTTCTATTACAGAATTGGCAGTATTTTGTGGGAAAATGTCTCAAATGGCCTGGTCTTCCCAGGACGGGGGACTGAATCGTGGATAACTTATCTCTCGTGTTCTATTGTCTGCAGCCAGTGGTGTAAAGTATAAAGGAATCTGCCTTTTATCATAATCGACTAAAGCAGGTATGAAGGGGTATGATAAAAGGCAGATTTAACCCTATACTGTAGGCCTATGTGTTTTGGTCTGAACGACTCCAATTTCCAATGCTTTTATTTCTACTTTACTACATCTGAGAGGCAAATGTTGTACTTTTATTCCACTACATTTATTTAAAAGCTTTAGTTACTAGTTACTTTGTAGATTTTGATTAGGCATATTACTAACAAAGCATACATTAACCACTTCAGCCCTATAGGCTATTATACATGTCGACCATTTGAAAATAGCTGATCTACGTCGATTTGCAAACTGTGGGACATTCTGCACAATGAGTACTTTTCCTTTTGGTACTTTAAGTAAGTTTGATACCAGTAGGCCTACTTTGTATTTCTGCAGTGCTTCTATACTTTAATGAGACTGCTTGTATCCCCACTGTCTGCAGCCCATACTCCTGATAACTCCTTCCTTGGGTTTGTGAGTGAGGACGCCATAAAGGAGGAGGTGAACAAAGAACAGCTGGAGCGTAAAGACAACAGGAAGGAGAACATGGCACTTGTCTATGGCAAACAGGACTACATGTGGCAGGTAGTTGGTAAAGCAATAAGCAGTATCCTCCAAATTGACAAATATTCTTCCATTTAGGGGCTCGTATCGGGGCTCATGAGACAGGATTTCACTTTCCCATGTTAAATGTATTGATGTCTTCTTGTATTACCTAACCTTTTATTTATTTTTTCTTATAATTTTTGTCCCGCGATTTTGTAACCCATTTTCACCCAGTGCCAATGGCCTATGTAATCCTGGGCTCTGCTCTCCCTCTGCTGCACCTGGGGAGACAACGGACTGACCTCATGCTTCCTTCTATGCATGAGTAGTCCAAGTTGCTTCTTTTCAACTGACAGTGGGGATTTCCCCGGTTTGGACGTAGCGCGTGGAAGGAACACGTTATTCCAACCAGTTCCTTTCCCCTCCATCAGGCGCCCCGTTTGGCCAGGGGGAGGCATTATAGAGACCAGGATTACTGCATGTTTTTGTGGGGGTATCTACCCTAGGAGACACGGGGAGAACATGCAAACTCCACACAGAAAGGCCCTTTCGCCAACCCCACCTAGGGTGTGGGCGGTGTTGATTTTGACATTTGATTTAGAGTTTTGGTCATAGTCTTTTGAATAAATGGTTTTGCTCAAGGCCAACTGTGGAGTAGCCCGGGATTTTTTTTTGTCACATTTTGGTCATCTGAAAATATTTAGCGTTAGTCTAGTATTAGTCGACTAAATATCACAATTTTAGTCGACTAAATCTACAGTTGATTTTGCCAACAAAAGTGCATTTTGGCGGAACTCGATGGCGTCGTAATGCCTGATTTTACGTTTGGTTGCTTGCTGAAAATAGTCGATCTACAAGCTCACAACGCATCGTTGTGAACTTGTGAGTCAGCTTAGATTGGCTATTTTCAAACACCCGAGCGCAACCAAACTTAAAATGACTTGTCTTTTAGTTCTACTGGATCTCTTCTCCACTAGTCCCTCCCAAACATTTTAGTCTAGTTTTTATTTATTTGGCGAAATTGTCAGTGTACTTAGTTTTAGCTTATATAGCCTAGTTTTTTATTTAGTTCTTATTTAGAGAGAGAAAAAAAAAGTATAGTCGACGAACATTTTTCGTCATAGCTTTAGTCAACACTCACCCTAACCATTCCTGAGAAATAATTTATTTCTTGGTTACATGTCTCCATTCAGACACTAACCCTATCCCTAACCCTAACCCTAAACCTAACATCTATGGAAGTTTTGCCACTCCAACAATAAGAAGTCAATGTCGGAATGGAGACATGTCGGAATGGACAGCAGCCCCCTTTCTTTCTCTCTCTCTCTTTCTCTCTCTATCCACCTGACTGTGCACGCATTCACATGCATATGTGTGTGTCTACCAGGGTAAGGCTGAATATGTGCAGGTTATCAGCGAGGTGTTGGAGACCCATGCTACAGTGTACCAGCCTGCCGGACATGCAGCCACGCTGCCCGACTCTGTGATAAACCACGGCCTGCTGACCCAGGAGAACTTCTTACAGCTGCTCCAGAGAGCCAAGGTCAGATGATGGGAACTCCTGCCGGGACCGTTCCTATGTTCCCCAGGTTTTATGTTCCCCCCTTCCTCCCCCCCAAAAAGTTCTATGTTCTCTGCGTTCTATGTTCCCCACTTCCACTTGTACCCCGGGTTCTATGTTCCCCACTTCCACTTCCTCCTCAAAAAAGGTTATATGTGCCCCGGGTTCTATATTCCCCACTTCCCCCCCAAAAAAGGTTATATGTTCCCCCGGGTTCTATGTTCCCCACTCCCCCCCCCCCCCAAAAAAGGTTATTATGTCCCCATCGGGTTCTATGTTCCCCACTTCCCCCACAAAAAAGGTTGTATGTTCCCAGGGTTCTATGTTCCCCACTTCCCCCCAAAAAAGGTTATATGTTCCCCGGGTTCTATGTTCCCCACTTCCAATTCCTCCTCAAAAAAGGTTATATGTGCCCCGGGTTCTATGTTCCCCACTTCCCCCCCAAAAAGATTATGTCCCCCGGGTTCTATGTTCCCCACTTCCCCCCAAAAAAGATTATATGTTCCCCGGGTTCTATGTTCCCCACTTCTACTTCCCCCCAAAAAAGATGATATGTTCCTCGGGTTCTATGTTCCCCACTTCCCCCCAAAAAAGGTTATATGTTCCCTGGGTTCTATGTTCCCCACTCCCCTCCCCCCCAAAAAAAGTTATATGTTCCCTGGGTTCTATGTTCCCCACTCCCCTCCCCCCCCAAAAAAAGTTATATGTTCCCCAGGTTCTATGTTCCCCACTTCACCCCCCAAAAAAGGTATATGTTACCCGGGTTCTATGTTCCCCAATCAACCAAATAAAAATGTATGTTCGCCGCTCACAAAAAAAGAAATAAAATAAATACAGGGAAAGGTGGGCCCCAGGCAATTAGCCTATATCCTTTTCAATCCAGCCATGCCACATTTCCATGCAGAATTACCCATTTCAGTTTTCATATGTATAAAAATATTTGAAATCTACAATATCACATTGCGTCATGATTTGTGTGAGCTTGTAGATCGGCTATTTTCAAATGTCCAAATTGGGCTGAAGCGGGTAATGCATATATTTTAATAATAATCAAAATCTAAAAAGTAACTAATAACGTTTTCAAATACTAGAGGAGTAAAAGTACATATAATAGTTGCCTTTGAGATGTAGTGGAGTAAAAGTTAAAGTACTGACATTTGGAAATACTCTAGTAAAGTAAGTGCAGTACTTGAGTAAATGTACTTAGTTACTTTTTACACCAAGGGTCTTCAACAGGGGGTCCGGGACCCCTAGGGGGTCCTCAGAGTTACTACAGGGGTGCTTCAAATCCTTGTGTGATAGAAAACCTTTTTTCTCCTGTTTTATATTAACCATGAGCTTGAACCCTAGTGTCCATATTCTGAGAACTTTAGCCAAAGATAGTCGATCTACAAGCTCACAACGCCTCGCAGCTTGTAGATCGTAGCTTTACACCACTGTCTGTAACTCTGTATTGCTTCCCTCTCAGGTGTTTGTAGGCCTTGGGTTCCCCTATGAGGGTCCAGCTCCCCTGGAGGCCATAGGGCTTGGCTGCGTCTTCCTTCAGCCGCACTTCAATCCACCGCGGTCCGCAGACAACAGTGATTTTTACAAAGGCAAACCCACCACGAGACAGGTATTTCTTTAGATCAGGGCTACTCAACTTAAAGGACAACTCCTCCCTAAAACACTTCTAGGCTCATTTTCCTACTTATATTGATCCCAAAAGACTGTCCATGGGGTCTATTAGGCACAAATGCCCCTGTTGTCCAGTTTCCCCAGCAGAACCCAGCAGATGTGATAGCAAAGAGTGGAGCCTATAAGCCTATCGCTTTTACACTATATTTGTTGTGTTCAAAAGTGATTTTCTTTTTCATGAATGTGTTACCAGTTGTCATTACAAACACATCCATGCCTTGGTTGTCCCACACAAGCCACCACAATCTCATAAATAATGTTTTGGGGTGAGCATTCGGCACAGGTGCCAATTAAAGTGACTGTACTGGCCAATCACAGGGCATCTTTTCCGGGACTTGGCAAAACACATAAGAGAATAACATTTGTTTAGCAGAGTGTGAGGGCTTGTGTGGGACAACGATGACATGGATGTGTTTGTAATGACAACTAGTACCACATTCATGAAAAATAAAAAGACGTTTGACCACAACAAATAGTGTAAAAGCGATAGGCATATAAGCTCCACTCTGCATGTGCTATGAGAGCTGCTGGGTTCTGCTGGGGAAAACAGGGGCATTTGTGCCTAATAGACCCCATGGACAGTCTTTTTGGATCAATATAAGTAGGAAAATGAGCCTTTAAGATGGCTCAGGGACCAAAAGTCCAAGGGCTGCAAGCTAAACATGACGGTCCCATTTTTGATGTTTAGATGATCTTGTAACACTGCATGAGTTCTAAAAATAAATAAATAAAGGAAACACAAACACACAGAAAACAGCGACAGAAAATGCAGTTTCAGGTCGGGATTGTATCCAATCAGGAAAGAGAACTCAGTCAGGATACAGATTAAACGAGTGAAATTGGAAGTGATGAAACAAAGAAATGAGAGGACCAAATTGGAACTGGAAGATGAGAAGAATAAAGAGAAAGCTGGGGAGGGATTACTGAACACACAAAAAATTTACTTGCCCTACCTTTAAATGTATTATCATCTTGGTCTTCATTGTAATCTTTTATGAATTGAGTACTAAAGGACCTTGTAGCAACTCATAAGGGCTCCTAATGTAATAAGGGCTCATAATGTAATAAAATAAATGTAATAAAAACTCATAATGTAATAATCAGCTCATAATGTAATAAAAAAACGAGCGCATAACGTAATAACAGATTTTTCAATAATGTAACAATGTAATAATGTGTTACATTAAGAACCTCCACATAGGAGGCTCATAATGTAATAAAACTTCATAATGTAATAATGTATTTTTTATTACATTATGAGCTGATTATTACATTATGAGCTTTTATTACATTTTAATTATTACATTATGAGCTAGTTTTTTATTACATTATGAGCTGATTATTACATTATGAGTTTTTATTACATTTTTTGTATTACATTATGAGCTGTTACATTATTGGTTGTGGGTAACACACCTTGCCAACTTTGTTGATGAAGAATGGAGCAACTTTCTGCTAAGCATGCAGCAAATGAATGTATACTGTAGGGCTCATTTACAGGGAATACACCATGAATTTTCATTTTTTCAATTTTTATGTATTTTTTTTGTGTCCCACCAGCAGGTTCTATCCTCACAAAGTCCTATTTCTGACCATTGTGTCTTTCTCAGTTTATGGGCAGATCTATGTAAGCAGGTTTCAGAACGGGCTGTCTGATTTTAGATCCGATTGTGTGCTGAGTGGGGGTTGGGTA